>NC_088697.1:16715447-17017947 GCF_028017835.1 Emys orbicularis | reverse complement strand
TGGCCAGTGTGTCCGTCGGGCGTTTCGCAGGGTCCCCGCTGCGGGCGAGTCCTCTAAGTCCTTTGCGGTTACTCGGCAAGGTGCCGCCGAACCGTTCCACCAGTTTGTTGACCGCCTCCACGAGGCAGTCCAGAGGCAGATTGATAACCCGCAGGCCGCAGAGCTGATTTTTAAAGTGCGGGAACGGTCCCGCACCCTCTTGGGTTGCGATCCCGCTGCCATTATTGTCCCCATCCCGGCTAAAGACTGGGAACGCGCTGTCTCTTGCAGTGCCACCCTCCAGTTGTCTTTTGCCGACTATGTCGGGGAAGTTAAATATCACATTCCCCCTGACCCCCGTCTCTCGCTCTTGCAACAACGTTGCCTCAACCTCCGATCGTCTTTGTCCACCGTCCCCATTGAGGATGCACTTACCCTCTTTACGGACGGCGGCCCAACGCGAGGTGCGGTCAGCTGGCAGGCGCAGGGCACTTGGCAAGTCCGCTTTACCCTGCCTCAGCGTTCCCCCCAGCGCGCAGAATTGGCCGCTGTCATCCTGGCCTGCCGATGCTTCCAGGATGACCCTTTTAATCTTATTACTGATAGTCTTTATGTTACTAATGTTCTTAAGTCTCTTCCAGGTTCCTATGTGTCGCCCTCCTGTGATGACAATTTGTTGGCCCTTTTTCTCACCCTGCAACAACTCCTTTCCTCCCGCTCTAGCCCACTGTTTGTGGCACATATTCGCAGTCACACCACACTACCGGGCCTATTGACAGAGGGTAACACGGTGGCCGACCAGGCGGTCAAATCGGTGGCCTCGATTTTTTCCTCTCTGCTCGAAAGCCACGCCTTCTTCCATCAGTCCGCCAAAGCCCTTGCCAAGCAGTTCACTCTCCCGTTACATCAGGCGCAGGCCATTGTTCGCCAGTGTGACCTTTGTGCTTCTTTATCCAATAGCCCGGAGTTAGGGGTTAATCCTCGTGGAACCTCGGCCAATCAGCTCTGGCAAATGGATGTTACACACTTTCCTTCTTTTGCCCCCTGGCAGTATCTTCACGTGTGTGTAGATACCTTTTCCCATTATGTGTGGGTCACCCCCCAGAAGGGTGAGGCCTCTCGTCATGCCATTAATCACATGATTCGCGCCATGGCGATCATGGGTCACCCGTCCCATCTTAAGACCGACAACGGCCCCGCCTATTGTAGCTCGGCCTTTGCCTCCTTTTGTACCACGTGGGACGTTGTCCACACGTTTGGTATCCCGTATAACCCCACAGGCCAGGCCATTGTGGAACGGGCCAACCGTGCGCTCAAACAGGCCCTGGCCCATCAAAAACAAAAAGGGGGGATTCCGGTAGGTCTTCCTCCCCGCCAGGAATGGTTGGCTGCAGTGCTTTTTACCCTGAATCATTTGAATTTGACTGACAATTACTCTGCGGCAGAACGTCATTTCCGCAGCCACCAGGCCTTGCCCCGCCCCCTTGTTAAATACCGCAAGGCCCCGGATCCTCAGTGGCATGGCCCAGCGCCCCTTATAACGTGGGGACAGGGTCATGCTGCCGTTTCTCTTCCTACAGGTCCGTTGTGGGTCCCGGCGCGTAACGTCCGCCCGTGGCACGGCGATGGCCTGGCACCAGGGACTGTCGAACCCCATTCCGCAGTTCAACCTACATCTACAGGATCCCGAGCGTCCTCGCCAGTGCCCCCCGCGGGAGCCCCTGCAGCGCATGACCTGGGGACAGGTTAAAGCCCTCTCATTGCAGGCCGAGCAGTTGCGAGTGCAGCAGCAGCTGGAACCTACCGCGGAAAATTATCTTGTGACATTGTTAGCCTGCCTTAATGCTAACTCACTCCTTATTTTGTGTGTATTGGGAGGTTTCTTGCTGGCCCCTGGCTGCCAAGGCGAATCCCAGATGGAACAGCGGCTGCAGTTTAACATCTGGGTCCGCCTGACACAAGTATCGAATCAATTTGATTTCTGCCTGGCCGTTGCCCCGGAAATGCAAGGTCTGTTAAGTACCTGCCTTGTTCCTGTCTGCAAACCACCCAGCGACATACCAGTAGATATATGGTTAGGCCTTAATAATATTATTATTAAGTTTGCCACACAATACCCCACTATTATCCGCTGGGAAGAGGCTATTTATTGCCTCCCCTTGCAGGCGGTACAGCCTTGTACCCCCTTTGTAGCAAATTATGCCAATAACACTTGTGCCTAAGTAGTTAATTGTTCCATTTACAAGCCCCATGGGGGGTGTTTGGCATTTGGTTAAGCCTTATGGGATTGGCGTTTTGCTTTGCTGATTTGTTTAGTGTGTACCCAGTCTGATGGCATTGTGCATGCAACCCTGCGAGGGTGCTCCGTCTAAACACCGCATATAAAATAGAATAGGGGGGGATGTAGGGACGCATAGCTCCCGAATCGTCAGCTCACAGGTGCGGCACACTGTGTCTGTGGCTATGAGGCAGGAGTGGCCTTCACCCCAGCGTCTGTGATTAGGAAACTTACTGGCTGACTTGATCATCACCCTCGCAGCTGGCTTTCACGTGCACAAGATATGGGTTTGTTATCTTATGTTGTTGTACACTGTATGCTTCTTCTATGCGCAAGAATTTGACCAGTTAGAAGTGTTGTAAGCAGGGAAGTAGAAAGAATAAAAACCTCAGGGAAAAGTCCCTGAGGGTTTTTTTTTTTTTGGCTTTCTGGCTACCACAGACCAGGCGTTCTGTTTCCTTTCTTCTCTCGTCGCCACAATTAACAATTGCTTCTGACTTGGTTCGAGCAGTTGAATATTTTCCGGCTATCTCAGAATCAGCGAATGTCTTTTTCAGCAGACAGATGAGCAATCCATTGACTTGAAACTATAATGATGCACGACAGTGTGAAACACTAGAACACGTTCTACTGCAGTAACAGCATCCTCCGATTTGCTGCCTGGGTTTAACAAAATAATCAGTGAATTTTGCTGATGAGCTCTTTGAATGAACTTCTTGTATTTCTCAGAATCCACAGGAGCCTGTAAATCAAGAGCCCCTTTATTTGCAACAGAGATATACATACCAGCTCTGCATATCACGCACTCTGCTACCCATTCCACTCAACCACTATGAAAACATGGACATTTTGTCTTCACAGGGCCGGCTCTAGGCACCAGCGCTCCAAGCATGTGCTTGGGGCGGCACTTTCCAAGGGGCGGCACTCCGGCTCCTTTTTTTTTTTTTTTTGCTTGGGACGCAAAAAGCCGGGAGCCGGCCCTGAGCGGAGGTGAGCTGCGGCGGTGGGGGGCACGGGGAGGACCGCAGGAAGTGACCCGGGGGGGGCAGAGGACCTGCTCCCCCCGCCAGCTCACCTCCGCTACACTGCCGCCTGCTCCCCCGAGAGCGCCGCCACTCCGCTTCTCCCCCCTCCCTTCCAGGTTTGCCGCGCGAATCAGCTGTTTTGTGGCAAGCCTGGGAGGGAGGGGGGAGAAGCGGAGCGGCGGCGCGCTCAGGGGAGCAGGCGGAGCGGAGGTGAGCTGCGGCGGTGGGGGGTGCAGGGAGGGCCGCAGGAAGTAACCCTGGGGGGGGGGCAGAGGAACCGCTCCCCCTGCCCAGCTCACCTCTGCCTCCTCCCCCCGAGCACGCCGCCACTCCGCTTCTCCCCTCTCTGAACACAAGTCTGGGAGGGAGGGGTAGGAGGGGAAATGCGGCGCGCCCGGGGTAGGAGGCGTGGCCGGGGATTTGGGGAAGGGGATGGAATGGGGCGGGGAAGGGGTGGAGTTGGGGCGGGGCCGGGGGAGTGCAGGAAATTTTTTTTGCTTGGGGCGGCAAAAAACTTGGAGCCGGCCCTGTGTCTTCAGTTTTTTACATTTTGTTTTGGCATTATGTTCAGTGGTGGGTCACTTCATCCAACTCAAAGTACAACAAATCAAGTTCAACAAAATAAATCAAGCTCAAGAGGAATTAGATGTGTAACACACACAGAAATGACTCATAGACTTTAAGGTCAGAAGGGACCATTATGATCTTCTAGTCTGACCTGCTGCACAATGCAGGCCACAGAATCTCACCCACCCACTCCTGTAACAAACCCCTGACCCTATGTCTGAGCTACTGAAGTCCTCAACTTGTGGTTTAAAGGGCTCTAAGAATCATTAAAATACAACATAAAGCCAGCAGCTCCCCCCAAACCAAACCGCCAGGCAATGAGCCCCAAGCACATCATGCCCCCAACACCAGCCCCACCCTCAGACCTTCCCCACAAGCCTGGCTGACCACCTGGGCCCTGCAGCAGGCCATGTGTAGCCCTGCCCAGGCTCCTTCTCTATGGAACCTGCGTGGGGAGGACATGAGTTCTCCCCTCCAGTGGGATGGCAGAGGGGCAGGCTGGGCAGTGTTTTCTGAGGAGCCATTGCAAGGACCTCACACCACAGCTGGGCTGCACACTAGGCACTTGTTCCACTCCACGTTTCCTGCCTGGCCGAAGCCAGCCAGAGCAGCATAAATCGCCACACGCACTTTTTGGAAATGTCTCCCAGTGGTTGGCCGGTTCGGTGAATGGCAAAGATCCGCCAGTCCTGCCCCAGACAGCTGCTTACCCCCAGGCATGTTCCCATACACAGCCACCAGGTCCCCAGCACCCCCCCTTGGTTTGAATGACACAGGCAGAGAGTGAGCCCAAAGCTCGGCGCCAGCCTATACCCTGGGCACAGGAACAGCAGACGCTTCGGCCGCCCAGCTCTGAAGGCAGCACGGAAGTAAGGGTGTGGGAGCGGCGGATGTTGCAAGGGGCTCCCGCCTTGTGGTCATGGTTCACTAGGGCGGCTGTCACGCCTAGTAGTGATAATCCAAGGTGGCGACAGTCCTGCCTAATGTCTGTTGCCTGGACAGGAGCAGGGGAACCTGGGCCCTCCCTACTTCACTGGGTTCTGACCCAGGGCCCTGTGAATCTGACTCGGCTGCTCACCTGACTTCATGTGGTTTTCAACTTCCCATCAGCTTTCCAGGATTGCTTCCTGCTCCAGTCCGGCTCCCATCTGGCCGCTGCAGGACTCTGGGGAATGTTGCCTTCAGGCTTCTGGCTCCTGGCTCCTCCGCTGGGTGCTGCAGCTCCCTTCTCTCACCACTTGATACTGGCTCCATTCCAGTCCTTCTGGGGAGCTCCCAGGGTGCATGATCCCTGGCTCACCAGCCCTAGACTGAGCTGCTGGCTGGCTTTTAAACCTGTCCTCCAGTCTGAGGCCTGGTCTACACTACGAGTTTAGGTCGACTTTAGCAGCGTTAAATCGAATTAAGCCTGGACACGTTCACACAACGAAGCCCTTTCTTTCAACTTAAAGGGCCCTTTAAACCGGTTTCTTTACTCCACCTCCGACGAGGGGATTAGCGATAAAATCGGCCTTAGCGGGTTGGAATTGGGGTAGTGTGGACGGAATTCGACGTTATTGGCCTCCAGGAGCTATCCCACAGTGCTTCATTGTGACCGCTGTGGACAGCACTCTCAACGCAGATGCACTGACCAGGTAGACAGGAAAAGCCCCGCGAACGTTTGAATTTCATTTCCTGTTTGCCCAGCGTGGAGAGCACAGGTGACCACGCAGAGCTCATCAGCACAGGTAACCGTGATGGAGTCCCAGGATCGCAAAAGAGCTCCATCATGGACCGAACGGGAGGTACGGGATCTGCTCGCCATATGGGGAGATGAATTAGTGCTAGCTGAACTCCGTAGCAGTAAACGAAATGGCAAAATATTAGAAAAGGTCTCCAAGGCCATGAAGGACAGAGGCCATAACAGGATGCACAGCAGTGCCGCGTGAAAATTAAGGAGCTAAGGCAAGCCTACCACAAAGCCAGAGAGGCAAATGGAAGGTCCAGGGCAGAGCCGCAAACATGCCGCTTCTACGCGGAGCTGCATGCCATGCTAGGGGGTGTAGCCACCACTACCCCAACCATGTGCTATGACTCCTTCACTGGAGAAACACACAGGGAAGCGGGTTCGGGGTACGAGGAAGATGAGGATGAAGATAATGTAGATAGCTCACAGCAGCAAGAAAGCGGAGAAACCGGTTTCCCCAACAGCCAGGATATGTTTATCACCCTGGACCTGGAACCAGTAACCCCCGAACTCACCCAAGGCGTGCTTCCAGACCCTGAGGGCACACAGGGGACCTCTGGTGAGTGTACCTTTGTAAATATTACACATGGTTTAAAAGCAAGCGTGTTTAATGATTAATGATTAATTTGCCCTGGCAATCGCGGCCAGTACAGCTACTGGAAAAGTCTGTTAACGTGTATGGGGATGGAGCGGAAATCCTCCAGGGACATCTCCAGAAAGCTCTCCTTCATGTACTCCCAAAGCCTTTGCAAAAGGTTTCTGGGTAGGGCTGCCTTATCCCGTCCGCCATGGTAGGACACTTTACCACGCCAGGCCAGTAGCACGTAGTCTGGAATCATTGCATAACAAAGCATGGCAGGGAATGGTCCCGGTGTTTGCTGGCATGCAGACAATATCCATTCCTTATCGTTCTTTGTTATCCTCAGGAGAGTGATATCATTCACGGTCACCTGGTTGAAATGGGGCGATTTTATTAAGGGGACATTCAGAGGTGCCCCTTCCTGCTCTGCTGAACAGAAATGTTCCCCGCTGTTAGCCACACGGTGGGGGGGAGGGGTGAAGTGATCATCCCCGATAATTGGGTGTGTGGGGGGGAGGGGGGTTAGTTGGGTTTGTGCTGCATGTTAACCCGGAAACCGCAGCCCCTCCTTTTACATTGCAAACCCATTTTAAATGGCCAACCCAACGGGTGCTTGGTATGGTTAATGAGAGCAGTACTGTTTGAAACCATCCCCACATGTTAAGAAGGTTAAAAAAGCCAAAAGACTGTCTTACCATGGCTGCCTGCAAGCCGAAATCTGTTGCCTGGCACTGCGTGAGTGATCTCTCACACCAAACTGGCAGGCCCTCAATATAAGAGGAAAAATGCGACCTTGTAACGAAAGCACATGTGCTGTGTAATGTGAACAGCAAAATTTAACGTGAAAGAGTGTACCCATTGTTCTCTAAAATGTGTCTTTTTTAACCACCTCTCCCTTCTCCTCCACCAGCTGCAAATGTTTCTCCTTCACAGAGGCTAGTGAAGATTAGAAGGAGAAAACGGCGGACTCGGGATGATATGTTCACAGAGCTCCAGATGTCCTCCCACGCTGAGAGAGCACAGCAGAATGCGTGGAGGCAGTCAATGTCAGACTACAGAAAAGCACAGTATGAACGAGAGGAGAGGTGGCGGGCTGAATTGCGGGATGAACAGAGCAAGTGGCGGGCTGAAGATGATAGGTGGCGTCAGCTTGCAGACAGAAGGCAAGAGTCGATGCTCCGGCTGCTGGAGCATCAAACTGATATGCTCCAGCGTATGGTTGAGCTGCAGGAAAGGCAGCAGGAGCAGAGACCGCCGCTACAGCCCCTGTGTAACCAACAGCCCTCCTCCCCAAGTTCCATAGCCTCCTCACCCAGACGCCCAAGAACACGGTGGGGGGGCCTCCGGCCACCCAGTCACTCCACCCCAGATGATTGCCCGAGCATCAGAAGGCTGGCCTTCAATAAGAGTTAAAGTTTTAAACTGCAGTGTGTCCTTTTCCTTCCCTCCTCCCCCACCCATCCCGGGCTACCTTGGCAATTATCCCCCTAGTTGTGTGATGAATTAATAAAGAATGCATGAATGTGAAGTAACAATGACTTTATTGCCTCTGCAAATGGTGCTCGAAGGGGGGAGGGGAGGGTGGGGTGGTTGGTTTACAGGGAAGTAGAGTGAACCGGGTGTGGGGGGAGGCGGAGGGTTTATCAAGGAGAAACAAACAGAAGTTTTACACCGTATCGTGGCCAGTCACAAAACTAGTTTTCAAAGCCTCTCTGATGCGCACCGCGCCCTGCTGTGCTGCTCTAACCGACCTGGTGTCTGGCTGCGCGTAATCAGCGGCCAGGCGATTTGCCTCAACCTCCCACCCCGCCATAAATGTCTCCCCCTTACTCTCACAGATATTGTGGAGCGCACAGCAAGCAGCAATAACAATGGGGATATTATTTTCGCTGAGGTCTGAGCGAGTCAGTAAGCTGCGCCAGCGTGCTTTTAAACGTCCAAATGCACATGCCACCACCATTCGGCACTTGCTCAGCCTGTAGTTGAACAGGTCCTGACTACTGTCCAGGCTGCCTGTGTACGGCTTCATGAGCCATGGCATTAAGGGGTAGGCTGGTTCCCCAAGGATCACGATAGGCATTTCAACATCCCCAACGGTTATTTTCTGGTCCGGGAAGAAAGTCCCTTCCTCCAGCTTTCGAAACAGAGCAGAGTGCCTGAAGACGCGAGCATCATGTACCTTTCCCGGCCATCCCACGTTGATGTTGGTGAAACGTCCCTTGTGATCCACCAGGGCTTGCAGCAGCATTGAAAAGTACCCCTTGCGGTTTATGTACTCGGTGGCTTGGTGCTCCGGTGCCAAGATAGGGATATGGGTTCCGTCTATCGCCTCACCACAGTTTGGGAATCCCATTACAGCAAAGCCATCCACTATGGCCTGCACGTTTCCCAGAGTCACTACCCTTGATATCACCAGGTCTTTCATTGCCCTGGCAACTTGGATCACAGCAGCCCCCACAGTAGATTTGCCCACTCCAAATTGATTCCCGACTGACCGGTAGCTGTCTGGCGTTGCAAGCTTCCACAGGGCTATCGCCACTCGCTTCTCAACTGTGAGGGCTGCTCTCATCCTGGTATTCTGGCGCTTCAGGGCAGGGGAAAGCAAGTCACAAAGTTCCATGAAAGTGCCCTTACGCATGCGAAAGTTTCGCAGCCACTGGGAATCGTCCCACACCTGCAGAATGATGCGGTCCCACCAGTCTGTGCTTGTTTCCCGGGCCCAGAATCGGCGTTCCATGGCATGAACCTGCCCCAGTAACACCATGATTTGCACATTGCCTTGTGAGAGGTCTATGTCCATGTCAATTTCCTCATCACTCTCGTGGCCGCGCTGCAATCGCCTCCTCGGCTGGTCCTGGTTTTGCTTTGGCATGTCCTGGCTCTGCATATACTCCAGGACAATGCGCGTGGTGTTCATAGTGCTCATAATTGCCGCGGTGATCTGAGCGGGCTCCATGATCCCAGTGCTATGGCGTCTGGTCTGAAAAAAGGCGCGAAACTAGTATCTGACGGACGGAGGGAGGGAGGGGCGAGTGACGACATGGCGTACAGGTACAGGGAATTAAAATCAACAAAGAACAAAGGTGGTTGTGTATCAGGGAGAAACACAAACAACTGTCACACAGAATGGCCCCCCCCAAAGATTGAACTCAAAACCCTGGGTTTAGCAGGCCATTGATTTCACGGAGGGAGGGGGAAGCAAATGAATACAGAACAAATCTATTTTTTACATCTTAAGCTGGCAGACGACGGTGCAGCATGACTGATAGCCCTCGGCATCTTCTGGGTGCTTGGCAGAAAATACTGGGCGCTTGGCAGAAAATAGCATACTACGACTGATAGCCATCATCGTCAAGACAGTTCGATAGGACTGAGCATGTCTGCCCAGGTGCCCATGATTGACAGCCACTGCAGTACGATGACGACGGATACCAGTCGTAATATACCATCTTCTACCAAAAGGCAAGGGGCTGCTGCTGTGTGCAATGCAGCCCCACGTCTGCCAGCACCCAGATCGCCAATGAAGGCTACCAGTCATACTGCACCGTCTACTGCCAAAAGGCAATTAGCTGCTGCTTTGTAGCAATGCAGTACCACGTCTGCCGGCACCCGGAGGACATATGGTGACGGTGAGCTGAGCTGAGCTGAGCGGGCTCCATGCTTGGCGTGGTATGTTGTCTGCACAGGTAACCCAGGTAAAACGGCGCGAATCGATTGTCTGCCGTTGCTCTGACGGAGGGGGAGGTGCCTGACGACATGTACCCAGAACCCCCCGCGACACTGTTTTGCATCATTCAGGCATTGGGATCTCAACCCAGAATTCCAATGGGCGGCGGAGACTGCGGGAACTGAGGGATAGCTACCCACAGAGCAACGCTCCGGAAGTCGACGTTAGCCTCGGTACTGTGGACGCGGTCCGCCGACTTAATGCACTTAGAGCATTTTATGTGGGGACACACACAATCGGCTGTATACAACCGATTTCTATAAAACCGGCTTCTATAAATTCGACCTAATTTCGTAGTGTAGACATACCCTGAGCATGCCCAGCAAGGGTGTGGGGCCTCTTTAGCCCATAAGTGTTCCTTAACCCTATGGTTGGGGGTTGTTTCAGGGGGCTCCTGCCTAGTAAGGGATTCATACACCCCGTCACAAGGTGGTAATGCCATACCATGCCACCCTTACTTCTGTGCTGCTGGTGGCGGTGGTGCTGCCTTCAGAACTGGGCGCCCGTCCAGGAGCTGCTGCTCTCCAGCCGCCCAGCTCAAAATCACAGACGTGTTCAGATTTCAAAAATCCACCTGGACGGAGATTGGAGGATCATAGAAGAGGTCATGTGTGGGAAAACCTGGACATGTGGGAGCCCTACTTCAGCATGGAGAAGCATGTGGCCATTGCCATCTGGACACTCGTCACCCCCCAACTGCTGCCCATGAGTAGCTAAAAGGTTTGGTGTGGGTAGATCAAGTATCATGGAGGTGTGTTCTGCTATGGAGAGGGTGCTGCTGTGCCAGGCCATAAAGCTGGGTAGTACCCAGGAGGTTACGAACGGATTTGTACATTGGGGTTCCTGAACTGTATAGGGGCCATTGATGGGCCCCAGGTACCTGACCTTTGCCCCTCGAAACAGGCCTTGGCATTCATCAACAGGAAGGGGTGTTTCCCCCTAGTGCTGCAAGGGCTGGCTGATCCGTGCTGCAGGTTCACCAACACTGATGTGGGTTGGGCTCCATGCTACCATGATCTTTAGAAACTCAGCCCTGTTTTATGCAAGGAAAAGTGGAACTTTTACTTCCCAGGCCACTATGGACATTAATGGTGAAGTGATTCCTCCTGTCAGAAGGGGCCCCCAGTTTCCCCTCTGCTTCTCTGCCTTATCAAACCATTTACTAGTCACTTGGACAGGAGGAAAGAGCTGTCTGGCTGTCCCCCATGTGGCTGCAGACAGAAGGGAAGGTGGAGGTTTCTCATGGCAAGGCTGGAGGGTTCTGAGCAGTCTCTGTCTCCCTGGATAGTTGTGTGCAGTGCTTTGCACAACAGCTGTGAGACCAAGAGAGCCAGTCTCCCCGAGGGCTGGGCTTGCAGAGAGGCTGCCTCGCGGCTGGTCAGGGAAGCGTTGTGCTGTACTCTCAGGCCAGGGTGGGGTGCGGAGAACCAAGGAAATGAACAGAATAGATCTGCTTTGTACAGCGATGCTATTGGGAATGGCCAGTGCTCAGGGGAGCTGAGGCTCAGGGGAGCTGAGGCTCAGTGCCGTTTCCCAGCAGAGCTGTAAATACAAACCCTCTGCTGATTGACCCGAGAACACAGGGCACAGTGAAAGCTGATGGAACTGGCCAGGCCTGTCCGGAGTCTGAGCCACTCATTGTTGGGTGGGGGGCAGGTGCTAGAGGGCAGAGGCAAACACGTCGTTATTATCCCAGTCCCAGGCTCCAGGCCAGCAATGGTAAGCATTGTTTTTTTCTCCGTTTTGGAATTCCTTCCCCTTCTGCTCTCCCAGGCTGCGGTGCCTTGGAGATGGTCAGAGGTTTTGTCTTATTTCTCCCTTACACAGGCCCCCTGTACCAGTACTGGGCAGCTGGGCTTGGGAGGGAGGGGGCCACCCAGGGGCAGTTAGTAATTGCATGTGCACCTCTGCAGGCCAGGGGGTGTCACAGAAGCCCCATTTTCCCCCAAGGGGTCGGCACCAGCTCCAGCCCCTGACTGAGCTCACACACTAAGGGTAGAAGTGTAGCTGTGGAGGCGGGAAGGGACTCGTTGCCTCAGTACAATCCCATCCAAGGCCACAGCTATGTACGGAGGCAGCTAGACCCCCCCAGCACTCCCACCCCCATGGCACCTGTCAAGGCTGCTTCCCCACTTTGAACTTTAGGGTACAAATGTGGGGGCCTGCATGAAAACTTCTAAGCTTAACTACCAGCTTAGATCTGGTCCGCTGCCACCATCCCAAAGCTAATTCCCTTCCCTGGGTAGCCTTGAGAGACATTCACCAATTCCCTGGTGAATACAGTTCTAACCCCCTTGGATCTTAAAACAAGGAGAAATTAACCATCCCCCCTCCTTCCTTTCACCAACTCCTGGTGAATACAGATCCAACCCCCTTGGATCTAAAACAAGGAAAAATCAATCAGGTTCTTAAAAAGAAGGCTTTTAATTAAAGAAAAAGGTAAAAATCATCTCTGTAAAATCAGTATGGAAAATAACTTTACAGGGTAATCAAACTTAAAGAGCCCAGAGGACTCCCCTCTAGCCTCAGGTTCAAAGTATAGCAAACAAAGATAACCACTCTAGTAAAAGGTACATTTACAAGTTGAGAAAACAAAGTAAAACTAAGATGCCTTGCCTGGCTGTTTACTTACAAGTTTGAAATATGAGAGACTTGTTAGAAAGATTGGGAGAACCTGGATTGATGTCTGGTCCCTCTCAGTCCCAAGAGCGAACAACCCCCTAAACAAAGAGCACAAACAAAAGCCTTTCCCCCCCCCAAGATTTGAAAGTATCTTGTCCCCTTATTGGTCCTTTGGGTCAGGTGTCAGCCAGGTTACCCGAGCTTCTTAACCCTTTACAGGTAAAAGGATTTTGGAGTCTCTGGCGAGGAGGGATTTTATAGTACTGTACACAGGAGAGCTGTTACCCTTCCCTTTATAGTTATGACAGCACCACTGCTATTTCCCATTTGGACAGACATACCCGCGCTAACTCGATCAGCGCTAGTCCAGGTGTGTCTGCGTGAGCTGGCAATGGCAGCTCCCGCTCCAGTACAGCTGGACCCTCAGGAGGTCACTCCCTAGCGCCAGCCAAGGCAGAGCTGCAGGCCAGGCATCGGAGCAGAGCTCCACAGGGGAAGTCTGGGAGCCATTTGTCCATTATCTGCAAGGATGCGAATGTTGCCAGGGCAGACACTGCTAGCTGCAATCCCAGGGTCACGGTGGCTAATTGGTGAATTATTCACTGTTAAATCCCACAGGATTTTCCTCCTGGGGACCCCTGCACAGAGCTGACAACCAGCTTCGACAATAGCAAGTAAACCCTGCGAGGCCCATGGAAAGAGCAGCCATGCACCAAACCTCGCCAGCCCCTCGCATCGCTCCCATCCCCTCTGGCTCCCCATGGATCCACCTCTCTCTGGGGCAGGGACCACGTCCCCTCCTGTCCTGTCTGTAAAGCACCTTGCACTGGTATAGCAGAGCCCTCTCTCAGAGGGGCGCTGGCTTCTCTGGGGATTTCCTGTAAGTGCATCTGGATTTAAGCATTGCCAGTGGAGGAGAACCCACCACGACTTTTGGTTAATCCCAGCCGCTGAGGAGCAGACCTCTCAGCCATAGCTCCATTCCCAGCCATGCAGTAACTTTCCCAGTGCTTTGCCCTGCATAGCTTTCAGTGATTCAGGATACGAGCTTCCTACCGCTCCCCAGACCAGCAGATCTCCCCTTCCTGGAGCCTGCAGCCACTTTTGCTGCATCCTGTTCTCCTTGTGACTCTCCCGTGCAGGGAGAAGAGAGGTTCCCAGGTTACAGCTGCTGCCAGCCAGCGCGTGGAGCGTCAGGGTGCGGCTCTCAGACCTGCTCTGCTGCTGCATCCCTGGACAGGCCGAGCTGAGCAAACAGAACCTCCCCTGCCAGCTCCCAGCCCCCTGATACCAACGAATGCTTCCCAGTCAGCCGTAATGTGTGGGGCCAGGTTCAGCCCCCTTGGGGCTCTTCTTGCGCTGTGAGATGGGCCAGCCCTAGGGCAAGAGCTGGTCACAGCCTCGGCCCTGAGACACAAGCCCAGGCCTGCTGCTTTTGAATCCCCAAAGAATGACGTGTGAAAAAGTTCTTCTGCACAACCAGCCAGAGCAGGCCGTTTCTCCACAGGCCCTACCTGGCAGCGCGCGGGTCCTGGGCGTCTGATGGGGGCCTGCCGGAATGCCCCTGCCACTCGTGCCCTCGGCCTGACCCCCACCCTGTTGCAGCCCTTCCTGTTGTTGGGGTGTGCGACAGCGCCCCCTGCTGTTAACACTGGAGAGTGTAAGCTTTTTATTCAGTAACAAAAGTCCCCTACACACGTTGCTGCTGTAAGGTCAGCGTGGCGCTGCGCTGGGTGCATGCAGCACGGCTGCGGTGCTGGGACATAGGAGGGCTCTCTCTGCACGAGCTAGGGGCGAATACTGTCCTGCTGTTGCACCGTGGGGCTTGTCCCCTGGATTGACAGGCTGGGCGTTGGTTTTTCCTCCATTTAACATGGTTGCCCCTGGGACTCTGTTGGGCCCGATTCTGTGCAGCCCTGCCCTGGTGCAAAGCGAGTCAGCCCACCACACCCGGGGGTCGGAGATGGACGAGGTGCCAGGCAGGGGACACAGGCCCTGCTTTGATTCTGTGTCCGGCAGGCATGTGTCAGCGCGTCTCTCTGGGCTGGTTGAGAGCTGCCATGTGCCTGGTGAGTGCCATTGGAGGGTACGGACATGCTCTGTCCCGCTTGCAATCAGGGGTGTGTGTTAGGGTTACCATACGTCCGGATTTTCCCGGACATGTCCAGCTTTTTGGTCCTCAAATCCCCGTCCGGGAGGAATTTCCAAAAAGCCGAACATGTCCGGGAAAATAGGGAGGCATGGTAAGGGGACCGCCTCCTCCCCAGGGTTCAACTTTCCCGGCTCCCGCCGCTCTCCCCAGAGCAGCAGCAGCCGGAGCCCGGGAGGAGGCGGCTGCGAGCTGGGATGCCGCCGGTCAGCGCCGCTCGGCCAGGGCCGGGGCCGGGCCGGAGCCGCTCGGCCGGAACCGGGGCCCGAGCCGAGCCGGAGCCACTGGGACCGGGGCTGGGGGTGCTCGGCCAGTGCCACTCGGCCAGTGCCGGGGCCGGGCCAGAGCGGCTCGGCCGGAGCCGGTGGGGCCAGGGGTGCTCGGCCGCTGGCCGGCGGCCGGAACCAGGGCCCGAGCCGAGCTGGGCCGGAGCGACCAGGACTGGGGGTGCTCGGCCGCCGGCCGGCACTGCTCGGCCAGCGCTGCTCGGCCAGGGCCGGGGGTGCTCGGCCGCTGGCCGGCGGCCGGAACAGGGGCCCGAGCCGAGCCGGAGCGACCGGGGCTGGGGGTGCTCGGCCGGCGCCCCAGGGCCCGAGCTGGGCCAGAGCCGCCGGGGCCAGAGCCTCTTGGCTGGCCGCCAGAGGGAGCCGCTCGGCCGGGGGGGCCGGACTGGGCCACGTCTCCTCGCGCCCCCCCCCCCGCCCCAGCTTACCTGCTGCCTGCCAGTTTCAGGCTTCCCGTGAACATTTGATTCGCGGGAAGCAGGGGAGGGGGAGGAGCAGGGGGGCGGAGCGTTCAGGGGAGGGGGCAGAGTTGGGGCGGGGACTTTGGGGAAGGGGCGGAGTTGGGGCGGGGCCGGGGCCCCTCGGAGTGTCCTCTTTTTCAGGGGCTCCAATATGGTAACCCTATTGTGTGTGTGTGTTGGGGGCTGGTTCTGACACCGGGGGAAAATGGCCGTTGTTCCAGATGACCATTTATGTGAAATTGCCCTGTTTGTTCTGACTCCTCCCCCTTCCCCTGTCATTCTGGGAGGCGTGGGCTGTGGGGGGCTGGCTGGGCCCACTCGGCCACACTAGGTGCTTGTTCCAGCCAACACCGGCATTCTCAGAAATGCCCACTTAAAAAACATCAGGTTCAGCCATTCTGTGGGAAACACGAAACAGGCATTTGGAGAGAGGGCAGTGCCAACAGCCCCGGGACAAGCCCCACACCTGCCACATCCACCCGCGCTGTGCCTGGCCCAGGGGCCCCAGGACGGGAGAGAGGAGACGCCCATTGCCCTCCTTTTCCATCAGGCCCCTGCATGGTGGAAACCCCATACAGGGGGGCTCTAGGGGCAGTGGGGAAGCCCTGCTCCTTGGGGGGGGGTGCCGGGCTGCCAGCACTGCTTTCTGCTTTTCCGCTCCCCTGGGGATGTTCCCTGCCCAACAGCCCAACACTGGGCCTCGTCCTGCACTGCAGGGATCGACAGGAGCTGGGGCCAGTCCATGGCCTTTCAGCTCCACGTGGCTGCTTACCAGAGTGCATGCGCTTCTTCCAGACCCACATGGCCCTGCCCCACATGGCATGTTCTCCTGACCCGCCCCCTCGGCTATCACAGCTAGCCCTGTCTAAGGAGGCCCTGCCGACTTTGCTCTGGTCCAGGGGGCTATCGATAGGAGTCTCAGAGGGGTTCCGATAAGAACCTCCATCGGGGTCTAATAACCCAGTGCTTCCCAAATGTCCCAACTCGCCCAGGGTCCAAATTCATGGGGAGGAGCCCAAAATCATAGGCCAGCATCCTTCTCTTCTGTCACCACCTCCTTGCCCATCGAGAGGGCACCAATCCCCCACACCAGCACCCACTGCCTGGCACCACAGCCCTAATTCCCTCTTGTCCATGTCTGCTCTAAGGTGATGATCCCGGTCGTTTCCACCTCTCTCTCCAGGAGAGCTTTTCCAGGGCCTTGATCTTTGTCCTCACCCTCCTCTAAACCCCATCTAAAGAAAACTACAGCTTGGTAGCAAAACTGCTCATCCAAGACCAACTAGACAAAAGCAAACGCTGGCAGACATGCGTCCTGTGCATTTCCTTTAGGCTTTTTAATTGCTGGGTCTCCCTTTACAATATATTGTACGCTTTCTACATCAAGTACAGCTGGGAACAGAAACTAGGACACACAGAAAGGGGCCTGTTTCCCCGCTATAGCGAAGTTAGTCTCATAATGAGGAAAGTGCAAGGAGGAGTGACACGTACATTGCCATGGAGAGCGGAGCTGACGACATGGGGAGAGGCAGGCAGGTCCATCCCTCAGTCCAATGTGGCAGGCCACAATCCAGCTGAAAGAGACGTGTGACTGTACAGCACCCTCTCCAGCAGGAATCCCCTCTGCTCCTCCCATGGCCCAAAGGAGGACTAGTGTGACTTTTACTTCTCCTCTATGATGGGAAAAGTCGGCCTCAGACTTTTACTGCAAACCCAGATTTTTCTGTCTGATTTACCCTAGGAATCTGCATCTGCCTTCAGCATTTCCGCAGTGACTGTGTGCTCAGTATCTGAGTGCTGGTTAGGATCTGGAGAGGGCCATTCCAGGAGCTGCACCCGTCCAGCGGAGTGGAGCCTCAAACAGTCCAATTGCCCTAACGATTCTAACCGCATACTGAGCCCAAAGCGATTCCACTTTGCAGCCATCTCTATGACTGGGAAAGGGCCAGAAAGGGCCCACCAACCAGCAAACAAGTGTTTGCACCACAGCTCACCTACGGCTCGATCCAACCACCCCCTGCATGCTCAACACCAGTGACGGGAGTGACGGGGTGAGCACCAGGCCCTGGCTATTACAGATGCCAGGCGCTGTTCCTGAAGAAGGGCCATGGCTCTCCTTCTAGCGGGGTTCGTGCCTCTTTCTCTTCAGTGTGTCGAACAAACAGCTCTATAAACAGCTTCCCCAGATTCTGGATCAGCTCATCCTTCAAGCACCAGCCCTGGAGTCATGAGCTGGCCAGTCCTGTGGGGCAGGCAAGGAAGCACAGAGACTTGGTTCATGCCACACCCAGTTACAGCAAAGACCACATTCTCTGTGTGCTGTAAGGTGCATTCTGTCCCGAGGCGCACTCTACAGTGGCAGAGGCTCTCAGATGAGCGATTCCCCATTGCTTGCTCACATGGCACTGGGGCTATTGTTTGGCTTCGGCATGACAAAGTTGGCTGAGGACTGTTCTGCCTGGAGCCAGCCTTACGGTACGTCTACACTACCCGCCGGATCGGCGGGTAGCGATCGATCTATCGGGGATCGATTTATCGCGTGTAGTGTAGGCGCGATAAATCGATCCCCGATCGCTCTCCCGTCAACTGCTGTATTCCAGCTCGGCGAGAGGCGGAGTCGACGGGGGAGCGGCGGCCGTCGATCCCGTGCCGCGAGGACGCGAAGTAAGTGATTCTAAATCGATCTAAGATACGTCGACTCAGCTACGCTATTCTCATAGCTGAAGTTGCGTATCTTAGATCGATCCCCCCCCCCCCAGTATAGACTTAGAATTAACCATCAGAGCTGGGCGAAATCTTTCGGCCCAGGCTTTTTTTCACCAAAAACACAGATTTGGGTTGGTGGAAACATTTCACAAATCTGGGTTGAATTTGCCTAATAAACAAAACAAAAAAACCCAAAATAAAAATTCTGGAAAAAAATCACAACTTTCTGTGGTGATATTTGACTATGTTTGAAAAAGATTCAAAACCTTAGAACCGAAGCGCTTTGTTTCAGGCTGAGCAAAATGTTTCATTCAACCAGAAATTCGATTTTTTTCAACTATTTCAGTTCACTGAAAAAAAATTCATTTTGAGCCAACCTGAA
The DNA here is from genome assembly GCF_028017835.1 of Emys orbicularis. Taxonomy (NCBI): domain Eukaryota; kingdom Metazoa; phylum Chordata; order Testudines; family Emydidae; genus Emys; species Emys orbicularis. The sequence continues at coordinate 16,999,461 of NC_088697.1, read as the reverse complement.
ACAAATTCCCCCCGCCCCAAATGTTTCACTCTGCCCAGCAAACTGGAAGCCCAGCTTGGCGCACAGCTCCAGCCACGTCAGGCCTGGCCTGGCTCCCTGGTGTCTCAGAGGCTGCTACTGGGAGGAGAGGGGTGCTGGGCCTCTGGCACAGGTTTCCTTTAACTGAAGCATTAATGAGTCATTGGCGTTAAATGCCTGGTACCCGCAAATGGGCCCCAGGGGTTTCGTGGCCTGGTGACAGTCCCCCACCAATGCTGCTGCTTGTGCTCACTTCCCTCCTGCAGCGTCGCCAGTGTCTGGTCTCTGCTCCCCTCACAGTTTCCAGCCTAGACAGGACCTGGGTTTCTAAGGTAAAAAATGAAGGGTCTCCTGGATGCCCTCTTCTGTCAGAAAGGAATGCAGCGGGCACAAGGCCTGGTGGCCCGCTGCAGGCCCTGCTGCTGCAGCACATACATACAGGCAGCTCGGTGCTGCTGGCTGCATAGCTGGGTTTGTGGGGCTCAAGGGAGAGGGGGCAGAGCCACTGAGAGGCCTGGGGGGTGGCAGAGCCATCACATGACCCCAGCCCAGGGGTTGGGACTAAATGGGATTTTTGGGGGGGTTCTGCTGTTACTTGGTCTCGGCCCAGCTCCCACAGATGTCCGCACTCCCCTGCCCCCTGGGCATCACTTGCTCCCTTGGCAGCAGCCTGCCAAGGTGATGGGGCCCCAGGGGCTCAGACACTGTCCACGGGCCCCTTGGATCTGCCCTGAGGCCTGTGGGGTGGAGTCGACCCGGCGGTGTTCAGGCTCTGCCTGCCCTGTGTTTTGGGCTGGGATATGGCACACAGGATGGACTTTGCCCCCTCCTTCCCCTCACACTCTTTAATTGCAGGGGGGGCTCAATGTCCCCCCCTCTGGGGTTGCCACCTGACCAGGTTTTCCCAGGATCACCCCTCTTTCGAGGGAGTTGTCCCAGGAAATCTGCCCGGGGCTCAGCACTCCTGGCTAGTTGTCCAGTTCTGTGGGCTCAGGATCCTCACGGACGTCCTAGGCTCGGAGGTGACACTTCCTCCCGCAGGGTCTGTCTTCACTGCAGTTTGCCTGGCTCTCCCCGAGCTCCACCCCATTCCCTCCCTGAGTGTGGTGGTGCTTTGAGCCCAGGGCAGCTAGCCTGGCTGGGAGGTGGGCTGCAGTCTGGCACCGTTCTCCCTAGGGCTGGTGACCTGCCCGCTTTGCAGAGAGGATGCAGGTTAAATCACTCCAGTGCTGATAGTCCTCCAGTGCTTTCCCACAATCCCCCCAGGAGGTCAGACGAGTACTCCGACTGTTCACCGGGGAAGAGTCATAGAGCGGGTTGCTCCCAGCACAACGAACCCTGGGATGTGCCCCCAGACACACATCAGGGCATGCAGCAGCAAAGAGGATGCAGTGTTACCCATTGTCTGCGCTAGAGTCACACCTGCTTTATCCCAGTGTAGCCCTACTGCCTGCGCTGGAGTCACTCCTGATTTACTCTGGCCTGGCTGAGAGCTGGGTCAGGCTGTGAGCCAGTAAAGCTCCCTGCTTCAGAGAGTGAGATGTTTTTCTGGGCCTTCAGCTCAGCCCATCTCCTCCTCAAGGAGCAGAAAGCACCTGACCTGAGAGGCGCGTTGGTCGTGTTTTCCACAGTGGGCTCAAGGTGCTGAGGAGTCTTAAAATCACCCTAAAGCTTTTCCTCAAATGTTTCTACCTGTCGAAGGTGAGGCTGCAGGTCACGGCCAGGCCAGACCCGTCTGTCTGCGACGTGCACAGCTTGGGCGCCAGGTTTTGTTTGGCAGTGGTGGCAGAGGAATGGAGCAAAGCAGCCAGGCTGGAGGGTAGTAGGTTTAGTTTATTAGTCAACAGTGTCTGCTCTTACAAGGATGCAGTACAAGCTCGTGGGTGTGAGGAGGAGGTGGGGCCCTAACCCCTCCTGGCTAGATGGCAGCTTCTCTCCCCACACATTGCTGGGGGTTGGGACGCACTTCTCCTAGCTACCGTCCCCAGAGAAGTCAAACATGAATATGCACCAGTGTCACGTCTGAATGTCCGTGTAAAGAACAGGCAATTTTCACAGAAAATAAAGACATGGCAGAGCTGGCGGGGGAAGGGAAGACAGCAGTTGGGCTAACTAGACACCTGTCAGGCAAATCCCAAGGCCCAGCGTGCTAGAAGCAAGCAGACTGCGAGGAAACATGCATCTCTATGTCAGAGACGGGACATAAAGCTATTTCACAGCAAAAGAACATACCCCAAGCTGTGCTAGTGACCTGGAGTTCCAGTCCGGGACCTCGAAAGTCCCCCATCCGCCCGCCCCCCGCCTGGGGGCTGCCCTATAGGAAGTCATTGACAGTCAGTGGAGCTGACCCTGCAGGCAGCAGGGTGTCACACGCCAGCCTGCACCTGTAGCTTCACCAAGGGGCAGTGCCGTGGAGGGCAGCTGCTGCTGGGATGGCAAAGCTGACTGGCTCTGCTGGCCCAAGCAAAGATGGGATGAGGCTGGGGGCCTGGTGGGGCCAGGACTCACATCTGCGCTCGCTGAAGCAGTGACTTCATGCAGCTGTTTTGGGCCCTCTGCGCTGTCTGGTGGGGCAAAGGGCTGGAAAGCTGCAGGAGTCCCCTTGGCATAGGTGCGGGGAGGGGTCCCAACTGGAATAGCCAGCTCCTAAGCGGGCCCTTGGGCAGCCCTGGGCATACGCATGGCCGGAAGGTTACTGCGCTCGCTATTCTCAGCTAGTGTGCTGCCCCCTTGGGGCCACAGCCAGCCAGCAAATTTAGATCTGAGGCTGCTTTAAAGTACGCTGCGGCTGGGGTCCCCTGTAATGATCAGGGACCCACAGTGAGCTTCTTTGTGGCTGTCAGCTCCACCCAGTGGCCTTTCGTTCTGCCTGCTGTAGGCTGCTGGCACATGGAAGGACGGAGCATGCTTCATTCTGGGATGGCTCTTGTCAGCGGCCTGTGCGTGTGCATACGCAGCCTGCTGGAGGGGCACACTCACACACCAGAGGAGTCTCTGGAGTCCTGCTCATTTGGGGCATGTTTAAATCCAGCCTGCTGTGACTTGGATGCAGAAAAGCAGGTAAGGGGGAGCGCAGACATCACTGACCGGCTTCTTGGACGGGGGTGGTGTCCTTTTCTGGACTAAGCCCTTGTGCAAAGGCCTGGTCTGGAATGTGATCTACCCTAACGTCCACATCCTGTGTTTGCCTTGAGGGGAAAGTGGCACAGCCCAACCCCTGGCATTCGGCGACCGGGTGGCTCCATTGAACACAGCCATCAAGCCGAACTCCGGCACAAGCATGGACTAGCTTCAGCAGCGTGCTGACTCTACCGGGCCTTCCAGCCCCGCAGCAAGCTCTGTAAATGAGCAACGACTCACCAAGCAGTGTCCTGACAGTCCTAGGCCTCCGCTCCCTTCCCACAGCTCCGAAACCAGCACCGCAATGCTTTGTGAAGGTCTGCGAGCCCTGGCCAATGATCAGCACATGCAGACAGCCTCCCCCCCCCCCCACACACAGGGACACGGCCACACGTGTGTGCCCACAGACACGCTCCACGCCGACATCAGCCCACAGGGGCGTGTGTGCAAGCTCACGTGCAAATGTACTTGCCCACAGGCTCACATAATGTCACACCGAGAGGCACGTTCAGGCAGACAGTCATACTCGGAAGCATGCCTGCTCACACACGCCTACTCATGCTAAGCTGCACACACACACACACACACACACAGGTTCTCACGCACACGCATACACACGTAGAGCTGCATAGGGACAGATCTCAAGTGTGAGGGAATTAGTTTGACACCCCAGAAAGCCAAACCTTAGTGAGCTGCCTGGGATTGCGCTAGAGTGTTAAATAGCAAATTAGTGTCTTTAAACCCGCTGAAGCTTGAACATTGAGGCTACAGTAAATTTTAAACTGGGCTCATCCAGCCAGCGGAGCAACGCGATTCCCCTTTATCTACAGGCAGTACCTGGGCCCCATTCACCACCCGGAACACGCGGCCATACACACGCCTGAAACCAACAAGCTGCCACCTGCTAGAGACACATTCCTAGGCAGCGGGAGCTTCCTGTTCACATGAGTTGGATGCCCTCAGGCTTTGATTTCGACAGAGTTGGCCTCCTCCTGCTCCCGGATGATATGAACGCCAGCAGTCCGCAGCATGCGTGTAGCGCTCCGGGAGCGCACCGGAGAGCCTGGGGACCTGGGCGGGGATTTGTGTGTTCTGGAGGAGGCTGGAGATCGGGCTGGGGAGCGGTGATATCGGCGAGCCGATCGAACAGGGGGACCTGGGGATCTGCCAGGAGGAGAGCTGGAGTAGCTGGGCGGTCCTTGCTCGGCTGCGGTTCTGGCATCCAGAGGGGAATCCTCGTCCGCCTCCGGAGAATCCTTCAGGAATACAAGAAGAAGCAACAGGCAGCGTTCAGGATGAGCTGGGCAAAGGCAGTAGTGACATTGCACTTAGGGCAGGCCTTAAAAGCCAGCAAGAGGCAGATCCTGCAGGAGTGCCATAGCTGGGTTCTCCATCCAGGGCTTTTCCATTCCCAAAGACCCACAGGGTTAATGCTTGTGTGAGCCCCAAGTCACAGCACTAGGTGTCATGGGCAGCCTTTGACAGCATGGCTTACTATAGTTTTCAATCTGCTCCATCCTCCTCTGAGCACAGACAGGCCTCAGGCCGCTGCAGAGTGGGGACAGATCATGCCAGAGGGCATTTGTAAACAGCATCAATCGTGTTTGCTCCCAGGGCAGGACCCCCGGACTTTTGACGGGGTTTCCCAGGAGGTGCATGCTGCGGATTATCACACACACCGGCTCCCTTCCCTGGAGACGGTTCAGCCAGCAGAGGATCCGAATGGCACGTTTTGCTGCCCACGCCTGCAGTGCTTCCCTGTGCTCATGGAGGCTTCTCCACAGCACCCTGCTCTCTGCACGTCTACCAGCAGGTGTCGCCCTTGAGTCACAATATGCTTGAATGAGACAAGCCAGGATGAGCCGGCAGGGAAGGATGGGGGGCATTGTTGAACCTGAACTTGTCTCCCTTGCTTGTGCTTTTTAATAACAGAGCAGGTGAGAAATGAAGAAGCCACAGTCCATGGTTAAGGATGTGAGTCAGCTGCCATTAAAAGGCTGGTTTTTATATCCCTCCCAGGTTGCATTCTGAAAAAAGCCCCTTGCTGTTTGAAATTCCTTGTGTATACAGTTCAGCCAGGGGAGAATGATTTGGAAAAGTTTGGGCTTACCAAGATGGGTTCGGGACTTAGCAAACTGGGGAGTGGGGGTGGGGGTGGGGGGAGGGAGAGGGCAGTTCAACTTTTGAAGAATCTTGTCATTTCTCTTTTCTGTTCTGTCTCTGTTAGGCCTGGGGCTGGCTACCCACTACGTGTTTGATAATTAGTTCTATGAGATGCTTTCGTGTGGGATCACGGTCGTGCTGAGCGAAGCAGGAAGGCCTGTGAGATGCCCATCCTGCCACACCAGTGCTGTGCTGCTGGACATACTTAATACCAGGGCCGGCTCTAGGTTTTTTGCCGCCCCAAGCAAAAAAAATTTTGGCTGCCCCCCACCCCAGCCCTGGGCTCTCCCCCCCACCCCACCCGCACCCCCACCACCCCAACTCTGGGCTCTCCCTCCCACCCCACCCTACCTGCACCGCCTGCCGCCCCAGTGCTGGGCTTCCCCCCACCAGCGCTAACTCCGCCTGCTCCCCCCTCACCTCCAGTCGGTCCAGCGCTGGCAGGGTCGGGGAAAGCAGCGGGGCTCCCGGGCCGCGCCTCAGCCCAGGGTCCCTCCAGCCGGGGCTCCCGCCTCCAGACCGTCCGGGACCGGGGACCGCCCCGGCACGGGGCTGAGGAGCCGGGGCAGGGCAGCCCCAGAGGGAGCAGAGCCCCGGAGAGCGGGATGCGGGCCCCACACGGCAGCGCCCCACCCTCTATGGCCCCGCTCCTGCTGCTGCTCCTGGCCGCCCTGCCGCAGTCCCTAGGCGGCTCGGGCTGCTTTGCCCAGCCCCGACTGCGGTGCTGGGGGGCGGCCGCCCTGCAGCACCTGCAGGTGGCTCTGTGTGCCCCGAGGGGCGGCCCCCAGCCCGAGTGTCCCGCGCTCGGAGCCTGCCTGGCCATAAGGTGCGGGTGCTGCTCCCCGACGCGAACCGCAGCGGCCCCAGGGTGCCCCCGGCGCAGGACACGCTGCTGCTGCCAGGGCCAGCTCTAAGCGTTTGCCGCCCAAGCGCCAAAAAAAAAAAAAAGAGGCTGGCTGGAATGCCGCCCCTGAAAATGTGCCGCCCCAAGCACCTGCTTGGTTTGCTGGTGCCTGGAGCCGGCCCTGCTTAATACACTCCCAGGGTGCTGAGAGAGTTCCCAGCCCTGGGACTACTGGAGCAGAAGAGCGCAGCCACCACATTCTGGGCCCATGGGAAAAGCTCAGCCTGTTTCTTGCAATCGTCAGCTGTGCAGAGGCCTGGCTACAGGGAGGGGTTCTCCTGGAGCTGGGTGGGAGTGAAAGCCGGGGGCATGCTATTTTTGTACACTTGGTGGGCCGAGCTCCTCCATACCCAGTCTGATATCCTGGGTTGAATGCTCCCCTGCAGCCAGCTACTTGGGACCTGCCAAACTCACAGGTGCCACAAATCCCATTGCTACCTGCAAATGCGCCCTTGCCTGCGCTGATCCAGCTTCTTCTCATGCATGGCCAGTTTGTTAGAGCCAGATGAATCTCAGCAGTTTGCTTTGAAGGAGCTCGACTGGCCATTTCCAGGGTGGGTCCCTCTGGGGTTCACGGCCCACAAGTTTTGCTTTGAGTTTCTGGTTCAAACAAACTTCAAACCTCAGAGGAATTGAATCGGAACGTCTGGGTCTCCCCCTATTTCACCTGAAACCACAAGTCCTGTGCAATTTCCATGCACGGCTCTAAACTGATCCAAATTTGTCCAAGACAAACAGCTTCCCCCAAGCAGTGCAGGAGACTCAGCCAAGTGAGTCTATGACTCGCGCTGGTAACAAAAGTTGCTAGGGTCTCACTGAAAGTGTTTCACACAGCTCCAGGATTGTGAGCCCATTTACAAGATCTGTGCCTGTGCCTCCATGTGAACGTGTCCCCTTTGGCCTTGCCTAGAACAACGCTGTCTCACCCTCTTATATGGAAAGAAATTGCCCTGCGCCATTCCAGGGGAAAGCTGTGAAATTACTGGCCTACAGACCCTATGGGTTACAAAGCACAACACTTACTTTGTCCTTTAAGATGTAGAGAGCGACTGGATTCCTGCGTTCATGTTCTCCGCTGCGGGGGACAATCTCAACTGTACAGAAACAGCAACAAACTTCGGTGACATTTCTGATTAATAACTGGAGAAGGACTCTACACACAGCGTGTGTGTGTATGTGTGTATGTATGTGTGTGTATGTGTGTCCATCTGTCCATCCCAGGCCAAACCCGGTGTGTGGGTGTTAGAATCCTCCTGGTTTTGCTTAGATTCCAGGAGCAGGACAAAGACTCAAAGTGGAAGTTCACACAATCTTCCAGTCTCCATTAAGTCAGACTTACTGAGCTAGATTTTGGAAATCCTGCCTGTTGTTTGTGTGACTGGATTACACTAGCAGTGCAGGCCCAGGCTGCCAAGCACAGAATCACACACAAGCGGGGTAAAAACATGCCCACACGTGATTGTGCTGCACAAAAAATAGATCAGGAGTGGGCAGAGCTGGCAGGTCCCTCCCGAGTGTAATATTTAGACAAACTCTGTGGGCAGCCCCCCCAAAGGCTGCATCATAGAAGGAACCTGAGATCACAGCAATCAGCTACTAAAGTTTAGGGAGCAAGAGTCAGCAGCTCTAGGGGTGGCTTACGGCATATAGGACCCCTCCTCTCCTGGGCTCCATATGAGAAATTGGCTCAGATACAGGAAAGGGAAACAGGACTTTTTTGCTCAGATTCATGGTCTGTGAAAAATCAAACAGGAGCCAGGGGGTTATGGAGGATAGGCCCATCAATGGCTATTAGCCAGGATGGGCAGGGATGGTGTCCCTAGCCTCTGTTTGCCAGAAGCTGGGAATGGGCAACATGGGGTGGATCATTTGATCAGGTTCATTCCCTCTGGGGCACCTGGCATTGGCCACTGTCGGTAGACAGGATACTGGGCTTGATGGACCTTTGGTCTGATCCAATATGGCCGTTCTTATGTTCGTATACAAGCCCCTTTGTACCCTCCCCCACCCCAAACAGGCCGAGTGACACAACACTTGCTTTAGGATCCCATCTGGCCTCTGCTTTCATGCATGCATACAGAGCCCCACTGAAGGAACAGGGTCTTAAGCAGAAGCCAGAATAAATGATGGGACTCAGGAGCTAGAAAGCAGAGAAATCTGAAAACAGTTTTTTTGCACGAGCACGGTGCTCCAAAGCCTTCAGTGCATCAGTCACAGCCACAGATTTCCCTCCTCCATGCGAAGCAGGGCTTCCATTGAACAGATGCCACAGAGGAGTGGTTACATGCCTGAACTTCCCCATGCCGGGAGCTCAGGATTAATAGCTGGAAGAATGCCCAACTGAAAGAGCGTGCAAAACATCACAAGGGAAATTGTGTATGCACATGTGGGCAGGAGCCACCAGCGCTGTATTTGTTAACGCTTGTCTCTTCCTGCGGGTTTGTCTCAAGCGTGGGCTCGGTTAGGCCTGTAGCCCGTTAAATCTGGCTCTGGGATGGTGCACAGCACCCTGAGCACAGGCAGGGACATTTCACCCACACATTGATTATTCAGGATAACGACATGATTAAACATCTTCAGACTCAATTTCTGCCTAATGCATCCCTGGGAAATAATTGCTCAGGACAGAGCCCGGTGCTCTTTGTTATACAGGAAGCCAGGACAAAATCTAGCCCGTTGTTATTTATTGTACATGACTTTGACCCAGCTAGCGTTTACTAGTGGCTCTTGTGCTACCCAGCCTGAGGAGTCCCACGGTGACAACTGCGCCTAATGGCAAGGGTTTGCAGGTCACAAGAGTCATTGCATAAGAAGAGGGTCACTAAGGAGCCCTGACAACAAGCTGTTACCAGCTGTTTTCCCAGCTTCCCCGTGTGGGTAAACAGGAAAACTCCTCTTTGACTGTTTTCTTTGCCTGCAGAGGTGCTGTGTTAAGTGGCTGCAAATAGCCACAGAAGTTGGCGGGATTGGCCAACAAGCCCCGCGAGGCTCCAGCCACCTGTGCCCTGCAGAGAGTTCAGAGTAGACAGAATCTCAGGACAATTGTTTACCTTCGTGCTTTAAATGCTCTTCGTTCTGATCCATGTATTCGAAGGAGCTTTGCTTGTCCAGCTTCTGTTTGTCTCTGTTAAATGGACAAGGTGTTTTGTAAAGAACAAGCTGGAAGACTTGTGCTCAGATGCCCTTTGCTAACGATGTTCTCGTCCCAGGGGAAGGCCCTTTGTGTGCTATTTGTCCGGCAATGCTCACTGCTTTTCTGCACCAAGGCAGCACTGAGGCACCGCTGCTGGGGAGGTTTCCCCAGCTTTCTATACAGCCCGAGGCCGCTCCTGAGGAATGTGTTCAGTGGCAGAAGGGAACAAAAATCCCAGGACTGCAAAACGAAAGGAGGGTGGCAGCTGAGTCTTGGAGATGCTGCGGCTGGACCCTGCCTGCTCCAGGACCTGTCACCTCAGCTACTGCAATACTGGCCAGCAAATTCCTGGGACAGCAGGATGGTTTGAAACGCACAGAGGCTGAGGTGGGGCAATGTGGGGAAACAGCCAGGGAGTGAATGAGCGTGAGAGAGATTGAGGGGATTTGGGAATTGGATTGGGATGAGATCCCAGATCTGGGGGGACAGAAGGGAACAGCATTGCAGCAGTGACTCAAGGGAAAAGGCAGGTGAGGAGTAGGGGTTAAATATACATGAGAATGGCGCCGCATGACTCAGGTCAGAATCCACTGCCTGGAGCAAACAAGGAACTGACTTGTAGCCTGGGTTCTATGGCAGCACTAGTCTGGGGGGGACGGGGACGGACACGGCTGGGTCGGGCTCCTCCACTGGGAATAGCTTGTCTTTTATCAGGAGTTTATGTCTGGGAATAGCTCAGGGCGCGTGAGAAGCAGTTAGCTCAGTCTGCCCTATTGTCGAGGTGGATATAAGCTGGTATTTAGCCTTCTCCAACTTTAAATATTTCTGGCTTTTAAAACACCAACCCACCACTTTGTAAGAAACTATCTGAAAATGAACTACAGCGGGGGGGGGGGGGGGGGTGAGGGGGAGCGCTAGCTGGCTGTGCAGCAGCATTACACTCATGCACATTATTTCCGGAAACGTGAGGAACTCATCAGAACTGCAGGACACAAGCAAGCCAGGCTGTTTGTGGTCCTGGGGGAATCAGTGATGGGCAAAGAGAAACCGACAAGAGCCAGGAAAGGAAACAGATTTTAATATTTCAATGACATCTCTGGGGATAGGGAATCCTCCCACTCTCCCTAAGTGCTGATGTTGCCTCAGGCGACAGAATGGGATTTGTTCCGAAGCCCGACCCTTTGCATGGAAGCTGTCCCCTCCCTTGTATCATGTACAATCATAGAATATCAGGGTTAGAAGGGACCTCAGGAGGTCATCTAGTCCAACCCCCTGCTCAAAGCAGGACCAATCCCCAGACAGATTTTTACCCCAGTTCCCTAAATGGCCCCCTCAAGGATTAAACTCACAACCCTGGGTTTAGCAGGCCAATGCTCAAACCACTGAGCTATCCCTCCCCCCGATACTCTCCTTCTATGGCGTGGGCTCCGTCTGCCAGAGAGATTTTGCTCCCCACGAACCCTGCAGTGCAAATAGGCAGAGACACTCCCATTCCCAGCCCGAGTGTAACGCAGGGAGGGCGCTACTGCTAAGTCAACGCCTTTCTTCATGGGCTTTTGGGAAGGGGGTGGACAGAGCAGGACCCAGGACTGGACTCTTGGTCCTTATGAGGCAGTGCAGCGAGGGCAGAGATCGCCCGTCACCTGGCATGGGGACCCTCCACGGGACTAGAGCCAGCAGAGCTCACTCCCATGCCTCCCTCACCACAACCCCCAGTGACGGGAGAGGGATGGGGGAGGAGGGGGCCCGGGGCATCTCGGCAATCTCCACTGGGCTTGAGGTCCCTTCGGTAGGGCAGTCCCCAAGCTGTTCTGTTCTGCAGCCAGGGCAGATAATCATGTGCCATGTCCAGCGCTGTGACAGCCCCTCCTGTCTGGGGCGCGTGGGGTCAGGGCCGGCTCTAGGCACCAGCAAAACAAGCTGGTGCTTGGGGCGGCACATTTTTAGGGGCGGCATGGCCGGCGCCAGAATGCCGCCCCTAAAAATGTGCCCCGACCGCTCTAGCTCACCTCCGCTGCCGCTCGCGCGCCGCTACTCGCCCTCCCTCCCAGGCTCTCAAGCCTGGGAGGGAGGGGGAGCAGCGGCGCGCGAATCAGCTGTTTTGTGCGCCGCGGCCGCTCGGGGTCTCCCCCTCCCTCCCAGGCTCTCAAACCTGGGAGGGAGGGGGAGATCCCGAGCGGCCGTTTCGTGTGCCGCTGCTCCCCCTCCCTCCCTCCCTCCCTCCCTCCCAGACTTGAGAGCCTGGGAGGGAGGGGGAGAAGCGGCGCCCGCGCCGCGGCCACTCGGAGTCTCTCCCTCCCTCCCAGGCTCTCAAACCTGGGAGGGAGGGGGAGATCCCGAGCGGCCGCTGCTCCCCCTCCCTTCCAGGCTTGAGAGCCTGGGGGGAGGAGGCAGGGCTGGGGATTTGGGGAAGGGGCGGAGTTGAGGCGGGGCTGGGGGTGGGGTAATTAAAAAACTGGGGGGGGGGGACAGCCAAAATTGTTTTTGCTTTGGGCGGCAAAAATCCTAGAGCCGGCCCTGCGTGGGGTTATTGGGGTTATTCATTAATTCCGGGGGGGGGGAGGGAGGCAGTTCATTGTGGGTTTGATTGATTGTGGAGTTTGTCGAGTTTAAGTGCCCAGGGCTCTGGGGAGCCCCTTCTTGGAGAGAATAAAGACACCAAGGACATGTTACTGGGGTTGTGTTCCCTGCGGCAGACAAAAGGCCCCCGGGCCTGACTCTCACCTGGGCTCCTCAGACAGCCCAGCAAACCACATGGAGCCATTTTCTGGGAGATGGTCCCCAGAGAGCTCCCAGCTTCTCAGCCAGCCCCACCCCACTAGGGTGACCAGATGTCCCGATTTTATAGTCTTTTTCTTATATGGGCTCCTATTACCCCCCCACCACCTGTCCCGATTTTTCACACTTGCTGTCTGGTCACCCTACGCCCCACTCCCCCCATTGGGCTGGCATGGGTGAGAATATGCAGCGTGAGAGGATAGATTGGAAAGAGAGAATAGGCCACAAGGAAACAAATACAGATAAATACTGGTGTGTCGAAGCGAGACAGGCCTGACAGAACGGGGGGAGCAGCCAGGGGGCGCTGTGTCCCTGTGCGATCCCCGGGATGGGGCTGGAAGCCTGGTGCGGGGGAGCAGCCAGGGGGCGCTGTGTCCCTGTGCGATCCCCGGGATGGGGCTGGGAGCCAGGACCCTGGTGCAGGGGATCCATCGGGGGAGCTGTGTCCCTCTGCAATCCCCGGGATGGGGCCGGGAGCCTGGTGCGGGGGAGCAGCCAGGGGGCGCTGTGGCCCTGTGCGATCCCCGGGATGGGGCTGGGAGCCGGGAGCCTGGTGCGGGGGAGCAGAGTAACAGCTATTTTATTCAAGTTATATGAAAATGCTCACTTTTTGGAGGGTTTCCAGCAGGCACAGACCGTCACCAAGGTGACGAGGAGGAAAATGCCCCCAGTGGAGAGGATTATGTAGAGGGAGCTCCTTCCTAGGAGAGAGAAGGGAGAGGAATTACCGCTCACACCCACAGCGGCTGCCGTGTCACTGCCTCAGCCGTTACAAAGCCCATTCTGCTCTCTGCAGATAGTACAAGGAGCAACCCAGCGTCAGTCTGCCCTCAGCAATGCTCAGCTCGGGGTCACACTGACACCCTGCCAGGGATCCCACTGATGGAGGAGAACCCAAACAGTCCAGGAGATGAGCACAATCCTCTGTTTCTTTCAGTTCCAACACACACAGCTGGGGAGAGCTGGAGGAGATCTGGACCAGCCTCTCTGGGCCCCTAGCATAAGGTAAATGAAGCAGAAAGAGACAATTTGCCCCTCTTCCAAGCCTCCAGCCTGACCCCCAGGACCCTGTTAAGTGCCCTGCTTTATCACTTCCCAGGTGTTTGTCAAACACCATACCCAGCAGGGATGCTGCAGAGGCAGTGAATGCCAGCGACTAGCAGAGAATGTTTGCTGGCCCTGGGTCTTGGACACACTGGAACTTCAGTGCCTGGGTTGGGTGGGGTCTGTGTCAGTGAGACTCAGACCTCAGGGGTTCAGAAGCCAAATTAGTGTCAACATTACCCAAAAGAGCCACAGTTGACAGTGAATTCATTGTCATTTACTATAGTACTATTCGTATTAAACAGTATGACGGGAAAATTTAGTTTATATTGTGACGGGGCAAGGCCACATGGCTATAGTAAAGTAGTGGGAGACAGATATATTAGCCACAGGCTAAACAAATCCCTGTTACCAGGATAAACAAATGGCAGCTGCTCCAGGTCAATTAAGACACCTGCGGCCAATTAAGAACTTTTCAGAAGGCAGGGAGGACAGCTAGGTTGATTGGGACACCTGAAGCCAATCAGGGGCTGGCTGAAACTAGGTAAAAACCTTCCACTTAGTCAGGTGGGGGCGTGTGTCAGGAGCTGCAGGAGGAAGCTGCGCTGTTGGAGAGAATGAGCAGTATAAACCATATCAGGCACAAGGAAGGAGGCCCTGAGGTAAGGGTGAAGTGGATATTGAGGAATTTGGGGGCTACTGTGGGGAAATGGCCTAGGGAATTGTATGCGTCCTGTTTCTAAAAAGTCAGCTATCATAGCTGATACTATTAGGGTCCCTGGGCTGGAGCGTGGAGTACAGGGTGGGCCCGGGCTCCCCCCTTTGCCCCCCCCCCGATTAATCACTGAGACTGGGAGACAACAGAGACTGTGCAAGGGAGGGTAGCTTCTCCTCACCTCCCTTGCTGGCTTATGATGAAAATGGCTCAGTAGGCTGTGACCCTTGCCTCTAGAAAGAGAAGGGCTATGTGGAGGGTCACAGTGAGCCTCTGAGGCTAGCGAAATCCACCAGGAAATGCAGGACCCACGGAGATAAGGACAGAGCTTTGTCACTATATATATATATAAAAATATAATAAAAATATATATAAAAAATAGGACTGTCAAGTGATTAAAAAAATTAATCGCAATTAATCATGCGATTAATCACGCTGTTAAACAATAATAGAATACCATTTATTTTAATATTTTTGGATGTTTTCTACATTTTCAAATATATTGCTTTCAATTACAATACAGAATACTAAGTGTACAGTGCTTACTTTATATTCATTTTTATTACAAATATTTGCACTGTAAAAAGAAAATAAATAGTATTTTTCAATTCACCTAATACAAGTACTGTAGTGCAATCTCTTTATCATGAAAGTTGAACTTACAAATGTAGAATTATGTACAAAAAATAACTGCACTCAAAAATAAAACAATGTAAAGCATTAGAGCCTACAAGTCCACTCAGTCCTACTTCTTGTTCAGCCAATCGCTCAGACAAACAAGTTTGTTTACATTTGCAGGAGATAATGCTTAGAGTTGCCAGGAGTCCAGTTTTCAATCGGAACACCCAGTTGAAAAGGGACCCTGGCGACTCTGGTCAGCACAGCTGACTGGGCCACTAAAAGTCCGGTTGGTGGCGCAGCAGGGCTAAGTCAGGCTCCCTGCCTGCCCTGGCTCTGTGTGGCTCCAAGAAGTGGCCGGCATGTCTGGCTCCTAGGTGCAGGGGCAGCCACGGGGGCTCCACATGCTGCTCCCGCCCTGAGCTGCGGGGCTGGTGCCTGAAGGCATGGGCAGCGTGCAGAAGCCCCTGCACCTAGGAGGCTGGTCATGCCGGCCACTTCTGGGAGCTGCATGGAGGCAGGGCAGGCAGGGAGCCTGCCTTATCCCCGCTGCACCGTCGACCGGGAGCTGCCTGAAGTAAGCGCTGCCCAGCCGGAGCCTGCACCCCAATCCCCCTCCTGCACCCCAACCCCCTGCCCCAGCCATGAGTACCCTCCTGCGCTCCAAACCCCTCATCCCTGGCCCCACCACAGAGCCTGCACCACCAGCTGGAACCCTCACCCCCTCCTGCACCTCAATTCCCTGCCCCAGCCCAGAGCTCCCTCCTGCACCCTGAACCCCTCATTTCTGGCTCCATCCTGGAGCCCACACCCTCAGCTGGAGCCCTCACCCCCTCCCACACCTCAACCCCAACCCCCTGTTCCAGACTGGTGAAAGTGAGTGAGGGTCGGAGAGAGCGAGCGATGGAGGGAGGGGGGATGGAGTGAGTGGGGGCAGGGCCTTGGAGAAGGAGTGGGGCAGGGGGAGGGGCAAGGGTGTTTGGTTTTGTGCGATTAGCAAGTTGGCCACCCTAATAGTGCTGCCCATTTCTTGTTTATAATGTCACCTGAAAGTGAGAACAGGTGTACACATGGCACTGTTGTAATCGGCACGTCAAGATATTTACGTGCCAGATGCGCTAAAGATTCATATGTCCATGCTTCAACCACCATTCCAGAGGACATGCATCCATGCTGATGACGGGTTCTGCTCGATAACGATCCAAAGCAGTGTGGACCAATGCATGTTCATTTTCATCATCTGAGTCAGATGCCACCAGCAGAAGGTTGATTTTCTTTTTTGGTGCTTCGGGTTCTGTAGTTTCCGCATCAGAGTGTTTCATAGATTCATAGATTCTAGGACTGGAAGGGACCTCGAGAGGTCATCGAGTCCAGTCCCCTGCCCGCATGGCAGGACCAAATACTGTCTAGACCATCCCTGATAGACATTTATCTAACCTACTCTTAAATATCTCCAGAGATGGAGATTCCACAACCTCCCTAGGCAATTTATTCCAGTGTTTAACCACCCTGACAGTTAGGAACTTTTTCCTAATGTCCAACCTAGACCTCCCTTGCTGCAGTTTAAGCCCATTGCTTCTTGTTCTATCCTTAGAGGCTAAGGTGAACAAGTTTTCTCCCTCCTCCTTATGACACCCTTTTAAATACCTGAAAACTGCTATCATGTCCCCTCTCAGTCTTCTCTTTTCCAAACTAAACAAACCCAATTCTTTCAGCCTTCCTTCATAGGTCATGTTCTCAAGACCTTTAATCATTCTTGTTGCTCTTCTCTGGACCCTTTCCAATTTCTCCACATCTTTTTTGAAGTGCGGTGCCCAGAACTGGACACAATACTCCAGCTGAGGCCTAACCAGAGCAGAGTAGAGTGGAAGAATGACTTCTCGTGTCTTGCTCACAACACACCTGTTAATACATCCCAGAATCATGTTTGCTTTTTTTGCAACAGCATCACACTGTTGACTCATATTTAGCTTGTGGTCCACTATAACCCCTAGATCCCTTTCTGCCGTACTCCTTCCTAGACAGTCTCTTCCCATTCTGTATGTGTGAAACTGATTTTTTCTTCCTAAGTGGAGCACTTTGCATTTGTCTTTGTTAAACTTCATCCTGTTTAACTCAGACCATTTCTCCAATTTGTCCAGATCATTTTGAATTATGACCCTGTCCTCCAAAGCAGTTGCAATCCCTCCCAGTTTGGTATCATCCGCAAACTTAATAAGCGTACTTTCTATGCCAATATCTAAGTCGTTGATGAAGATATTGAACAGAGCCGGTCCCAAAACAGACCCCTGCGGTACCCCACTCGTTATGCCTTTCCAGCAGGATTGGGAACCATTAATAACAACTCTCTGAGTACAGTTATCCAGCAAGTTATGCACCCACCTTATAGTAGCCCCATCTAAATTGTATTTGCCTAGTTTATCGATAAGAATATCATGCGAGACCGTATCAAATGCCTTACTAAGGTCTAGGTATACCACATCCACAGCTTCACCCTTATCCATAAGGCTCGTTATCCTATCAAAGAAAGCTATCAGATTGGTTTGACATGATTTGTTCTTTACAAATCCATGCTGGCTGTTCTCTATCACCTTACCACCTTCCAAGTGTTTGCAGATGATTTCCTTAATTACTTGCTCCATTATCTTCCCTGGCACAGAAGTTAAACTAACTGGTCTGTAGTTTCCTGGGTTGTTTTTATTTCCCTTTTTATAGATGGGCACTATATTTGCCCTTTTCCAGTCTTCTGGAATCTCTCTTTTAAGACTTCTGAAAGCATGCTCCACCCCTCATATCTCTCAGATTTTGGAAGGCACTTCAGATTCTTAAACCTTGGATCGATTGCTCTAGCTATGTTTAGAAATCTCACATTGGTACCTTCTTTGCGTTTTGTCAAATCTTCAGTGAAAGTGTTCTTAAAATGAACAACATGTGCTGTGTCATCATCCAACACTGCTGTAACATGAAATATATGGCAGAATGCAGGTAAAACAGAGCAGGAGACATACAATTATCCCCCACAGAGTTCACCCACAAATTTAGTTAACACATTATTTTTTAATGAGCGTCATCAGCATGGAAGCATGTCCTCTGGAATGGTGGCCAAAGCATGAAGGGGCATTGTACCAGGGTAGTCACCCCACTCCTGCCCAGAGGGGTTAACAACAGCCCGGGAGAGGGCTGTGGCTGGGGCAAGCAGCTCCAAGACCGACTGGGGAAGCAGCCTCAGCTGGGGCCACGCCCCAATCAGGGCCCAGCTAGCCCTTATAAGAGGGCAGTGGGCCAGGAGCACTCAGTCTCTCTCTGCCTCTAGAGAGGGAAGAGCCTGGCTGCTTAGGAGCTCACAGGGTACCTAGAGAAGAGCAGGGCTGGGGTCCCGAAGACAGTCTGCCGGGTGAAGAAACCTGGGCGGCCGCTGACCTGTTGGGCCTGTGGGCAACAGGGCCACGTGCAACGGACATGCCCAGGCCCAGTGCCAAAGGTTCACATCAATCCCGGCGGCGGACGGAACCCCAAATGGAACACAGGAAGCCCCGGGCAGAACGGAGGCAGGATGCCTGCTGGGGTTGCTGGGTACCCAGCCATATTAGGAGGTCCTGCCCCCTCAGGGGAACTCAGTGGGGGCCAGGGGAGATGCCTGTGGGCCCGGGAGGGCCGGAACTGGAGTCAGAGTCGGTCGCCAGGACGGAGGGGACCCCGAAGGATGTCGGGACCCAGACCATCGCTGGGCCAGTTTCCGATAAGGAAATCCAGACCGAGTGGGGCTGGCAAGAGGCCGGGGCCCAGGTGATTGTGGAGCAGACCACCAAGTAGACACAGACCCTTGGGGTGGAGGGTCCGGATGACGCAGACATACAGGCATGGCTAGAGGCTGTGGTGTTGGCCCGCCGGAAGGCCGAGGCCCAGGTCCAGGAGATGGCCCGAGGCTGGGAGGCCTCGGAGTGGAAGCGTGCGAGCCTGGAGGGGCAGCCCTGGAGGGCCAACTTTGGGGAGCCCAGGCCCAGAGGCCCCCTGTCCCCAGGGTTGGGGATTTTGAGGGGTGGTGGTGGTGTAGTGGGGTGATCACCCCACTCCTGCCCAGGGGGTGGGGGTGGGGGGTAAACAGCCCAGGAGAGGGCTCTGGCTGGGGCAAGCAGCTCCAAGGCTGACTGGGGAAGCAGCCTCAGCTGGGGCCATGCCCCAATCAGGGCCCAGCTGGCCCTTATAAGAGGGCAGTGGGGCAGAAGCAATCAGTCTCTCTCCGCCTCTAGAGAGGGAAGGGCCTGGCTGCATAGGAGCTCACAGGGTACCTAGAGTGGAGCAGGGCTGGGGGAAGGCCAGAGGAGCTGGGGAGCTCCGGCCTGGAAACCCCCCAGGCTGCAGGCCTTGTTAAAGGCCCAGAAGGGTACTGGTGTTGCAAAGGGCAGCCCAGGGGTAGGCCAAGGCAGCAGGTCCAACCCCCCCTTTCCTGTGATGAGTGGCTTGTACACTGCAGTCTGCTCCAGTGAACAGGGGCTAGATGGTTACTGGCAGTAGCCTGATACTGAGGCGAGGTGAGGGTTGGGGGTTCCCCTGAGTGGGGAAACCCAGATTGGGGGTTGCTGCAGTGGGCAGAACCCCTGGGTAAAGGGCACCGGGGTCCTGGAGGGACACGGGGGGACAGCGGCAAGTGGGATACCGGCCTGCAGAGGGCGCTGGAAAAAGAGCTAATTCCCAGGAAACCAGCAGGAGGCGCCACAAGGGTGAGTCTCGCTCTGCTACAGGCATATGAATGTTTAGTATATCTGGCACAAAAATATCTTGCAACGCCAGCTACAAAAGTGCCATGTGACTGCCTGTTCTCACATTGTAAATAAGAAGTGGGCAGCATTATCTCCTGTAAATGTAAACAAACTTGTTTGTCTTAGTGACTGGCTGAACAAGAAGTAGGACTGAGTGGACTTGTAGGCTCTGAAGTTTTACATTGTTTTGTTTTTGAGTGCAGTTATATAACAAAAAATCTACATTTGTAAGTTGCACTTTCACGATAAAGAGATTGCACTACAGTACTTGTATGAGGAGAATTGAAAAATACTGTTATCTTTTTTACAGTGAAATATTTGTAATAAAAAATTATAATATAAAGTGAGCACTGTGCACTTTGTATTCTGTGTTGTAATTGAAATGTATTTGAAAATGTAGAAAAACATCCAAAATATTTAATAAATGTCAATTGGTATTCTATTGTTTAACAGTGCGATTAAAACTGTGATTAATCGTGATTAATTTTTTTAAGTTAATCATGTGAGTTAACTGCAATTAATCAACAGCCCTATAAATAATATATGTATATATTATTCTCACAGCAAAATGACTGACCAAGTATTATTATTTTATCAACTACAATTGGCTAATCACATAGTAAAAGCATCCTGACTGGTTAATAGTTTAGATTGGTTAATAATTAAATCACACAGTGTTTTAATAACATGTGCTGCAAAGAGCCGCAGGAGACACGTTAAAGAGCCTCTACCGGCTCCCAAGCCACAGTCTGAGTATCACTGGCCTATGTGCTCTAGTCCCAACGCCTTTGACTCAGAAATGGGCTCTGTGCAGAATTGCCCATGCTGCACTGTCGCTCCTGCTCCTGGCAGGGCTAATCTGCTGGGCAGCAGGCTGCAGGTGGCAGAATATGGCCCATGTTCATGCTGTTTCCAGTGGTGCTGGGGGCTCCTGGTTTGGTGGGTGCCCAGCTGAGCTCTGGGCCAGATGGTGGCCCCAGGACATGGTGATTTTGTTTTGCTCTGTAGAAGCCGTGTTGCCAACAGATTACAAGGCCTTCTGGCCAATGCTCTGTGCATATGGACACTCACTGTAACACATGGCTCCAGTCTGGGACTGGTGTCCGACAGACTGAAGCCCCTGGGTTCACCCAGCACCTCAAGCCAGGCCTCTCCCTCCACCCCCACCAACCAGCTTGTGCCTCGCTCTCAGGAAGGGAGTGCAGAACAACTGGCCTTGCAGTGTGACCAGGGCCCCTTGCTGAGAACCACCTGCCTCCAGCGCCCTCTGGGTTACAGCAGGGGCTGAGAGTTGGAGCTGCTTATTGTGCAGGAACATCACTGAATGGCTCAGACTCAGCACTGAGGAGAGGGAAGTAAGATCAGTGGAGCAGCACCCAGCCATCTGAATTCAGGCCAGGCTGCGTGGATGCAGTGCCTACTCCGGGTGGCTCATCTGTTCCATGGCTGCTCTGAGAGCTCCAGCCAGTTGATAGCTTCCCTCTTTTTCTGCTTCTGTGACGAAACATCCCATCCTGTACTCAGCCCCACGTGAGCTCACCTCCAGGCCATGCGGCAGGGACTGAAAGGTGAGGGATATGCAGACTTTGCTCTGAGCAATGCATGCTGGGAGTTAGCTTTTGCAGAGTTATAAACTGTTGTGAAAACAGCTTGCTCATAAAAATGTTCCCAGAGTTAGTTACCATGTTTGTAATGTTCCAGGTTCCGGGGGGGACAGAGTAGGACAGTAACCCTAGCCATCATGTTGAGACAGGCTGAGAGGACAAGACTACAGAGCTCAGCTGGGCAAACTTTTTCAAAAAAATAGTTTATTCACTGAAAAACGCAGTTTTTGTGAACCCAAATCTGATGTGAATTCACTGACTCATTATGGCCAAAAATCTTTTTTGGAGGGGCTAGAGCAGGGGAGGGCAAACTATGGCCCACGGGCTGGATCCAGCCCATCAGGGCTTTCAATCCAGCCAATGCGATTGCCAGCCCCATAGCCCCGCTGCGCTAAGGCAGGCTCCCTGTCTGCCCTGGCCCCATGCCACTCCTGGAAGCGGCAGGCACCAGGGCCCTGTGGCCCCTGAAGGAGGGGAGCAGAGGGCTCCGTGCACTGCCCTCGCCTGTAGGCGCAGCTCCCATTGGCCGGGAACAGGGAACTGCAGCCAATGGGAGCTTTGGGGGTGGTACCCACAGGTGAGGGCAGCATGCGGCAGAGCCGCCTGCCCCACCCCACTCCCAGGAGCCACTGCCGGACATGCTGGCCACTTCCGGGAGCGGCGTGGGGCCAGGGCAGGCAGGAAGCCTGCCTTAGCCCCACTGCGTGCCGCTGCCACCCTAAAGCCGCTCGAGGTAAGCGGCGCCGGGCCGGAGCCCATATCCCGAACCCCTCCTGAACTCCGCACCCCAACCCCCTGCCCTGATCCCCCTGCTGCACCCTGTACCCCTCCTGCACCCTAACCCCTTGCCCTGAGCCCCTTCCTGCACACCACACCCCTACCCACACCCCACTCTCCCTCCTGCACCCCAACCCCCTGCCCCAGCCCTACATTCATGGCCCTGCATACAATTTTCCCACCCAGATGTGGCCCTCGGGCCAAAAAGTTTGCCCACTCCTGGGCTAGAGTCACAAGGGGACTTTGGTGCTGTTCACAAAGTAGTAGTGGAGGAGACTCCCACTTGACAACTTTTAGCCCCGTGGCTAGTGCACTCATCTAGCATGTGGGAAACCCAGGTCCAAGTCCCCCCTTTACCTGCTGTGGAGCAGGGAGCTGAATGTGGGTACAGCCCTCCCAGGAGAGCACTCTAACGGCTGGGCTCTGGGGCTCTCACATGGGCCCATTGAAGCTGTTCCACTTTGTATAAATAACTAAACAGCCAATCGAGCATCTCACCTCCCAGGTGAGTGCCCTAAACACCAGACCATAAAGTCATTTATTCTCTCACTCTTTCTGGCCCAGTGACTAGTTCAAATGAAAAGTTTCTTTGGCTCCAAAGCAGACTTTGCCAATTCACCAAAAACTTCAGAAGTTTTTGGATTTGGTTCGGGTTGAACCACTTTTTAAAAAAATATATTTTTTTGGAACTGCCAGTGAACCGAAAAATCAATTATTTGCCCAGCTCTGCTACAGAGGTTTTGGATCTGCTCATCTGCCTATCTCAGTGATCACTTACTGGGTGTCCACTTGGAGGCACCAAAGGCCTGATTTTCATTAGTACCTACAGCAAATATCGATTTCAGCTGAGGATGGGCTACTCAGCTCCTCTGCACATGTTATAAAATTTGGGCATCAAGTTTAGGCACAAATTCTCAAGTGTTACCACAAATGTAACAGAGGATGAACTTCCCTCCTAGCCCCTTCTCTCCCCCCCGCCCACAAGGGGGGACTTTCACTGTTGCCAACTCTCACAATTTTATCTTGATAATTGATGATCATTTATTGTGATAATTGGTGCACGTCTTTGCAATAACCACAGTCTTGTAGCAGATAAGCCTGATACCAATTGGAATGAAAAACAATATCCGTGAAGGAGTAATTCCATTTGGTGTTGCTGATTTGCAGCTAATTCTTCATTGAGCAAAGGCTAGGGGAGAAAACCCTGATCTAAATCCACTGCAGAGAAAGTGGCAGGTGGTTGGCACTGCAATTCAGCTTTGCCCGCTGGCGTTTCCTGCAGCTGTGCTGGTTTCCAAACATCTTGGTCTTCCAAGCCTCTGGGCGCAGTCAGTGCTGCCAAGAGGAGGACTTTGACCCTAAGGCACACCTCTGTCTGCCGAGGCATCCACACTGAACGTTCAGGTAGAATGGTCACCCTCTTCAGACTTGCTTGTTGGAACGTGTGGACAATGTGCTCTGACATGCTAAATGATCTAGAGGAGGCCAATGACCCTAGGAAGTCTGCCATCGATGTAGACCGTCTCTCTGAAACCAGACTAACTGACAGGCTCTCTGCACCAGAGGCATTACACTTTCTTCTGGCACAGAAAAAGCAAACACCACCACCATAAACATGGGGTGGGGTTTGCAGGCAGAAACTCAGTAGTATCCATGGTTGAATGTCCCATTGCAACATTAGAATGAATCGTACCACTCAGAATATCTACCACAGGAGGTTTTGCCAACATCATTAGTATATCTGCTCCATCACTCTCCAGCTCTGAAGAGAAGGACTTGTTCTATCAGCAACTCGACAGTGCCATCAGCAAGCTACCACCGGGCAAGCAACTCTGTCTACTGGGAGACTTCAACACCAGAGTCAGCTCAGGTCACAAGATGTGGCTGCTATGCACTGGCCACCATGGAGTGGGAAAAATGAACAACAATGGGCAAAGGCTGGAGCTCTGCACCCCCAAGGACTGAGCATGACCAACACCTACTTCCAAGGCAGTCTCTTGCTGGACGGTCTTGTGGAGACACCCCAGATGTGGATGCTGGCACTGACTGAATTTAATTGTCACCTGCAGAAAACCTCTACAGGATGTTCTCCATACTCGCAGTTTTCACAGTGTGTGGCAAAATATGGCTTTCACTACAGAAATTCCATCATACCCAACAAAACTGTTGCCCATGTATTAACATCAACAACACAAAAGACCAAGGAAGATGTCTCCAAATCACTTCAAATCTCCTGGAAGCTATGTCATCAGTTGTACTTCTCCTGAATGCTGATGCAGCATGAATACACTCCGAATGAATATACATATAGCTGCAACCTTCGCTTTTGGTAAAAAGACTGTACAAGATAAAGACTGCTTTGCAGTATGTTCTGAAGAAATGCTTCCAGTTATTGAATCAAAGTGCACAGCATATCTGCACCACAACATGAACTCCTCTCCTGAAACATGGGCTAACTGCAGAGTGGCCAAAGCACAATGCAATGAACAGCAAGGCAATGTGCTAAATCATACTGGCTCGATCTGTGTGAGAAGAGACCTCTTAGATCTCCAATCTCAATGGATGCTTGTATGTATGATGCAATCAAGAAAGCAATAGGTCCGTCAGCCAAAAAGACTGCCTCGTTCAAATCTCTTAATGGAGACATCATCATTGACGGAAGCAAACAGATGCAGTGATGGGTTGAACGCTATCACGAAATCGATTCATGTGAAACCACAGTTTCTGAAGCAGCACTAAATGGAATCCTCAAGCTTCAGACCATCCAACAACTCGATACAGAACCATTTAAAAATGAGCTAGTACATGTAATCAGCTTCCTAGCAGCAGGAAAGGCTGCAGAAAGAGATGGAATTCCAGCTGAAGTACTGAAACAAGGGCAGGTTGTGTTGAAACATCCACACAATGTGTTGCTTGGCTACTGGAGGCAAGGAGGGGCACCACAAGACACGAAGGATGCCAACATCATAACACTGTATAAAACCAAAGGAGATTGCAGTGATTGCCACCACTACCGAGGAATTTCTCTCCTCACTGTTGCTGGCAAGGCATTTGCACAGGTCATTCTCAAAACATAAGTTCTGGCTGAACATACATATCCACAGTCAGTGCAGCTTCCATGCTGGTAGATCTACTTTTAACATGGTCTTCACACTAAGGCAGCTGCAAGAAAAGCGTCAGGAACAAGGAAAACCTCTCTAAGTTGCCTTCCTAGATCTTACCTGGTTAGCAGAACAGGCCTTTTTCAACTGCTAGAGAGAACTGGTTGCCCCCCGTCCTTCTCAGTCAGATTCAATTCTTCCATGAAGGCTATAGTCTGGTATTATGGTGATCAATCTGACAAATCGGAAACATGCTGTGGTTTCAAACAGGTATGTGTTTTGGCACAACACTCTTCGGTCT
Source organism: Emys orbicularis (assembly GCF_028017835.1). Classification (NCBI taxonomy): domain Eukaryota; kingdom Metazoa; phylum Chordata; order Testudines; family Emydidae; genus Emys; species Emys orbicularis. The sequence continues at coordinate 16,974,425 of NC_088697.1, read as the reverse complement.
ATTCTGTCTGCTACTTCGTCATGCTTTCTCCTCTCCATACAAGCTCAAATGGAAAAAACTCTTCAATATTGCACATCTAAGAGCAAACAACAAAGTCCAACACCTGCTGATAAGAGAATTTCTTTTTGCCAACAATGCAGGACTCATCACACACAGTGAAGCGGTGCTGCTGCAACTCTAACAGCTTTTCGCTAGCTTGTCATACATCTGTCTAAAGAAGACAATGAATATGGCACAAGGTGTGTTGATTGCACCAGAAGTTTCAATAGCTAACACTACGCTAAAAGTTGTGCACAGGTTCTGCTATCTAGGATCAACTGTGTCAGATAACTTATCTCAAGATGAAGAGTTTAAATCTCACATCAGAAAGGCAGGTCCTATATTTGGCCAACTGACTAAGTGTGTGTGTGATAACAGGAAACTAACACTGAACACCAAGGTATGAGTTTGCCAGATGTGTGTTTCGAGCATGCTGCTGTATGGTGGCGAGACCTGGACCTCCTACAATGGGCATAAAGAAGACTAAACACCTTCCACACCTATTGTCCACACTGTGCTCTAAATATCAAATGGGAAAGCAGAGTTCCTGACACCAAAGTAAAGCAAAATTGCCAAGTCTAATCACTAATCTCAAATACAGACATCTCTGTTGCCTTGGTCTTCTACATCCGATGGAGGATGGACCCATTCCAAAGCATCTCCTGTATGGAGAACTTGTGGATGCTGCAAGGCTACTGGGCCGACCTAGCTTGATGTTCAAGGACATTTGCAAGAGGGACTTGAAAACTTTCAAGATCTACACTGCAAGCTGGGAAGATACGGCTAACAGGCCGCCCTGCAGCACTAAGCTTTGCCAGGGAGTCAAATAGGCTGAAGAGAGGTGTTTGAGAGTGAGAGAAAAGTGAAGAGAGCAAAGAGGAAAGCATAGCAGGCCTCAAGGAGAACGGTTGTCACTGTTTTGATGTTCTTCTTAAAGCCCTAGCTCCTGGAGTCATGTGATGACATGAGAATCTCAGCTCTCATTTTTAAATGAGTACGTTTCTAGCTCACTCAAGCTTACTTTCTAGCTTACAGAAGGCCAAGGAAAAGAACCCAATACATATTTTTTTTTAAATCTCATGATTGTTTGAGCCCAGCTCATGATTTTTGAATGTTTGAGGTTGGCAATGCTGCATTTTTAACATCATGAGTGGAAGAGATTCCTCTCCTGGTGGGTGAGATGCCAGATGAGCAGCACAGGGGTCGGTGAAAGGTTATTGTTGTGTATTTGGTTGTCACGGTAACAGAACCTTGTGTTGCTATGGCAACTGAGTTAGATTATTAGGGGATAGCCCAGCCAGCTTTGGCTGGCTGTTGGTTAGTTCTGAGTGTGGAAATAAATGGCTGCTACAAGGTTTACAGCTCTCTGTGTCTCCAGTGATTTCTTCCTAAAACTGTTGCCCCCAAGGATATAACAACGTGCCGATGAGGATGGGATGTCTGTGCTGCCCCAGCAACAGAAGGAAGTAGAAGTTAAGGTACAAAAAAACCCCCAAACAAACCTTGTTTGCTGCTGGAAGGGGGTGAGAACTGGCTTGTTTGTACTGACTGTGCAAACTGAAACTAAAATCATGGCTACACTTACAGGGACTCTGGAACCTTTTGAGGAGACTATAGTGCAATGGCGTGTATATACTGAGGCCTGGTCTACACTACGAGTTTAGGTCGACTTTAACAGCGTTAAATCGAATTAAGCCTGGACACGTTCACAAGACGAAGCCCTTTCTTTTGACTTAAAGGGCCCTTTAAACCGGTTTCTTTACTCCGCCTCCGACGAGGGGATTAGCGATAAAATCGGCCTTAGCGGGTCGGAATTGGGATAGTGTGGACGGAATTTGATGTTATTGGCCTCCGGGAGCTATCCCACAGTGCTTCATTGTGACCGCTCTGGACAGCACTCTCAACTCAGATGCACTGACCAGGTAGACAGGAAAAGCCCCGCGAATGTATGAATTTCATTTCCTGTTTGCTCAGCGTGGAGAGCACAGGTGACCACGCAGAGCTCATCAGCACAGGTAACCGTGATGGAGTCCCAGGATCGCAAAAGAGCTCCAGCATGGACAGAACGGGAGGTACGGGATCTGCTCGCCATATGGGGAGATGAATCAGTGCTAGCTGAACTCCGTAGCAGTAAACGAAATGGCAAAATATTAGAAAAGGTCTCTAAGGCCATGAAGGACAGAGGCCATAACAGGGACGCACAGCAGTGCCGCGTAAAAATTAAGGAGCTACGGCAAGCCTACCACAAAGCCAGAGAGGCAAACGGAAGGTCCGGGGCAGAGCTGCAAACATGCCGCTTCTACGCGGAGCTGCATGCCATTCTAGGGGGTGCAGCCACCACTACCCCAACCGTGTGCTATGACTCCTTCACTGGAGAAACACACAGGGAAGCGGGTTCGGGGTATGAGGAAGATGAGGATGGAGATAATGTAGATAGCTCACAGCAGCAAGGAAGCGGAGAAACCGGTTTCCCCAACAGCCAGGATATGTTTATCACCCTGGACCTGGAACCAGTAACCCCCGAACTCACCCAAGGCGTGCTCCCAGACCCTGAGGGCACACAGGGGACCTCTGGTGAGTGTACCTTTGTAAATATTACACATGGTTTAAAAGCAAGCGTGTTTAATGATTAATGATTGATTTGCCCTGGCAATCGCGGCCAGTACAGCTACTGGAAAAGTCTGTTAACGTGTATGGGGATGGAGCAGAAATCCTCCAGGGACATCTCCAGAAAACTCTCCTTCATGTACTCCCAAAGCCTTTGCAAAAGGTTTCTGGGGAGGGCTGCCTTATCCCGTCCGCCATGGTAGGACACTTTACCACGCCAGGCCCGTAGCACGTAGTCTGGAATCATTGCATAACAAAGCATGGCAGCGTATGGTCCCGGTGTTTGCTGGCATGCAGACAACATCCATTCCTTATCGCTCTTTGATATCCTCAGGAGAGTGATATCATTCACGGTCACCTGGTTGAAATGGGGCGATTTTATTAAGGGGACATTCAGAGGTGCCTCTTCCTGCTCTACTGAACAGAAATATTCCCCGCTGTTAGCCACGCGGTGGGGGGGAGGGGTGAAGTGATCATCCCAGAGAATTGGGTGTGTGGGGGGGAGGGGAGTTAGTTGGGTTTGTGCTGCATGTTAACCCGGAAACCGCAGCCCCTCCTTTTACATTGCAAACCCATTTTAAATGGCCAACCCAACGGGTGCTTGGTATGGGAAATGAGAGCGCTACTGTTTGAAACCATTCCCACATGTTAAGAAGGTTAAAAAAGCCAAAAGACTGTGTCTTACCATGGTTGCCTGCAAGCCAAAATCTGTTGCCTGGTACTGCGTGAGTGATCTCTCACACCAAACCGGCAGGCCCTCAATATAAGAGGAAAAATGCGACCTTGTAACGAAAGCACATGTGCTGTGTAATGTGAACAGCAAAATTTAACGTGAAAGAGTGTACCCCTTGTTCTCTAAAATGTCTTTTTTAACCACCTCTCCCTTCTCCTCCACCAGCTGAAAATGTTTCTCCTTCACAGAGGCTGTGAAGATTAGAAGGAGAAAACGGCGGACTCGGGATGATATGTTCACGGAGCTCCAGATGTCCTCCCACACTGAGAGAGCACAGCAGAATGCGTGGAGGCAGTCAATGTCAGACTACAGAAAAGCACAGTATGAACGAGAGGAGAGGTGGCGGGCTGAATCGCGGGATGAACAGAGCAAGTGGCAGGCTGAAGATGATAGGTGGCGTCAGCTTGCAGACAGAAGGCAAGAGTCGATGCTCTGGCTGCTGGAGCATCAAACTGATATGCTCCAGTGTATGGTTGAGCTGCAGGAAAGGCAGCAGGAGCAGAGACCGCCGCTACAGCCCCTGTGTAACCAACAGCCCTCCTCCCCCAGTTCCATAGCCTCCTCACCCAGATGCCCAAGAACACGGTGGGGGGGCCTCTGGCCACCCAGTCACTCCACCCCAGATGATTGCCCGAGCATCAGAAGGCTGGCCTTCAATAAGAGTTAAAGTTTTAAACTGCAGTGTGTCTTTTTCCTTCCCTCCTCCCCCACCCATCCCGGGCTACCTTGGCAATTATCCCCCTAGTTGTGTGATGAATTAATAAAGAATGCATGAATGTGAAGTAACAATGACTTTATTGCCTCTGCAAGTGGTGCTCGAAGGGGGGAGGGGAGGGTGGGGTGGTTGGTTTAGAGGGAAGTAGAGTGAACCGGGGGGGGGGGGGGGGCGGAGGGTTCATCAAGGAGAAACAAACAGAAGTTTCACACCGTAGCCTGGCCAGTCACAAAACTCGTTTTCAAAGCTTCTCTGATGCGCACCGCGCCCTGCTGTGCTCTTCTAACCACCCTGGTGTCTGGCTGCGCGTAATCAGCGGCCAGGCGATTTGCCTCAACCTCCCACCCCGCCATAAATGTCTCCCCTTTACTCTCACAGATATTGTGGAGTGCACAGCAAGCAGCAATAATAATGGGGATATTCTTTTCGCTGAGGTCTGAGCGAGTCAGTAAGCTGCGCCAGCGCGCTTTTAAACGTCCAAATGCACATTCCACCACCATTCGGCACTTGCTCAGCCTGTAGTTGAACAGGTCCTGACTACTGTCCAGGCTGCCTGTGTACGGCTTCATGAGCCATGGCATTAAGGGGTAGGCTGGGTCCCCAAGGATCACGATAGGCATTTCAACATCCCCAAGGGTTATTTTCTGGTCCAGGAAGAAAGTCCCTTCCTCCAGCTTTCAAAACAGAGCAGAGTGCCTGAAGACGCGAGCATCATGTACCTTTCCCGGCCATCCCACGTTGATGTTGGTAAAACGTCCCTTGTGATCCACCAGGGCTTGCAGCAGCATTGAAAAGTACCCCTTGCGGTTTATGTACTCGGTGGCTTGGTGCTCCGGTGACAAGATAGGGATATGGGTTCCGTCTATGGCCCCACCACAGTTTGGGAATCCCATTGCAGCAAAGCCATCCACTATGGCCTGCGCGTTTCCCAGAGTCACTACCCTTGATATCACCAGGTCTCTCATTGCCCTGGCATCTTGGATCATAGCAGCCCTCACAGTAGATTTGCCGACTCCAAATTGATTCCCGACTGACCGGTAGCTGTCTGGTGTTGCAAGCTTCCACAGGGCTATCGCCACTCACTTCTCAACTGTGAGGGCTGCTCTCATCCTGGTATTCTGGCGCTTCAGGGCAGGGGAAAGCAAGTCACAAAGTTCCATGAAAGTGCCCTTACCCATGCGAAAGTTTCGCAGCCACTGGGAATCGTCCCACACCTGCAGCACGATGCGTTCCCACCAGTCTGTGCTTGTTTCCCGGGCCCAGAATCGGCGTTCCACGGCATGAACCTGCCCCAGTAACACCATGATTTGCACTTGCTGGGGCCTGTGCCTTGTGAGAGGTCTATGTCCATGTCAATTTCCTCATCACTCTCGTCGCCACGCTGCAATCGCCTCCTCGGCTGGTCCTGGTTTTGCTTTGGCATGTCCTGGCTCTGCATATACTCCAGGACAATGCGCGTGGTGTTCATAGTGCTCATAATTGCCGTGGTGATCTGAGCGGGCTCCATGATCCCAGTGCTAGCTATGGCGTCTGGTCTGAAAAAAGGCGCAAAACTAGTATCTGACGGACCGGGGGAGGGAGGGAGGGAGGGGCGAGTGACGACATGGCGTACAGGTACAGGGAATTAAAATCAACAAAAGTGGCTGTGCATCAGGGAGAAACACAAACAACTGTCACACAGAATGCCCCCCCCCCCCAAGATTGAACTCAAAACCCTGGGTTTAGCAGGCCGTTGATTTCACAGAGGGAGGGGGAAGCAAATGAATACAGAACAAATCTATTTTTTACATCTAAAGCTGGCAGACGACGGTGCAGCATGACTGATAGCCCTCGGCATCTTCTGGGTGCTTGGCAGAAAATACTGGGCGCTTGGCAGAAAATAGCATACTACGATTGATAGCCATCATCATCAAGACAGTTCGCTAGGACTGAGCATGTCTGCCCAGGTGCCCATGATTGACAGCCACTGCAATATGACGATGATGGATTCCAATCGTAATATACCATCTTCTACCAAAAGGCAAGGGGCTGCTGCTGTGTAGCAATGCAGCCCCACGTCTGCCAGCCCCACGTCTGCCAGCACCCAGATCGTCCTCGGCCTCTTCTGGGTGCTTAGCAGAAAATACTGGGCGCTTGGCAGAAAATGGCATACTACGACTGATAGCCATCATTGTCATTGTGAAGGCAGCAGAATATGACTGGGGGGATGGGGGACTGGGGGACATACGGAGTTCCAGCCACTGCTGTACGATGACGATGGTTACCAGTCATAATACACCATCTACTGCCAAAAGGCAAAAGGCAAGGGGCTGGTGCAATGCAGCCCTACGGCTGCCAGCCCCACGGCTGCCAGCACCCAGATCGCCGATGAAGGCTACCAGTCATGCTGCACCGTCTACTGCCAAAAGGCAGTTAGCTGCTGCTGCTGTGTAGCAATGCAGTACCACGTCCGCCGGCACCCAGATGACATATGGTGACGGTGAGCTGAGCTGAGCGGGCTCCATGCTTGCCGTGGTATGATGTCTGCACAGGTAACCCAGGTAAAAAGGCACGAATCTATTGTCTGCTGTTGCTCTGACGGAGGGGGAGGGGCCTGACGACATGTACCCAGAACCCCCCGCGACACTGTTTTGCATCATTCGGGCATTGGGATTTCAACCCAGAATTCCAATGGGCAGCGGAGACTGCGGGAACTGTGGGATAGCTACCCATAGTGCAATGCTCCGGAAGTCGATGCTAGCCTTGGTACTGTGGACGCGGTCCGCCGACTAGAGCACTTAGAGCATTTTATGTGGGGACACACATAATCGGCTGTATACAACCGATTTCTATAAAACCGGCTTCTATAAATTCAACCTAATTTCGTAGTGTAGACATACCCTGAGTGTTTTGAGCTTTTTGTTATTGCAAATGACATTACAGAAGAGAAGAAGGTGCCAATATTCTTAAGTGTTGTAGGGGCTAAGACCTACTCCCTGCTACGCAGCTTACTACACCCTGTTAAGCCAGAGACTAAATCTTACAGTGACATTGTGGAAATTCTGGGGTCCCATTTTTCTCCAAAATCACTGGTAATTGCTGAAAGATATAGGTTCCACAAAAGAGACCAGAAAGATGATGAAACAGATGTACAATTTGTAGCAACTTTGAGGAAGCTTGCAGAACACTCTGAATTTAAGGAGATGTTAAATGATGCCCTACGTGACAGGTTAGTGTGTGGCCTCCACAGTGAAGCTATACCGAAGTGCCTATTGACTGAGGCTCAGTTTACCTTACAGAAGGCCATTGATATTGCTGTCTCCATGGAACTGGCTACAAAGGAGGCACAATCCATCGGTGCATCCCCTAGGGTGCATAAGGTGTCACAAGAACCTACCCACAAAACTGTGGGGAGTCAGGAATGTTACCGCTGTGGTAAGCCGGGTCACCCTGCATCAGAATGCTGGTGTAAGGACCTGGTGTGTTGACACTGTGGCAAAAAGGGATCTGGGAAGTATGAAGGGAATCACTGTGACATTGAACATTAAACCTGACAGTCAACCAAAATATCTGAAAGCCAGAACTGTGCCATATCCCATCAGGCCAAAGGGTGAAGCGGGCCTGGAGCGCCTGGTCACAAATGGAGTCCTAATACCAGTTACCCATAGCCCATGGGCAACTCCTATTGTTCCAATAGTGAAGAAAGATGGCTCCCTCCGGATTTGCGGTGATTTTAAGGTCACTGTCAACCAAGTGTTGTGTGCAGAGCAATACCCACTTCCCCGCATCGATGACCTCTTCACAGGCCTGGCTGGGGGACAAAAGTTCAGTAAGATTGATCTGAGTCAAGCGTATTTACAGATGCACCTTGATGAAAAGTCCCAAGAGCTGTTGACTATTGTGACGCATAAGGGGCTTTATCGATACTGTCGCCTACCCTTCGGAATAACATCTGCTCCCGCCCTGTTCCAGAGGGCTATGAAGCAGATCTTGTGTGGCTTGCCAGGAGTCCAGTGCTATCTGGATGGCATCCTGATCACTGGAAGGAATGAGGAGGATCACCTAAAGAATTTAGAGGCTACCCTACAAAGACTGGAAGAGTACGGACTGCGAGTCCGCAAAGACAAGTGTGAATTCTTCCAGCCCTCTGTTGAATATTTGGGACACATCATTGATGCTACAGGTCTTCGTAAGGCCCCTGCCAAAGTAAAGGCTATTGTCGAGGCTCCCCCTCCTCGGAATGTTAGCCAGCTTCGCTTGTTTCTAGGACTATTGAACTATTATAGAAAGTTCATCTCACAGTTAGCCACACTGCTAAAACCACTTCACGAACTCCTTGGGCAGAACAAGGCCTGGAAGTGGCCTGAAGCCTGTGATGTTGCCTTTAACAAAGCTAAGGATGCATTGCTAAATTCTGAAGTTCTGACGCACTTTGATCCATCCTTACCCCTACAGTTGACCTGCGATGCGTCACCTTATGAAGTGGGAGCAGTCGTGTCACACATTATGCCTTCAGGAGAAGAGAGACCTATTGCTTTTGCTTCATGCACTCTAAGCAAAGCAGAAACTAACTATGCCCAAATCAAACGTGAGGCATTGGGAATCGTTTTTGGAATTCGGAAATTTCATCAGTATCTGTTTGGACAGAAGTTTACTCTTCTCACAGACCATCGACCCCTGACTTAAATTTTTGGACCCCACACCGGCATTCCTCCATTAGCCGCTAGTCGTATGCAACGGTGGGCACTGTTGCTTTCCGCGCACACATATGAAATCAAATATTGGAAATCCACTCTGCATGGCACTGCGGATGGTCTCTCAAGGCTGCCTTTGCCAGTCAACCGTCGAAATAGTGCCCAGAAGGAAATCTTTTACTTTGAACAGGTAGAGAATACACCCATCACCGCTACTCAGGTAAAGAAGGCAACTCGAGTTGACCCAGTATTGTCCCAAGTTATGGACCTGGTGATGCATGGAACATCTCGACGAACCTCTCTGGTCTCACCCGACCTTGTTACCTACATATCCAGGAGAACGGAGTTATCAATCCAATCTGGTTGTTTGTTGTGGGGGAGACGTGTCATTATCCCACCACCACTGAGCTCACAGATGTTAGAACAGCTCCATTAGTGCACATGAAGGAAATTGCACAAAACTATTTTTGGTGGCCTGGATTGGACAGTGCTATTGAAGAGAAGGCAAGAGCTTGTATGTCATGTCAGGGTGTGAGGAATGCACCCCAGTGGGCACCCCTACATCCACGGGACTGGCCTGAAAACCCATGGCAACGTATTCACGTTGACTTCGCTGGCCTCCTTGAAGGAAGCATGTTCTTGGTGGTGGTAGATGCGCATTCTAAATGGCCAGAAGTCTCTATAATGCAGTCAACTACTGCAGAGAGTACTATCCAAAAACTACGAGGACTCTTTAGTCGTTTCGGTCTGCCAGAACAACTTGTGAGTGACAACGGACCACAGTTCGTCTCTCAGGAGTTTCAAAAGTTTATGAAGGCAAATGGGATACACCACATCACTTCAGCACCATATCATTCATCCACCAGTTGATTAGCTGAAAGATTTGTGCAGACAATGAAACAAGCATTGAAATCGGCAAGGGGACAATCATCCATTCAAAAGCGTCTGGACACTTTCTTACTATCCTACAGAAATACACCTCATGCTACGACCAAGGCATCCCCGGCCTTTCTAATGATGGGACGACAGCTGCGCACTTGCTTTGATCTGCTGAAACCTTCTGAACCCCGACAAATTGTGCAACGTCAGCAGCAAGATCAAGTCATCAGGCGTGCACCCAGAGCAAAAGACCGAACCTTTAGCCCAGGACAGCCGGTTTTGGCTCGGAATTATACTTCTGGAGCTAAATGGGTCCCTGCCACTGTCATCACTCAAACGGGACCTGTTTCCTACACAGTCCGGACTGCAGAGGATCTCACCTGGCGGTGACATGTAGATCAGTTGCTGCCAGGTCATACCAGTCCTCAGGACACATCTTCAGTAGAGTTGCCTGACTTCACCACCTCCGGCGAGACACTGAATCGAGAGTCACCTGTTCCTGACTTTTCCCCTCCATTACTGCCAGCGGCAGAGATACCCCTCTGCCCGGCACAAGCTGATACCCCATCCTCACCCATTCGCCCTACGAACCCTGAGCCCAGTGTCAGGCCTGCGCCCAAGACACTTTCGGGTGCAACAACACCAGAAGTCCGCCGTAATCCACCTAGAGACAGAAGGCCTCCTCGTCGGCTGGATCTTTAGCTAGGGCGAACCCACAGTTACGGGGCAAAATAATCCCCAGGGTTTAGCCGGGAATGGAGGCAGTCTACCCTCCTTCTCTAGTTTAGTGTTTGTTTTATTTAGGGGACATTCTTATTAAGAGGGGAGGGATATGTTGTGTATTTGGTTGTCGTGGTAACAGAACCTTGTGTTGCTATGGCAACTGAGTTAGATTATTAGGGGATAGCCCAGCTAGCTTTGGCTGGCTGTTGGTTAGTTCTGAGTGTGGAAATAAATGGATGCTACAAGGTTTACAGCTCTCTGTGTCTCCAGTGATTTCTTCCTAAAACTGTTACCCCCAAGGATATAACAGTTATAGCATCAACTGAAAGGCTCATCTGACCAGTGACGATCAGCATCCTCAACTAGACTTGAATGTGAATTGTGACCAGGCTAAAAATGGACTGTGAGTGGGCTTAGTGGATGGGGACTCAGGAGAGCTGGGTTCTGTTCAGGGCTCTGCCATTGATCTGCTGGGTGACCTTGGGCAAGTCGCTTTCCCTTCCCAATGCCCCACTCTTTGCTTCGTCTATTCAGACTGCAAGATCTTAGGGGCAGGGACTGGCTCTCAGTCTGTTTCTGGGCAGTGCCTGGCCCCATGGGGGCCTGATCTTGATCAAGGCCTCTAGGTGCTAGTGTGATACAAATATTTACTAAGGAAAACCAGCATTGAGCATGAAGAGATTGAACTCATTCTCCTGACAAATGCAATCAATGACTGTAAGGACTGAGAAGGGTTTGCTGGGGGAGGTGAAGAGAACAAATTCTAGCCACACATTAAATGAACAGTGTGTGTGTGTGTGTGTGTATATTAGAATGTTATAAACAACTAGAACAAAGTCTGTTGACAGTTTAATTTTTAATTACCCTGACCCCGATTGGAATCTAGCAACATTCCTGGCCTGAAAGCCCTGATGAATATGGAAGATGTTCCAGGTGCCAGAGGAGACTGGCCCCCTAAGGGACAGATAAGGGGAGCCAGACCCAAACCACCCTCTCTTCTGAGATTGCACCTGGCGGCTGGCCCCAAGAATCTACCTGAGCATCCTGATTTCTTCAGAAGTAAGAGGTCCCCATCCCACTCACTGCTATAAAGTTGGCAAGGTTTCCTCAAGCCCTGGCTGTGAAGAACAGCATTTCAGTGACTAGGATATTTCTGCATGAGCATCAGACCCAGAAAATCCTGGCACCCTCACATCCACCTGCAAACATTCTGCATTGGTCCGGTATTAAACCCAATTTGTAACTGGAGCCTGTGATTACAAAGGTGGGTTAGGCTCTGGCCCCACCCCCAGGCTAACACAAGGCACTATTGGCTGGGCAGGACAGAACTGTGGCACTTTGTTATGGGGGGGTCCAGACAGCATGACACAGACAAGGGTGTCAGGGGGAAGGAACTGTGCAGGCCCCTCCCCCACAGAGAGGACCAGGCAGGAGCCCCCCTCTTTGAACCCTACGTTTCTCTTGCACAGGTACAATCGGGCTTTGTATCCCAGCTACAGGGACAGAAAAGAAAGGAGTTGTGACAAGCAAAGAAAGGCATCTAATGTAGCTCTATTTACCCTGCAGCTCCGAGGACAAGTTCAGCACATCAGTGACTCTTCCTCACTTCAGAGAAGAGTTTAAAGGCTAAAGAGGACACAGTTTCCTGCCTTCTCGCCCTCAGTCATTTCCAGCATGGAACCAACATTTAACTTTTTGGGACCAGCTGGGTTGTTAACAGGGCCACCGAGAACGGGTTCGGGCCCCAGTGAATATTTTACCTTGGCACCTCCTTTCTGCCACAGGAAGGCGCTGTGTGGAGGGCAGTGGCGAGGGTGGTCTGTGCTAGGACTAAGGAATGTACCACAGGATCTCTCCAGGCAGTCAGTGTGCAGGGGCTAGACTAGCCAAGTGGCCGCAGAAGGCTGCACTGCTCTAGCTGCAGATGGCAGGTGGATTTCACCTGCACTTCACTCACACAGAATTGGAGAGTGGCTATTTCAGATACAGTAAGAAAGCAAAAGCCTTCTAAAAGATCGGCCACCCCAGAGTGGGAACCTGGCCCCACAAACTGTGGGCTCTGCACATGCAGATAATTACTGCTTTTATGCAACCCTGAGAAAACACAAGTAGTTATGTATCAGAGGGGTAGCCGTGTTAGTCTGGCTCTGTAAAAAGCAACAAAGAGTCCTGTGGCACCTTATAGACTAACAGACGTATTGGAGCATAAGCTTTCATGGGTGAATACCCCCAGTCATGCGTCTGACGAAGTGGGTATTCACCCACGAAAGCTTATGCTCCAATACGTCTGTTAGTCTATAAGGTGCCACAGGACAATTTGTTGCTTTTCACAAGTAGTTATATCATTTGGTATTAGGGTGACCAGATAGCAAGTGGGAAAAATCAGGACGGGGGTGGGGGATAATAGGTGCCTATATAAGAAAAAGCTCCAAATATCGGGACTGTCCCTATAAAATCGCAAAAACAACAAGGAGTCGGGTGTTAGTCTTTAAGGTGCCACCAGACTCCCTGTTGTTTTTGTAGATACAGACTAACACAGCTACCCCCTGATACCTATAAAATCGGGACATCTGGTCACCCTATTTGGTATCAGCAAATACCAATTACTCAGTCACTTCCTGTAACAAATAACTAATCTTAGTAATACAGAGCAATCACCAGTAAAGGGCAAGGAATTCGTTTATTTGTTTTCAGTCATTAACAAATTACTATGTAAATGTTGCTTTCAGGTTTTAGATGAGGAGGCACAGAACCCCTAGCACCTCGCTGGGGCATTTGGGTCACTACCGACACAAAGACCAGCACACCTCTAATGAGTGACTTACCTCCCTCTCTGTAGCATTGGGCTCTCTATCAGCTCGCTGTGGGCCTTGAAGTCAATACTGACCCAAGAAGCGAAGAACCTCCCACTGAGCCACTGGCACCCTTCCTGCAGTGCAGAACTCCCTAGTGCGCCGCTGAAGGGCTGGCTCCATATCGGTGCCGAGTGAAGAGGGGCCCCTTTTACACCTATCAGCAGATTTCCACCACACGTCACAATTGTGCACTGCTTTCCACGGGCATTTCACTGGATTTAAACATGTCCTGCCTGAAACCACCATGTTGTGTTCCCCGTGTGTGCCAGGCTGGAGAGTTTCTACAGCACGTGGAACGGACAATGTCACCACACAAACTGTATGCCTTCCCCCACATGTCCACGCCATCGGAATACTTACTATACACCGTCAGCTTTATCGGGACGCTGCGCCCGCTACTAATGGGGTTTTCTACCAGACAGCTGTAAATGTCATCATCAGACATGAGGACTTTTGTGATGGTGAGCACCTTCTGATCGTGGGAGAGAAGCAGCCGTGAGTCGTTGCTGAGGGGCTTGCCGTCCTTCATCCAGGTGTAGGTAGGCTTTGTGCCATTCTCGTGGGAGCAGTTCAGGGTGAAATACTCACTTAGCTCCAGCACGGTGGATGATGCAAGGACAACATGAGGCTTTGAAATTGGAACTAGAAGAAAAAGAAAATAGAAGTGTTTTTAATTAACACTACAAAAGAGACGGCATCTCCCCGCAGTTTTACAGCCCCACCCCTGCTCCACTATCTTTCCCCATCCCCGGCCTGAGGAGAAACTGGCGTAGCCAGTAGCAGAGTCCTGCTCACTCGTTGCACTTGGCCATTTTGGGGTTCTTTGGGGTTTTCTTTCAGATTCAGTGAGTGAATGCTCTGTCTTTGCTGAGGGCAGGGGTTTGTCACAGTGCCAGATGCTAGGGAGGCAGAATGTGGCAGCGCTGACCATAAAACCAACCCCCCGACAATCAACTGGACTGCAACAAAGCCACGAAAGAGTCAGGGGATCTGACCATGGAGGAGCACTGAAGAAGAAGGATTCCCCATATCCTCTAGGCTCAGATCACTGGGACTCAGCAAACTCTAACTGCAAAGCACTGCTGAGTTTTCCAGCAGTCCTCACATGTCATTATTTGTTTGCACCCAGAGACCACAAAGGAGATTGGGGCCATATTGTGCTGGGTGGTGCACAGACACATACTGGAAGAGACAGCTCCTGCACCAAAGAGTTTACCTTCTAAATAGACAAAGGGAGAGTCATTCTCTCCCCATTGTACAGATGGGACCTGAACCCAGAGAGATTAAGGGACTTGCCCAAGGTCATACCGGGAGTCTGTGACAGAGCTGGGACTGACCACAGAGCTCCGGGGTCCCAGCCCAGCACCTAAACTACAAGGATGTTCTTCCTCTCCATAGGGGTTAGCAGGCATGTTTGTGAGTCTCTCTCATTTTTTGTTTTCTAAACCCTCTTCTCCATCGGATTCCGCCCTGAAGCTTACTGTTTGGCCACGGCCCTCTGTCCCCAGCTGCTGCCAGGATTCCATTCACTGTGCACCGGTGACAGCACAAGCCCCTTGACATGTTAATCAGCCGTCTGAAATCCCAGCTCCTCCTACTCAGGGAGAGGTTTCCCCTCCCACACTTGGTGCTGGGAGGCAGTGCAGGAGCGCCGCCAGCTTTTCTGCTGCCCTAGGCAGCGGAAGGTCCTGCCCTGAAATGCCGCCCCCCACAGAGGCAGCGGAAGGTCCCGCCGCCGAAATACCGCCGCGGTCGCCCCCCCAAAATTGTAGTGCCCTAGGCAACCGCCTAGGTCGCCTAATGGGTTGCGCCAGCCCTGAGGCAGTGACATTATGACATTAACCAAACACTGGTCTGTGGCAGCCACTGGCCACATAGGCCCCATGCCACATGCCATGGCCCACCCTCCCGCAATCGCCCTGTCTGACAGGAGCTAAGGAAGCTCTCACTAGAGGAGGGCGCTGCCACTCCAGAGCAAGAGGGCTGTCCTACCCAAGTGGCTGCAGGTCACCTGGCTGTCTCTGTGCCAACTGGCTGGCCCGGGGTAGGAGGCGGCACCGGCTTAGGGGAGAGCACACCTGAGCAACAGGCCCAAATACAGCCTGAAGCCAGGGCAGGGAGTTGACTCAGGGAGCAAGCCGGGCACATGGCCGCAGCCAGGCTGGGATAGGGGCCCCGCGGAGGCCTGCCCAGCACAGCCATGACGGGGCCAGACGCTTGGCAATGCAGCAGGGACCATGATTCATACTGCAAAGCCCTGCAGCAGGAGTTGCCTGGCTTGGGGCTAACAGACCAGAGCTGGGATTGTTTGACTTCTAAATCAGGTTTGAGAGCGTCCCTCCGTAGCACAGGTTTTTACATTTAAAAATGACTACAAACCTGTGTGCAGGCAGTAATACAGGCAAGGACTGTGTCTTCCATTGTGTTTGTACAGCCCCAAGCACAGTGGGGTCTGGGCCCTGATTGGGACCTATGGGCACTACCACAATGCACAGATTAAATAACAATAGAGCTCCGCAAACTGAGTAATTGCACAGTTTCTCATTATTAAGCGCACGTCACTTGTTCTTAAATGTAGATCAACTCATATGGGGATCTTGCTAGCAGCTAGAGCTGATCAAAATGAATTTCCATTCTGCAGGAAACTCTGACATTTCAAAATTTGTTTTCATTCCAAATTGGACTGAAAAATGTTTTCAAAATTTCCGGCAAAACAGAATTTCTGCACATTTTCAGTTTCAGAAAAAATTAATTTCAGAATTGTGAAATTTTGTTTAGAATGTTATGTTTTGTTCATGTTTATATTTTTATTATTTTTACATTATTTCATAACAGGTCAGTGGTAGTAGCGCATAATGATTTGTGTCAAAGTGACAAACTAGTCCATTCATTACAACACAAACAGGAGACACTTCAGTCGAGAAAAAAGATAAGATGTTTCAATCTGTGCTAAGTGGCAGCTGCCTGTAAGAATCTTAAACGTAGATAAAATAAAAATAATCGGCTATTTCAACTGTTAAGCCATATTATGGCCTGTGAGTAGTAGTAGGAGTTCATATTATGCATGGCTGCTATGGAAATGAGAAAAACCCATAAAATAAAATTGAAAACAAAAGTTTGAAATTCCCTGAAATTAAAAATTTTCAAAATGGAAAAAAAAAAAAAAAAAAGAGAAGATGTTTTCTGTGGGGGTTTTTCAAAATTGATACATTTGACACGAAAAAATATTTGGCAAACCAGCATTACTAGCAACACGCCTATTAATTGTCACAGGTCAGAGCAACTGCACCTATATTTCCCCCTCTAGGGTCCACCAAGCGCACCCACCCTCAGGCTTCCAGCTCCCCAGTCATCACGTCTCTTGGGCAGAGTCCTGTGTCTCTCTTCCTCCTGAGCGGCATATTTCCAGAGTGCACAGTCCCCTGCCTATATTGTGAGTTCCCCAGCAAGTCATACTGTCTAAGTAGGCCTGTTTTGCCTTCTCCTCAAACAGTGTAATTGCCATGGTTAAGGTAACACATGGCTCTTTCTAAGCAAGCATAGTTATTCTTAAAGTGAAAGCATTATAGAGAAAACATGTACAAGAACCTACACATGTGCTAATAAACTTACCAGAGATCACCCCACAAGGGCTCAGGCAGGTAAACAGTCCTTCAAACCCCACACCAAGGTTTTTGTGTGGCTACAAACGCATAACTCCTTTTTCTTAGAACAAGAACACTCATGGAAAGCTTAGTGCCTCCTTTATACAGTCTGGGGTTCGACATGGGAATAGCTAATTCCTAGACAATGGGTTTCTCCTCAGGGTGTGGTTTCCAAAGGATGGTGTTTTGCAGAACCAGAGGAGTTACATTTGCGTATGGCTCCCCCTAGAGATTTCTTGGGGAACCCACTGAATTTTAAAAGTTCACCTTGTTTCTAATAGTCCTTTGAAGCTCCTAACACTTTTCAGCATTTTCATTAGTCAGGTCTCCTCCCTGGAGATGTCACACACAATCCCACAATAATATGTGAACATTTGGCATTTTCCATACAATGAACTCCTAAGATACTTCAATTTAAGTCAGTAAGGTTTGTCCAGGATATTGCAGGACATTGCTGTCATGCTAATTACTAGACTTCTCTTGGACTGGATATAGGAAACTAAACCTTCCTAGAGGCTCCTGTGAACACTAAACTGGCAGGAGTGGTAGATACGCTGGAGGGTAGGGATAGGATACAGAGGGACCTAGACAAATTAGAGGATTGGGCCAAAAGAAATCTGATGAGGTTCAACAAGGACAAGTGCAGAGTCCTGCACTTAGGACGGAAGAATCCCATGCACTGCTACAGACTAGGGACCGAATGGCTAGGCAGCAGTTCTGCAGAAAAGGACCGAGGGGTTACAGTGGATGAGAAGCTGGATATGAGTCAACAGCGTGCCCTTGTTGCCAAGAAGGCTAATGCCATTTTGGGCTGTATAAATAGGAGCATTGCCAGCAGATCGAGGGACGTGATCATTCCCCTCTATTTGACATTGGTGAGGCCTCATCTGGAGTACTGTGTCCAGTTTTGGGCCCCACACTATAAGAAGGATGTGGAAAAATTGGAAAGAGTCCAGCAGAGGGCAACAAAAATTATTAGGGGGCTGGAGCACAGGACTTATGAGGAGAGGCTGAGGGAACTGGGATTGTTTAGTCTGCAGAAGAGAAGAATGAGGGGGGATTTGATAGCTGCTTTCAACTACCTGAAAGGGGGTTCCAAAGAGGATGGAGCTAGAGTGTTCTCAGTGGTAGCAGATGACAGAACAAGGAGCAATGGTCTCAAGTTGCAGTGGGGGAGGTTTAGGTTGGATATTAGGAAAAACTTTTTCACTAGGAGGGTGGTGAAGCATTGGAATGGGTTACCTAGGGAGGTGGTGGAATCTTCTTCCTTAGAGGTTTTTAAGGTCAGGCCTGACAAAGCCCTGGCTGGGATGATTTAGTTGGGAATTGGTCCTGCTTTGAGCAGGGGGTTGGACTAGATGACCTCCTGAGGTCCCTTCCAACCCTGATATTCTATGATTCTATGATCAGTACTGAGACTAGCGATAGCACTCTGTATACCGATTCGAAACCACCAGCTTTCCATAGTCTGATCAGGTGCGATCCTGGCCCCACTGCAGTCAATGGGAGATCTGAGGTCATTGGGGCCAGGATTTCACCCATATGACCCGATGGAGAACAATGAGATTCAGCAGGAAGCCTTGCACTTGGTAGTGTTTGCAGTGAGGTAATGCTGTTCTGACTCCTAGTTGCCTAGCCGTCACCATCTTCAAGAAGTAAGGTCATGCTTTTCGGTGCTCTGGAGTTGCTAGGTCCTTTGTCTTTGGCATTTCTGAAGTAGTAAATAAACTAGAGATCTAAACAAATGTTGAATAATAGAGCTCCGCAGCCTGCAGGCAAACAGTGCATTTGATCAGCGTTGCACAGAGCTTTCTGTGCATTTGTGTTTTGTACAGGGCCGGGAACATCACCAAACAAACAATGAACAAGGGTTGCTAAGGATGCTTAGCAAATGAGAACGATGAATAATGAAAAGCACTTTGCATTTTTAGTGTAACACATGCTAAGGCAGGAAGCTTGTCCTGCTGCAAAGCCAAACAGCTACTCCATAAGAACATACGAACAGCCATACTGGGTCATATCTAGCCCAGTCTCCTGTCTTCCGACAGTGGTCAATGCCAGGTGCCCCAGAGGGAATGAACAGAACAGGTAATCATCAAGTGATCTGTCACCCATTCCCAGCTTCTGGCAAATAGAAGCTAGGGACACCATCCCTGCCCATCCTGGCTAATAGCCACTGATGGACCTATCCTCCATGAACATATCTAGTTCTTTTTTGAACCCTGTTATAGTCTTGGCCTTCACAACATCCTCTGGCAAAGAGTTCCACAGGTTGACTGTGTGTTGTGTGAAGAAATACTTCCTTTTGTTTGTTTAAAACCTGTTGCCTATTAATTTCATTTGGTGACCCCTAGTTCTTGTGTTATGAGAAGGAGTAAATAACACTTCCTTATTTACTTTCTCCACACCAGTCATGATTTTATAGACCTCTATCATATCCCCCCTTAGTCATCTCTTTTCCAAGCTGAAAAGTCCCAGTCTTATTACTCTCTCCTCATACGGAAGCTGTTCCATACCCCTAATCATTTTTGTTGCTGTTTTCTGAACCTTTTCCAATTCCAATATATCTTTTTTTAGATTCGGGCGACCACATCTGCATGCAGTATTCAAGATGTGGGCGTACCATGGATTTATATAGAGGCAATATGATATTTTCTGTCTTATTATCTGTCCCTTGATTAATGATTCCCAACATTCTTTTCGCTTTTTTGACTGCCGCTGCACATTGAGTGGATGTTTTCAGCAAACTATCCACAATGTCTCCAAGATCTCTTTCTTGAGTGGTAACAGCTAATTTAAACCCCATCATTTTATATGTATAGTTGGGATTATGCTTTTCAGTGTGCATTACTTTGCATTTATCAACATTAAATTTCATCTGCACTTTTGTTGTCCAGTCACCCAGTTTTGAGAGATCCTTTTGTAGCTCTTTGCAGTCTGCCTGGGACTTAACTATCTTGAGTAGTTTTGTATCATCTTCAAATTTTGCCACCTCACTGTTTACCCCTTTTTCCAGATCATTTATGAATATGTTGAATAGGACTGGGCCCAGTACAGACCCCTAGGGGACACCACTATTTACCTTTCCTATTCTGAAAACTGACCATTTATTCCGGCCCTTTGTTTCCTATCTTTTAACCAGTTACCAATCCATGAGAGGACCTTCCCTCTTATCCCATGACATCTTACTTTGCTTAAGAGCTTTGGTCAGGGACCTTGTCAAAGGCTTTCTGAAAATCTAAGTACACTATATCCACATGCTTGTTGACCCCCTCAAAGAATTCTAATAGATTGGTGAGGCATGATTTCCCTTTACAAAAACCATGTTGACTCTTCCCCAACAGATTATGTTCATCTATGTGTCTGACAGCTGAATTTTGTTCTTTACTATAGTTTCAATCAGTTTGCCCGGTACTGAAGTTGTAATTGCCGGGGTCACCTCTGGACCCCTTTTAAAAAATTGGCATCACATTAGCTATCCTCCCGTCATTTGGTACAGAAGCTGATTTAAATGATAGGTTACCTACTACAGTTAGTAGTTCTGCAATTTCACATTTGAGTTCCTTCAGAACTCTTGGATGAATACCATCTGGTCCTGGTGATTTATTACTGTTTAGTTTCTCAATTTGTTCCAAAACCTCCTCTAATGACACCTCAATCTGGGACAGTTCCTCAGATTTGTCACCTAAAAAGAATGGCTCAGGTTTGGGAATCTCCCTCACATCCTCTGCCATGAAGACCGATGCAAAGAATTCATTTACTTTCTCCGCAATGCCCTTATCGTCCTTAAGTGCTCCTTTAGCATCTCGATCGTTCAGTGACTCCACTGGTTGTTTAGCAGGCTTCCTGCTTCTGATGTACTTAAACATTTTTTTGCTATTACTTTTTGAGTCTTTGGCTAGCTGTTCTTCAAATTCATTTTTGACCTTCCTAATTATATTTTTACACTTAATTTGCCAGAGTTTATGCGCCTTTCTATTTTCCTCACTAGGATTTAACTTCCACTTTTTAAAGATGCCTTTTTGCCTCTCACTGCTTCTTTTACTTTGTTGTTCAGACATGGTGACTCTTTTTTGGTTCTCTTACTATGTTTTTTAATTTGGGGGATACATTTAAGTTGAGCCTCTATTATGGTGTCTTTAAACGTTTCCATGCAGCTTGCAGGGATTTTACTTTTGGTGCTGTACCTTTTAATTTCTCACGTGCTCATTTTTGTGTAGTTCCCCTTTCTGAAATTAAATGCTACCGTATTGGGCTGCTGTGGAGTTTTCCCCACCACAGGGATGTTTAATTATATTATATTATGGTGATTATTACCAAGCGGTCCAGCTATATTCACCTCTTGGACTTGATCCTGTGCTCCACTTAGGACTATATCAAGAATTGCCTCTCCTCTGGTGGGTTCCAGGACTAGCTGCTCCAAGAAGCAGTCATTTCAGGTGTCAAAAAAAAACTTTATCGCTGCATCTCATCCTGAGATGACATGTACCCAG
The DNA here is from genome assembly GCF_028017835.1 of Emys orbicularis. NCBI lineage: Eukaryota > Metazoa > Chordata > Testudines > Emydidae > Emys > Emys orbicularis. Next base: position 16,953,064 of record NC_088697.1, on the reverse strand, counting down.
TCAATATGGGGATAGTTGAAATCCCCCATTACTATTGAGTTTTTTATAGCCTCTCTAATCTCCCTGAGCATTTCGCAGTCACTATCACCATCCTGGTCAGGTGGTCGGTAACATATCCCTACTGCTATATTCTTATGATTAGAGCATGGAATTACTATCCATAGAGATTCTATGGGACAGTTTGGTTCATTTAATATTTTTACTTCATTTGATTCTACACTTTCTTTCACATATAGTGCCACTCCCCCACCAGCACAACCTGTTCTGTCCTTCCGATATATTTTGTACTCTGGTATTACTGTGTCCCATTGATTATCCTCATTCCACCAGGTTTCTGTGATGCTTATTATATCAATATCCTCATTTAATATGAGACAATCTAGTTCACCCATCTTATTATTTAGACTTCTAGCATTTGTATATAAGCACTTTAAGAACTTGTCACATTTTAGCTGTCTGCCATTACATGATGTAATTGAATGAGACTCCACATCACTGATCACCAGCACACCAAGGCCAGTGCAGCAGGGACGGGTAACAGACTCCAGAACAAGGGCATCAACCGTAACATGCAGCTGACCCACGTGGGAGATCTTGTTAGCTGTCTGCTCAGTCTGGTTTTGATGTTTCTTTCCCACCTTTTCTAAAATGTTGTGGCCCTGTAATTGCAGCCAGCAAAGTTGCACAGATCTAACGGGGGGGAATATGGCTCACAGATGAGGTTTCATCTGCTAAGGGTTGGGGAATAACACAGGAGGGCTTTATTCTTATGAAACTCAACTGGCTCCTGAGGAAACCAGAGCTGCTCCAACTGCAGCTTAACATTCCTAGCCATGTACACACAGACTGAATTTCTGGTGCCTCCTGCAACCCTATGGAGGTCGCTACAGATGAGTAAGACCTAGGAGGCCATCTTCTTCCTGCCCCTGTCAATGCAGGACTGTGTCCTACAGCCCATCTCCAGTCTGGCATTAAATGAGCCCCGCAACAAGGTTCCCATCCCTTCTCCTGGCAGATGATTATACTGTCTAAAACCTCTGGTATCATGACACTTTCCTGATATCCAGTCTAACTTTTCCATTGCTTTCCTATCCCCTACCTTAAGCTAGTAATATTTCCTGGGAGCACCATAAACAACAATTCCTCTCCCTTCTCATTGGTCTTGCTCTCCATCTGTGGTCAGCTACCATTTCCCTCTTAGCCATAGTCCAGCCAGGCTAGGCAGATTTGGATTTAAGTTGTCTTGCAGTCTTAGTCCATGCAAAGCTTAAATCATTTGCTGTTTTCAAGCCAAAGCCTCCTGTCTCTCTTCCTTTCTCCTCTCTGTAACCTTCTTTCTCCACTCCTCTGTGAAGGATTCTGTCTCTGTTCCTCTTCTCTCTCTCGAAAGCACTGGGTGAACCCCCTCTACAATAGAGCCCTGCAGCCTGACCCAAACCCGATGTGACCCGGTACGAGTGTCGGGGCTGGGTGGGGTCTGGGTCAGGTCAGGTGGGAAAACAACCAGACCCTCTCCGGCTTGGCTCGGGTGGGCTCTCCTCCTCCTGCTGCCTGTGGGGTTGGTGCAAGAGTGGCTGTGTGCCCCAGTCCTGCCAGCCACCAGCTTTCTGCACCCTATGTACGGCAGCCTGGAGCAAGTCACAGCACCTCTCCCTCTGCAGCACACACAGTGGGACAGCTGCAGATGGCAGGAGCAGGGCATGCACCGCTGGTGCACCAATCCAGGGCAAGAGGAGGAGAGCCACCCTCACGGGCAGGAGGTGGCGGTGCCAACTCAGATATGTTGGGTCAGGTTGGAAAATGACTCAACTCTCTTGGGTCTAGTCGGGTGGACTTGAGTCCAAGTCTGACCTAAAAGTTAGACTCAAGCAGACGTCTCAATACAGGCCTGGGACCCAGGACTGCCTCTGGACAGGGCAGTATGCAAGCACTGGCCACAAAGCTAGCAGCCAATGCACAGCTCAGAGAGATGGGACACCATGGGCCGGGAAATATCTCCAAACCAAAACCATGCTGCTTTCTCCACATGAGCTGTGGGAAAACCTCCAGCTCTACTGAAGCCAAGCATTCTGTAACGCTCTCAGTACCGATAAGGAGCCACGCAGCATTTGCCCTTCACTCTGGGGGCAGCATTACTGACGTGCTATAAATACAAAGACAAAGGCTTGAGTAAGGATTGGATGACATGGACTAAAAACTGGCGGAAGGCTCATAAACAAAAGGGGAATGAGAAATGATATGGCAACGCATTAAGCTGGGAGCAGGGAGCAGTGTTAGGCTCAGCCTTATCTAACAGCTTTGTTAATGGAGTAACAGCATGTTAATGGCCCAGAAAGGTGACACCAGATTAGGGGGAGTTGTGAGGACAAAGCAATTCAAGAAAGGCTAGAAACATGATATTCTAGTGGGGTGGGCGGGGAGGGGGAGGTCGGCCTTTCCATGTGGGGACAAGTAATCCCAAACACAGGTGTTCAGTTGAAGGCAATGACCTGGGAAGCAGTACTGGTGCAAGATGCTTGGGGTGACAGCAAACAGCAAACAAGAAGTGACATTTCAAAGGGACTTGGCAGCGTTTGGCCGGGCATCAAGTCACAGAGCAATGGTTCCTCTGGCGTGACTGCCCTTGGAGTACTGCATTCAGTTCTGGCCACCTTGGTACCAGAAAGACATTGACAAGCTAGAGGGAATCCAGGGATGATCAATATTGATGATCAGAGAGGCCTGGCAGGTGCGAGTGTGTTGGTGTCACTAGGCATAGCTACCAGGTAACTCAGGGGAGTGGAAGGCCAAAAGAGCCGATGAAGCTCTTCTGCTCTGGGTCTGTGAGCCACAGTGACTCCATCTTGTGAACTCTCACCTACTTCTGTGCTAACTGCTTACATGTTGAAGCACAAATGTAAGGGTCAGCTTTTCTAGCAGGCAGCTGCTGTAAACAGGCCTTGCAAGGTCAAAATATGATGAAGATTTCGGTAAATCTTATTTCATCATATAAAAGAAAAGGTTCTACCAATCCCAAAGGATTACCTCTCAGGTTAATGAATGTTTCATATCGTACCCAAATACACACTACAGCCAATTCCTATTAACTAAACTAATATTTATTAAAAAACAAAAGAGCGAGAGTATGGTTAGAAGATCAACATACTGTGACAAAGTTCCTCCTCTATCTTGGTGGGTCCTGCGCTTATTGGCGGATTTTCTTGCCTCAGAGATTCACCATGTGGGTTGGGGAACAGCCCAGAGACCTTCCCCTCTGGAAGAACCCACAGTCCAGGTCAATTGGGAGGTTTGGGGGGAACCCGGGCCCGCCCTCTACTCCAGGTTCCAGCTCAGGGCCCTGTGGACTGCAGCTGTCTATAGTGCCTCCTGTAACAGCTGCATGACAGCTACAACTCCCTGGGCTACTTCCCCATGGCCTCCTCCAAACACATTCCTTATTCTCACCACAGGACCTTCCTCCTGGTGTCTGATAACGCTTGTGCTCCTCAGTCCTCCAGCAGCACACCCTCTCACTCTCAGCTCCTTGCACCTCTTGCTCCCAGCTCCTCACACTCGCACCACAAACTGAAGTGAGCTCCTTTTAAAACCCAGGTGCCCTGATTAGCCTGCCTTAATTGATTCTAGCAGCTTCTTCTTAATTGGCTCCAGGTGTCCTAATTAGCCTGCCTGCCTTAACTGGTTCTAGCAGGTTCCTGATTACTCTAGTGCAGCCCCTGCTCTGGTCACTCAGGGAACAGAAAACTACTCATCCAGTGACCAGTATATTTGCCCTCTACCAGACTCCTGTACCCCACTGGTCTGGGTCTGTCACAGTACATACAGACATGAGTTCAATTCATTTAGGTGCAGATTAATAGCAGAGACTAGGAGGAGTTCGGTGGCAGTTTAAAGACTAACAGATTTATTTGGGCATAAGCTTTCATGGGTAAAAAAACCACTTCTTCAAATGCATGGAGTGAAAATTACAGATATAGGCATAAATATACTGACACATGAAGAGAAAGGAGTTACCTTACAAGTGGAGAACCAATGTTAACATGGCCAATTCAGTCAGGGTGGACATGGTCCACTCCCAATAATTGATAGGGAGGTGTCAATATCAAGAGAGGGAAAATTGCTTTCAGAGTGAGCCAGCCACTCCCAGTCCCTATTCAAGCCCAAATTAATGGTGTTAAATTTGCAAGTGAATTATAGCTCTGCAGATTCTCTTTGAAGTCTGTTTTTGAAGTTTTTTTGTTGAAGAATGGCTACTTTTAAATCTGTTATTGAATGTCCAGGGAGATTAAAGTGTTCTCCTACTGGCTTTTGTATGTTACCATTCCTGATGTCTGATTAGTGTCCATTTATTCTTTTACATAGAGACTGACCGGTTTGGCCAATGTACATGGCAGAGGGGCATTGCTGACACATTATGGCATATATCACATTGGTAGATGCGCAGGTGAATGAGCCCCTGATGGTGTGGCTCATGTGGTTGGGTCCTCTGATGGTGTCGCTAGAGTAGACATGGGGACAGAGTAGACAACAGGGTTTGTTACAGGGATTGGACATAAAGCTGGTGGATATTCCAATACTTAGATTCACCAAGCCAGCATAAAACAGCTTCTTTATTACCATACTGGTTACTCAGAAATCCAAACATAGTTCCCTTGTTGTTTTTGTGGATACAGACTAACACGGCTCCCCTCTGATACATAGCAGAGATGGTGAGCTTCGTAGTTGCAAAGAGCTCTTTCAGAAATAGTTCATAAGTTATAGTCCAATGTCCAAATATCACATTCAGGCCGTACCAGCATAACTGGGACCTCAGTCTTGCGACTCAAACTTCCCCTGATGATGAAGCCTAAGCAGATCTGAGATGACAGAATCAGGACCCAAGGATCTTTTGTACAATTTCATGTCTTTTGACAAGTTGGGAGTTCAAAAGCTAATTAGGATGACTTTGAAGGAGGTCCATCACCAGTACTTAGCTATACGAATTAACATAAGGCCATTTGTTTGTTCCTCCACCATTCACAGTACATTTCAAAGAGAGATGAATACCGAGATATCCCATGTTTACACTTCATTTAAATGATAGGATGTTCTTTTGACCTCTGAATTATCAGAATTCAGCATAGACAGAGATTGTTGATTACATCATTGACCCTACTCATACAGATGTAAATACACAAACATTATCCCTCCAATGTCTTTTGAGGGTTATTTATTTTGCAGGATGGTTAACCCTTTCTAGCCATGCATCACACCTTCACAGTGGATAGACTGGAAGAGTATTTCGCCAGATTTCAATTTGCTACAAAACTCTACTAGGAAACTGAAGATATACAGGTATGCTCTTTAACTTATGGTATGGGGAAGTAGATGGAGTATATCTTTAAAATTTTCACTTTACTGAAGACAGTCACAAAGATGAATATGAAAAGGTTTTGGCTATGTTTGATGTATACTTTATACAGCATGTTTTCACCAGAGAATTCAAAAACCAGGAGAAAATGTTGAATGTTTTATAAGAGCTCCATATGCATTGGCTGAAAACTGGAATTTTGGAACTGCAAATATGAAAATATCAGAGACAGGCTGGATATTTTTAATGGATAAAAATATTTCACAGCAGCTACAATTAAAAACAGACGTAAACCTACACACAGCTATTCAAATAGCAAAGCAGTCTGAGCTGGTGAGATAGCAAAACCAAGAGCAACTTGCCAAACTTGAAAAACAAGTAACTTGCTTAGAAGCTGACAACAGAACCAGCAAGAGCGCTAAAAGTCATTACCATAAGACCCCTCCCTGGGGCAAGGAGAAATAATTCCCAGGCTGAGAGGGATGAATTCCAGTCAGACATCAAAGCCTTGAAGCCTAAATGCACAATATGTTGAAAAAAATCATATCCCAAGAGATGATGCACATCCACCCAAAGGCACAAGATGTGATAAATGCACAAAGTATGGACATTTTGCAGTTGTTTGCTGAACCAAAGCAATCAGGGAATTGACTTACTTATATTACAGACAATCAAGAGCCATTGTTTCTGGGATCTATCACATGTGATGAGACAGTCTGCCTGGAGAGTGAAACTGAATGTTCATGGAAAGACTATTGACTTTAAAATAGACCCAGGAGCAGACCTCATAGAAGGGACTTAACATAACCTTCAACACCTCCAGAGCTGAAGTCACCTGACACAGCTCTGACTAACCCTGGAATTATTCTGAATCACACGGGCCAGTTCACCACAGAAGCAATTTAAAAAAACAAAAGCTTTGCATTCAGAGTGCATGTGATCAAAAGATCAAAGACCAACAACCTTCTCAGATGCAGCGTGGCAGCTGCGATGGGTCTAGTGAGAAAGGTGGAAGAACTCAGAGAATTTTGTGAAATTGGACTTTTGAAAGGAGATTCAGAACAAATAAACTTAAGAACAATGCTGAACTATACAATGCACAAACAACTCTACCAGACAGAGACTAGCTGCAAATTTATACAAATCCAGAGGCCATAATTTCCTGTTTTTCCAGGTATGTAGAAATAACGTACTCAAAAGACATAACACGTCACAGTGTTATCAAGAAACTGAAGTGCACTTTTGCTAATTTCAGTATTCCAGAACATTTAGTAACGGACAACGGACCATAATTCATTGCAGCAGAATTTAAGTCATTCAGAAGGAAATATTATTTTGATTGTATTACTAGCAGCCCACATTACTCAAAAGCAAATGGAGACGCTGACAGAAGTGTACAAAAAGCCAAGAAAATCCTACAGCAGGAAGACCCATTTCTTGCTCTTTTGAGTTACAGATTCACACCAATAGCAGCTACTGGATATAGTCCAGCACATCGGAAGACAACTCAGAAATACTGTTCCAACTCTGGAAAAGAATCTGTTTCCAAAATGGCCAGACATGAAGAGTAGCCAAATTGGATGAAAAGCAAAAAGAGCTTACAAACACTTTTGCAACAGAGGATAGTCAGAGAACTGTTGGATCTAGAACCTGGTGAACTGGATGGAGAAAAAGGATGGACAACTTCTGCTGTCATGAAGAATAATAATTCAGTGTCCAGATCATATGTGAGCAAGACCAACAGTGGAGAGTTGGAGAGTTCAGCAAAAACCATCGACATCTACAGTTTGTTCCTTAGAAAGAGCAATCAACAGAGCAAATTCTACAGATGGTGGATGCAGAACAAGGAAAAGACTCAAGGATTCCAAACCAACCACAGCCAGTCATTAACTAGTAGACCACCGGACAACCAAATTGTTATGCATTCAGGGCATATAATTAGAAAACCAGTACAGTTCAGCAACACTTAGACTGATCTGTACTGAACTTCAAAGATAGCTTGATAGTGTAAATATTGTAAATTGTAGGAATGTAGAATTTAAGGGGGAGATGCAATAGAATACTAAACTGTATCAGAGAAACAAGGTGGGTGAGGTAATATCTTTTATTGGACCAACTTCTATTGGTGAAAGAGAAACTTTTGAGCTTATACAGAGCTCTTCTTCAGGTCCGGGAAAGGTATTCAGAGGGTCACAGCTAAATGCAAGGTGGAACAGATTGTTTAGCATAAGGAGTTAACAGGTTGTAAGAAACTGTTGAAGGTGAAGTGGGCAGTTAACACCTCTGCAGTCGAAGGACAAAGGAGAGTTAGTGAGTCAGTAAGGGAAGGGCTTGGCTTTTTGTTATGTGTGTATAAACCCAAGCATAATGGGGCCCCGACCCCTTGATGGAGCCCCAAGGTGTTAATGCAAAGCATGTAATAAATAACAACAACAGTCCAGGATGGTGAGGGATGGACCTTTACAGGGTTCCCCTACCAGCTCTTTTAATGTGTCTCAAATTTGAGGTGCAACAATCCTTGCTAATCCAACTCTGTGCTCCACACACAGCTCTGCCAGTGACCCTGTTATCCAGTCCCTGGGGCCCCACTGCACAGCTCTTACCAACGTATCCACACACCTCACTCCTGCCCTGCAGAACCCCATGCTGTTCCATTGAAGGCGCCCCCCCCCCCCCCCCCCCCCGCCGCCAGCCTACAGGATTAGAGAGCTGGCTTTCTAAAATGTTCTAGTTTGCGGAAGTTTGGGAAATTACCTCCAGTGCCGGGATGGGTGACAAACACTTGGAATGATGTGCAGTGCTGGAGAGCTGGGCGGTTTGCTGAAACTGTCTCACATTTTCCTGCCCTCCTCCTTCCCTGTGACTGAAGATTTTCTGGTACCTAAGGCCCGCTCCTTCATTTGGACTGAGTCTGCATGGTCAATTGGGAAAGTGGATCATCCATATTCTATTTGGAAACCACACGCCTGAGGATAAACTCTGAATTCTCAAGACTGATGCAAAAACCAAGCAGGAAATGTTTGGGCCCCTCCACTAACCCTAACTACAGCTTTTCATTGAGAAGGTCGGAGCCCTTACAAATGTCCTTAATAGTTAACCAATCTGGCAAGAGAAATGCAGATTAGATGGGCTTGTGCTGTAAAATGGATACTTGGAAAGTGACCCTGCTTATAAAAGTCTAAGGACTCGGAACTGCTGTGGTTCTAAGAACTTTTACTGAGGTTCCTTCTGCATTTAGCATGGAGCAAAATCCCCCTGGCAGCACTCTGCTGGGCTACAGAGAGCTGGCCTGGATCAGTCCTTTAACTTCTCTGTAATAAAGAGAACAAAGGGACTCCAGGGAGGATTTTACTGAAGAAAGGAGCTGTGCTCATTTTCTTGGAAAGTTCTGTACACTTACTGTCCACAGTAAGGTTAATGTTCTTCTCCCCGGTAAAGGTGTCATCTGTGATGGAGATCTCCACCTCATAGGTGCCCTCGTCTGACAGCTGCAGTTGACTGATCAGCAGAGAGCCATTCTCAAGTATTTTAATCCGGTCCTTGTAATCAGGGCGCAGGTTGCCAATGATCTCGGTGCCGATGGACTGTACCACTGTGGTAGGCTTGTCTCGCTTCAGCTGCCATTTGACCACAGGTTTATCGCTGCTGGTGCTGGTGTACCTCACCGAGAGCAGGGCAGGTTTGCCAACTGTGCCATGAATGAGGAGAACTGGGCTGCTGATATTGACGCCTTCCAGTAGACCTAGAGGGAAGAGACAGCAGGGTGGTTAAGGCAAGGCTAAGACTCGTGTTATCGCTGTGGGAGTGACAGTCTAATACCTGTGTTCAGCTTCTGAAGCTGCCCAGATGTTTCCAGAAGCCTTGTCAGGCTCAGTCTTAGCTGGCTGCTTATGCAGTTAATGAAAGTACTGGGCCTTCTCTCCTGAGAGAGTTTATTACACATTAGGCAGGAGCCAACGGCAACCCCATTGATGTCAGCGGGGCTGCGCCGGCTAAGTGAGAACAGAACTGAGCCCTTCTCAAGCAATACCTATTTCCAAGCACGTTGCTGCTGATCCTTGCAGCTCAGGCTGCGTGGCCCTTACCTCCTTACTGTGGTTTTAAATGGTGAGACAGTAAGACTGAGCATTTACACAGCACCTTCCCCCCCACCCCCCATCAACTTTTAGGCATTTTACAAGGAAGAGGAAATCTCGTTCTCTCCATTTGACAGGATATTGAAAAGCAGAGAGGTGAAGTTCTTGCCTCAGACACAACAAAACAGTGAAGCACTCCTGACTCCAGTTCCCTTCTCTAGCCACTAGTGCACACTGCCTCCAGTGGACTGTGGACAGAAAACGGAGCCACACGAAGCGGGACAGACTTCCCCAAGGAGCAAGTCTGAATTAATTTTTTTAATCAAGGTGTTCTCTGTCAGGGCTACATAAAATATTTACTGCTAAGAACCCAGGCCTAGACATCCAGGAACCGTCAGAGAACCTGCTGCCAGTGGTCATGGATACAAAGGCTGGGATACACTACATGGAGGTAGGGCAGTAGAGGGCCTACCCCAATGGGTATAGCTAGCAACTGGAATTTTCTACACACACTAACGAAGCCATTATCCCCACCATTCACGGTGCTCTACCATTTCAGACACTGCACACACACAGCAGCTCCAGCGAGTCAGAGAGACCTGGCAGTGTGCTAATAAAAGGCCTGATGGAGATCAAACCTTCATCTTGCCCACCGCCTTTAATAGCATGGGGCAGGTGCGTGCTTTGTCACATATAACTGGACCTCTCTTCTGATCCTACAATGCTGTGCAATGTCTTGGTGCACTGGTGAGCAGTCACAGCCATAGTCCACCCCAGAGGTGTCTGCCTTTCAATGATGGGTAGTGAAATGATTTGTTATAGCTGTCATGGTGGCAGCATCCTCTACAGTTAAGACTGCAAAAGGGTGTGCATTAACATAAATTGCAAGCATTATGTACATGGCTAGGCCACTTAGCAGACATTTGCACAGACCTCACAGTGATGAGTGCAATCTCAATGCCTTTCATACAAATAAAGAAGGAGCTAAGATAGAACTGGGCCCAACCTTTTTTACCTTGAACAAACCAAGGAAATTAAATTAAAAAATGAAGACGCTGTTAAGATTAAACACAGTTAAGCTCGAGGTAAATGAAAGTTAGGGCTGAACACGTAACCGTAAGTCCTGGGGTCAGGGAGGTGCCTATTGCTGTCCTCATGAAAACCCACCTAGATTTGGCTAAGTTATAAGCATCTAGAAAATGCTGTGTGAACATGCTTAGTAGAGCCTGGTTAGAGGCTTGCTGATAAACTCTCTGAACAGTCCATCTGCACTGAGCATGCTCCAGCCCCACAGAGCTTCCTGTGCATCAACTGCTATAAGCTTGCTCAAGTTCCATAGAGTTTCCTACAAGCCAGTGGTACTGAGCATGCTCCTCGCCTTCGCTCAGGGTATGTCTACACTTCAGTCACTGGGCCAAAATCTGCACTCCAAGCATGCAGACACCTGCTTCCGACTGCACTTACAGCTGCGTGTGTGTGGAGCGAGAGGGAATCTGACCTGCAGAGGCTGGAGGTGGAAACGCTCTGCTAAGTACTCCAGTCCATCTATCTCATGGTCAGTGCAGGCTCGTTCCCTACAGAGCGCGAGCTAGCGCTGTGCTCGCTCCACCCAGAGTCCATCGTGAGCATGCAGCATGTGGCACTAAAACATCGACAACTGCCACGTGGCAATAGTTGACTTTATTGCAGAATTCCCTACCCTGCAACTAGGAAATGCCACCTTAAACTGATCTACTAAAGATTAAAGATTGTGAAGTACTTTGAGATCTACTGATGAAAAGCATTAGATAAGAGCTAGGCGTTATTAATTATTTTATTACTACCGCAGCCAAGCAGTAAATGCAGATTATTCTTTTAAATGGTGCCCACTTTGTTCAGAAAATATTTTCCTTATTGTTTTAAAATGCTCATTTCTACTAAATGGTTACCAGATTACATAGCCAGCCACAAACCCCCACAGCAGCTAGGACAAAATCCACTGCCAAATGAGAACAAATGAGCCAAACATGAATTAGCCGAGTAAGAAAAGCGAGATCGGACCTAAAGAACACAGTTCAAACAGAAACACCTCAGCCTTGGCTGATCCACTGTTCCCCTCCAAAACATTGGAAACTCTGTGTATCATTCTTGCACTGCTGCTCTTAAATGCACATTTAGAACACGGTCTCTGAGCATCACACCCTCGATTGGCATGTTTGAGGCAGGGCTGATGGGTGAGGTCAGCCTCACAGACACTGTTATGGGGAAGTCTCCAAATCATCTTCCCCACCTTTGGCAAAGCAAACTAGCCCCAGGCTTTGGCAGGAGGCACAGCCTGCCTGACCTTTCAGTCCCTCGGCACCCACGGCACAATGTCAGCAATGTGAAGGGCTGCTACAGTACCAAGTTAATTACCTACAGCTGTGTGTCTGGAGTGGGGTGATGTATGAGTTCATCACCATCAGGGCCGGCTCTAGGCACCAGCGCTCCAAGCATGTGCTTGGGGCGGCACTTTCCAAGGGGCGGCACTCCGGCTCCTTTCCTTTTTTTCCCCTTGGGGCGCAAAAAGCCAGGAGCCAGCCCTGAGCGGAGGTGAGCTGCAGGGCCACCCAGAGGGGGGGGCAAGTGGGGCAATTTGCCCCAGGCCCCACAGGGGCCCCCACGAGAATATAGTATTCTATAGTATTGCAACTTTTTTTTAATGGAAGGGGCCCCCGAAATTGCTTTGCCCCAGGCCCCCTGAATCCTCTGGGCGGCCCTGGTGAGCTGCGGCGGTGGGGGGCGTGGGGAGGGCCACAGGAAGTAGCCCTGGGGAGGGGGGCAGAGGAACCGCTCCCCCCCCAGCTCACATCCGCTCCACTGCCGCCTGCTCCCCCGAGCGTGCCGCCACTCTGCTTCTCCCCCTTCCCTCCCAGGCTTGCCGCGCGAATCAGCTGTTTTGCGGCAAGCCTGGGAGGGAGGGGGGAGAAGCGGCGGCGCGCTCAGGGGAGCAGGCGGAGCGGAGGTGAGCTGCGGCAGTGGAGGCCACAGGGAGGGCCGCAGGAAGTAACCCTGGGGGGGGCCAGAGGAACTGCTCCCCCCCCCCAGCTCACCTCCGCCTCCTCCCCCGAGCGCGCCACCACTCCGCTTCTCCCCCCTCCCTCCCAGGCTTGCCGCAAAACAGCTGATTCGCGCGGCAAGCCTGGGAGGGAGGGGGGAGAAGCAGAGTGGCGGCACGCTCGGGGGAGCAGGCGGCAGTGGAGCGGATGTGAGCTGGGGGGGGAGCGGTTCCTCTGCCCCCCTCCCCAGGGCTACTTCCTGTGGCCCTCCCCACGCCCCCCACCGCCGCAGCTCACCAGGGCAAGCCTGGGAGGGGGTAGGAGGGGAAATGCGGCGCGCCCGGGGGAGGAGGCGGGGCCAGGGATTTGGGGAAGGGGTTGGAATGGGGCGGGGAAGGGGCGGAGCCGGGGGGCGCAGGAAATTTTTTTTGCTTGGGGCGGCAAAAAACTTGGAGCTGGCCCTGATCACCATTCAGCCAAACACAGAGACAGGAGAGAGGCCAGGAGAAGCCTCCCCAAGCAAAGGGCAAGGAGCCAAGACTTAACAAGAAAGGGGAGGTTAATGATTGCAATGGGCAACTGGCACAAGGAGAGCCCTGCAATTCCAGGGGCCCATTTTAAAGACAGTGCTCTACAGTGCATATTGTACAGCAAGGATGCTGGGCCAGTGCTAAAGTAGCGGAGGGCCTGTCTGGTTGCCCTGCGACAGCCAGGGGCTGGTGAATAAGGGGTTAACTCCAGTTCAGGTTCCTCCTCCCACAGGTGCTCAGGGCTCTAAGGTCTGCCATGGCTGCAATCAGAGGCATGACTGCAGCACTTGCAGACATACTGGATCTAGCTTTCGCTAGTAAGCTGGGACATCAACAGCAGTGAAGCTGCGGCAGCATGGGCTAGTCACCAAGTACATACCCAGGGTCCTGGGCGTGCTGCCGCAGCCTCACAGCTACTGTTCTTCAAGCTAGCTAGACTAAAGCACTGGGGGGCTACACATACTGCAGTCACACCTCTGATTGCAGTGTAGACGTACTCTAGGGCTGGGTTTGAGATCTGCTCTTGAGTCAGATCATTTCAGTCAGAGCAGCCACATGGCAAAATAGCTCTGGGGCTGCACAGAGTGGTTGTGTTAGCAACTAACTTGAGTTGTAGCCAGTACTGCCGTCATCGGGGGAAGGGAAATCTAATGCAGGATCAAGGTCTGTGCAGCTGAAGAGAAATTCCACAAGGGGCCCAGCTGAAGCAGAACATATTTGTATTAGTTATTAGCCCTAATGCCAGTCCCGTTCACACGCAAAAGCTTGATGGGGTGTAATCCGTAAGCTGTGGATCCCAGTTGAGAGTGTTCTGCATTTCAAGCTGATTTCAGCACCAAGCCTCCTCTGTTCCATTGTGTGATTCATTGTGGCGCCTTAAGGCTCTGTAGCGGTGCGGCGACTCAGTGCCTCCTGCTGGTTGTCCAGGGAATTAGCTTTTCCAGCTCCAGAGCGCCCTCTGCTGGCCGATGTCCTGCTTGCCACTGGCCCCCATGTCCCTCCCAGACCTCGTTGCCCCTTTACCCAAGGATTCTGCCCACTGCAGCAACCCCCAATCTGGGTCTCCCTACTCAGGGGAACTCCCAACCCCACCTCGCCTCAGTGGCTACTGCCAGTCACCATCTAGCCCCCGCTCACTGGGGCAGACTGCAGTCTGTAAAGGCCACTCATCATAGGCAAGGGGGGTTTGGACCTGCTGCCTCTGCCTAACCTTGGGCTGCCCCCTGCAACCCCAGTACCTGCCTTAGGCCTTCAGCTAGGCCCGCAGCCTGGGGGTTTTCCAGGCTGGAGCTCCCTAGCTCCTCTAGCCTTCCCCCAGCCCTGCTCCACTCTTGGTACTCAGCTCCGCAGCAGCCAGGCCCTGCCCTCTCTGCAGGCAGAGAGAGAGCATCTGGGCTCCTGGCTAGCAGCCTCTTATAGGGGCCAGCTGGGCCTGATTGGGGCATGGCCCCAGCTGTTACTGCCTTCCCCAATCAGCCCAGGCTTTGTTTTGCAGCCTCAGCCCTATCCCAGGGCTGGCTTTGACTCTTCCAGGGCCGAAACGGGTGACCACCCTGCTACAGGCTCCTTTAAGACGTGTTGTCTAGGCTCACAGCGCAGTGATTGCAAGAAAATCCAACTCCAGCCATCTCCACCGAAACCAGGCAACGGAACAAAGAAGCAGAGAGAAATTTCCCTTGGTGACCTTGCACTTACAGGATTACCAGGAATGTACGCAGGGAGGTGCATATTGTTATAGGGTGCCAGTCAGAAGAAAACACGCTGCTGTCCCCATGGAAATCGGCAGGGCCAGTCACACCCATTAGTCAGGAGGCCTCTGATCTGAAAACCCAAAGCACCTCTGAATGTGTACAGCTCATGGGGCCTCGAGGGGGGTATGGAGCAGCCAATGGACAAATGTTGCCAGAGGCCTGGCTGCTGAGCCCCACCTAGAGCCATTCCCCTGACCGAGCCCCTCTCAACCCCCTGCCACTCTGCACATGGCTCTGAGAAGCCGCCGCGGTGTTTGTGCTGCTTTGGATCTGGCTGGTCTCTGAACACAGTGCTCAGTGCAAGAGAGAGAAAGGGGGCTGGGAGCCCAATACTGCTGCCCCAGGTGTTCTTAGCACACCCCTTCTACCTCTGCTCTGGCACCTGCTTCACCGAACGCGTGTGTGTGCTGAAGCCTCACTCCCCAGGGCCGAGGGCCGACTTTCCCGCATGCTCCATGCAGCCTGGAGCTGGGGGCTCCCTGCTAGTGTCAGAGCAGCGCGGCCGTCAGAGCCTGGCTCTGGGGCTCTCTTGTCTCACTCTAGTGATTGTTTTGGCAGGACTTGGATCAGGCAAAACAAAATGTCTCTCCGTCCTGCTTTAAAGGGCTTTCATCACACGTGAACGAAACCCTACAATCCTGGCACTGGCTGGAGACAAACAGCTCCTACACCAGTGGAGACGCGGGTCCGAGGGCGCCGCAGCCTATGTCGGCTGCAGCCTGCCCGAGGCCTTGCCAGAGACCACTTGTGTCTGCGGATAGTGGGGAGTAGCGTACTGAGGGGGACAGAATGAGGGCAGCCGGCTTCAGCAGTGTTATGAGCATGCTCCGTCCATGTGAGCGTGCTCAGTACAAGCCAAGCAGCAAATCTGGGGGAGCACATGACCCCGCATGCCTCCTCCCGCATGCGTCTCCTCTGAGCCTCACTAATATCAGGCAGCTGTGCCTCTGAACCACAGCACCAGTCTGTGCGAGTCAGATCAGCTTCCTCCACAGGCGGTGGGCTCCCAGGCTAGACTCCTACCCATAGACAACCTGTGCCTGCTGACGGGGGGGCACCCCCCCCGTAGGGTGACCAGATGTCCTGATTTTATAGGGACAGTCCCGATTTTGGGGTCTTTTTCTTATATAGGCTCCTATTACCCCCCACCCCCATCCCGATTTTTCACACTTGCTGTCTGGTCACCCTACACCCCCGGAACAGCTCGAGTCATGCCAACCCCCCCCCCAGCCCCACCCTCCCAGAAAGCAGCAGCCCCGCCGTGCAGCTCCCAGCTGTTCCTTTGCTCCAGGTCCTGGGCTCAACTGCTTCGCAGGGAGTGGGCCCAGCCACATCATGTGACCAAGCAATCTAGGGGGGCCATGTGACCACCACATTCCGCCCCCCCATATGTCGCCTTTGCTCCCACCTGCACCGATGGTGTAAGTTACACCTCCCTGCACTGACTTGTCCCAGAAGTGGCCTTGCCCTGGACAGGACAGGCAGTGCCACTGCTGCTGCTGTCTTTCCAGAGGGTCACCCCAGTGGGGAGTGGGTCCCTCAGGGTCCTGCCCTGCAGGCTGGGCAGAGGGGAGGGTTACCTTTACACAGTCACTCTTGTTTATGCAAGAAAATAACATCCCCTGGCTACTCTGTCTCTCCCTGTCCTGGCCAGGCTAGTGCTGTTTTCTACTGCCAAAGTCTCCTCCTGGATGGACTTTCTGCCAGGGCGCAGGCTGCTGCAGGGTGCCATGCAGCTGGCAGAACCTGGGCCAGAGCTGTTACTCTACAGCCACCAGTTAATCGCTGTGCTGGGAATGGCAGGGGGAAATATTTCCCTGTTTCACTGATTTTCAAAACCCATCGGGGTCCATCCAGCAGCAGGTTAAAGCTCCTGCCTCCCAGAACTAGTGGGAAAACTAGTTATTCATTCAATCCACGGTTGTAACAGTCACAGGTGGAGTAAACCACATGGACTTGGATAACGTGGAGCAAGAACGTGGGCCATGGAGTGAACTGTGTTCAGACTGCCCCCTACTGCCTCACGGCGCTAGAAGAGCGCTGAGTGCTGCAGATCCTGGCACCAGGGCGGGTGCTGAAGGGCTGAGACATGGGGCCAGACTTCCAAGCTCTCTGTATCTGCAGTTGGGGCCAGATTTTCAAAAATGCTCAGCACCCAACATGGAGACACTTTGGTGCCTAACTGGGAGCTGAGCTCTCTGGAACATCTGGCCCCGGGAGCCTACCATATGTACCTGCAGGAGATCCTAGAACTTTGTCTTTTTGCAATGAATCAGTCCTAGAGGAAATCTGGAAATAGAGAAGCAAGGGGCAAAAGTCTGCTCCGGGTCACACTGGTGTAAAGCTGAAGTAACCCTCTAAAATCCATGTGGGGTTAATGGAGAGCAGCAGTTGGCCCCCTGTCATCCAGAAAGAAAAATAATTGAAACCAATTACAATTATTTTAATGAGATGGAACCAGATAAGACCCCTGTGGCATCCATCTCCTACAGAGAGCACAAACTTTCTCTCAATTTAACTGCTCCTCTAGATGAGGCTGAAGTGAGGAGCCTTCCTCTGACTCCAGGGTATTAAATGCCTAATTCTATCAGGTCAAGCGCAGGTAAATCCCTCTTTGCTGTTGCAGGGGCAGGGGTGACCACCTCTTCCCCCCGAGGCCTCGCCCCACGGTCAAGCCGGAAGCCATAGTCAGGCAGGGGAACCCAGGTCCCTCCATCTGCCTGGGGTGGGGGAGCCTGAGAGCAACCCCCGGCCTGTGTCCCCACCTCCCTGGACCCCCTGCCCAGGGCAGGTGGAGGATCCACGTCTCCCCACAGCTGCCTGGGCACCCCAGGCCACTCTTACCCTCGCTGGGGTAAGAGCTTCTGTCCTGGCTGGGGAGTGGGGCCTCGGGGGGAAGAGGAGGGGCAGGGAGCTGGGCCCATGGTGAAAAGTGGGAGGGCCATCGCCCCTTGCCCTCTCCCCCCCCCCCAGTTCTGGTGCCCCTGTGCAGGGGGGTACAGAAACCACAGCACAGAACTGTCTTATGTTAATATAATGCTCAAGTGGACAATCTGCTGCTGGGGACAGCTGTTTCTGGCCCCTTAAGTATTCAGAGGGGAGCAGGGTGGGAATGCTGCATTCAGACACCTGTTGTCAGAGAGTGTGGCGGAAGGATCTCTGAATGTTAAGGTGGTATTTTTATATGATAAGGCCAGAAGGGACAGCTGTGATCATCTAGTCTGACCTCCATTATAACACAGGCCATAGAACTTCCCTGAATTAATTCCCGTTTGAACTACACACCTGAGTGCCTTCCATGTAAAAATCAGTGTCAATAACTGACCTGCTCACCAGCCAGGAAAGGAAGGTCAGGATCTAAAGACTAAGAAAGAAAGCAAGCAATCAAGCAAGCAAGAAAGAAATTAATAAAATTCAGTGTAGGAAAGGCAGAGAGAAGCAGCAGAAATGCCTTTTCGTGGCTGATGGGAAGCACGCCAGAGCGATGCTGGACAATCTGTTCCCAGCTAAGGCTCTTTCTCTTGCTGCTATAGAAAGGGGCTCTTCCTTGTGTCAGGTGTCATGGCAACAAAGTACTGGAACTGGGAAAGGGAGAGAGGGGCAGAGAGTGCTATAGAGACAGGAGAACCCAGTGAGAGAGCGAGGGAAGCTGGATTGAGAGAGAGAGAATAAAGCGTGATGAAAATGTTTCATGGAAAGAGGGAGAAAAGAGAAATGATTGAGAGAGCTGGGGAGAGGGCACTAGGAGAAAAGGGAAATCGGCAGATGTGTGTGGACGAGAGGGATAAAGAACAGAAACGTAAAGAGGTGAAAGTGGAAAATGGAGCCCACATTTCTATGGAGAAATACAGTCTTGGCGGAACTACCATTAAGTGGATACATAATTGGTTAAACAACTTCAAACAAAGAGTAACTATTAATGGAATGATGTCAGATAAATATAAATAAGAAGAAAACAAAGAAAGAAGTGGGACCGCTAAACACTGAGGATGGAGTGGAGGTTAAGGATAATCTAGGCATGGCCCAATAGCTAAACAAATACTTTGCCTCAGTATTTAATGAGGCTAATGAGGAGCTTAGGGATAATGGTAGGATGTCAAATAGGAATGAGGATATGGAGATAGATATTACATCCGAGGGAGAAGCCAAACTTGAACAGCTTAATGGGATGA
Organism: Emys orbicularis; assembly: GCF_028017835.1. NCBI lineage: Eukaryota > Metazoa > Chordata > Testudines > Emydidae > Emys > Emys orbicularis. The sequence continues at coordinate 16,934,171 of NC_088697.1, read as the reverse complement.
AATCAGGGGGCCCAGATAATCTTCATCCAAGAATATTAAAGGAACTGGCACATGAAATTGCAAGCCCATTAGCAAGAATTTTTAATGAATCTGTAAACTCAGGGGTTGTACCATATGACTAGAGAATTGCTAACATAGTTCCTATCTTTAAGAAAGGAAGAAAAAGTGATCCGGGCAACTACAGGTCTGTCAGTTTGACATCTGTAGTATGCAAGGTCTTGGAAAAAATTCTGAAGGAAAAAGTAGTCAAGGACATTGAGGTCAATGGTAATTGGGACAAAATACAACATGGTTTTACAAAAGGTAGATCATGCCAAACCAACCTGATCTCCTTCTTTGAGAAGGTAACAGATTTTTTAGACAAAGGAAATGCAGTGGATCAAATTTACCTCGATTTCAATAAGGCATTTGATACGGTTCCACATGGGGAATTATTAGCTACATTGGAAAAGACGGGGATCAATATGAAAATTGAAAGGTGGATAAGGAACTGGTTAAAGGGGACACTACAACGGGTCGTACTGAAAGGTGAATTGTCAGGCTGGAGGGAGGTTACTAGTCGAGATCCTCGGGGATCGGTTTTGGGACCAATCTTATTTAATCTTTTTATTACTGACCTTGGGACAAAAAGTGGGAATGTGCTAATAAAGTTTGCGGATGACACAAAGCTGGGAGGTATTGCCAATACAGAGAAGGACCGGGATATCATACAGGAAGATCTGGATGACCTTGTAACATGGATTAATAACAAGAGCTATTGTTATAAGCTGGGGATTCATCAGTTGGAAGTAACAGAGGAGGAGAAGGACCTCGGAGTATTGGTTGATCACAGGATGACTATGAGCCGCCAATGTGATATGGCCGTGAAAAAAGCTAATGCAGTCTTGGGATGCATCAGGCGAGGTATTTCCAGTAGAGTTAAGGAGGTGTTAGTCATGTGGCCCTCCTGGTCATTTGAGTTTGAGATCCCTGTTCTAACCCAAAGAGCTCTCAACCATGCTTGTAGCTGTTTCCATCTCTTGACAGTGACTCAACAGTTGTTCTAGGCTTCAGAGTGATGTTTTGGGTTATTATGTGTGCAGGTTGTGTTGCGTGGTTGTGTTGGTTAGTGTGTGGGTTGTGTTGTGCTGGGAGACTGGTGTTGATTTGTGCAGGTGGGGAAGAAGGGGTGTGCGCTGAGGTGAGGGGCTGTGTATCTTTGGATTACTGTGTGTGCCGGTTGTGTTGTTGTGTTGATTTGTGTCTGGGGGGGTTGTGCTAGGATATTAGTGCAGATGATGAATGATGGGTGTGTGCTGCCATGAGGGGCTATTTGTGTTTGGCATGGGTGGTGCATGAATCGCGGACTGGGGGAGACTAGTCCCCAACCCCGCCCCTTCTGCGCCCCCCCCCCCGCTGGAGTCCAGAGCCCCCCCACAGCACCTCAGGGCCACCCAGAGTGGGACAATTTGCCCCGGGCCCCGCAGGGGCCCCCAAGAGAGTTTTTCGGGGCCCCTGGTGCGGGGTCCTTCACTCGCTCCGGGGGCCCCCGAAAACTCTCGCGGGGCCCGGGCCCCCGGACCTTCTTCCGCTCCAGGTCTTCGGCAGCAATTCGGTGGCGGGGGCCCCCTGCCGCCGAAGACCCCAGGCCCCCTGAATCCTCTGGGCGGCCCTGCAGCACCTGCCAGCCCCTGTCCCAGGCTAGGCCCCCCAGCCCTGAAGCACTGGGAGGGCAGGCGGCGTGGCCTCAGCCCGAGCTGGGGCCACTGCACAGGGGGATTGGAGCCACGCCGAGCGGGAAGGAGGATGGGGGAGCCTGGGGGCAGAGCACGGGCGGGGCCACGCCTGGCTGTTTGGGGAGGCACAGCCTCCCTCAGCCTATCATACCCACCGTCCATGGTTTGGGGTTATTGTGTGTGCTGGTTGTGTAGCTGTGTGGGTGGTTTTTAATAACTGTGGCAATTGGGCCCCGTAATCCACCATTTGTGTGGTCTCCCTTGAACAACCAATGAAATCGTTGCAAATTAACTGTAGAATAAGAGTAATGACTGGTAAGTTATCTTTGATATCACAACCATCTAGGACTCTTGGCATGGCATAGATACATGCCTTACTGTTGTATGGGTGTAATTCACAAAGTCAAAATGACTGAGAACTTAAAAATTGGATGGTAACAGGCTGTGAATCCCAGTGATAATTCATCTTCATGATATTCTGAACAAAAAGAGGTCTCAACCATGCTTGTAGTTTTTAACTCACTTCACACTGACTCAACAGACATTTTAGGCTTCAGAGTGAAACACAGAATGACAATCCTGGATTCTTATTATATAGATTTGTTCTCTATATAGGTACTTAAAAAAACAACAAATAGGTACTTGCAGACTATGATCAGGTCACCTCTTCACCTTCTCTTTCGTAAACTAAATCAACTCAGCTCCTGGAATCTGTCACTATCAGGCAGATTTTCCAATCCTTTAATCATTCTTGTGGCTCTTCTCTGACAACTTCCAATTTATCAACATCCTTCTTGAATTGTGAAGACCAGAACTTGACACATAATTCCAGTAGCAATTGCACAGGTACCAAATACAGGGGTAATATAACCTCTCTATTCATACTTCAGAATCCCCTGTTTATAAATCCAAGGATTGTATTAATCCTTTTCGCCACAGCCTCATACTGGGAGCACATGTTCAGCTGATTATTCACCGTAACCTCCAAGACTTTTTCCAAATACCTGCTTCCTAGCATAGAGTGCCCGATCTTGTAAATATGGCCTATATTGTTTGTTCCTAGAGGTAAATATTTACATTTGGCTTATTAAAACAGATTATTTGCTTGTGCCCTATTTATCAAGTGATCCAAATCGCTCTGACCTAGTGACCTTCCTCTTCGTTATTTATCATTGCCCCAATTTTTGTATCACCTGCCAACTTTATCAGTGATGATTTTATGTTTTCTTCCTCATCACTGATAAAAATGTTAAATAGCATAGGGCCAAAAACACATCCCTGCAGGACTCCACTCAGGACACATCTGCTCAGTGCTGATTCCCCAGTTACAATTATATTTTGAGACCTATCAAGTTAGCAATATTTTAATCCATTTAATGTGTGCCATCTATATTTTTGTATTGTTCTAGTTTCTTAAACAAAATATTGTGTGGTACCAAATCAAATGCCTTACAGAGGTCTAAGTATATTACATCAACACTATTATCTTTAAGAACATAAGCACAGCCATACTGGGACAGACCAATGGTCATCTAGTCTAGTAACCTGTCTCTGACAGTGGCCAGAGCCAGATGCTTCTGACCGTTGGAGGTTTAGGGACACCCAGAGCATGCATCACTGACCATCTTGACTAATATCCATTGATGGACCTATCCGGCATGAGTTCCACAGGTTGATTAGGCATTGTGTGAAGAAGTACTTCCTTTTGTTTGTTTTAAACCTGATGCCTAGTAATTTCATCAGGTGACCCCTGTATATTGTGTTATGTGAGGGGGTAAACTACACTTCCCTATTCACTTTCTCCACACCATTCATGTTTTTATAGACCACTGTCATATCTCCTCTTAGTCGTCTCTTTTCTAGGCTGACCAGTCCCAGTCTTTTTAGACTCTCCTAGTATGGAAGCTGTTCCATACCCTTAATATTTTCATTGCCCTTCTCTGCACTTTTTCCAAATCTAATATTCCTTTTTTGATATGTGACGATCAGGACTGCATGCAATATTCAAGGTATGGGCATACCATGGATTTATATAGCAGCATTATGATATTTTCTGTTTTATTATCTGTCCCTTTCTTAATGATTCCCAACATTCTGTTTGCTTTTTTGACTGCCACTGCACATTGAGTGGATGTTTTCAGAGAACTATCCACAATAACTCCAAGATCTCTTTCTTGAGTGGTAACAGCTAATTTAAGCCCCATCATTTTGTATGTATAGTTGAGATTATGTTTTCCAACATGGATCACTTTGCATTTATCAACATTGAATTTCATGTGCCATTTTGTTGCCCAATCACCCAGTTTTGTGAGATCCCTTTGTAACTCTTCCCAGTCTGTTTTGTACTTAACTATCTTGAGTATTTTGTTTCATCTTCAAATTTTGCCACCTCACTGTTCACCCCCTTTTCCACATCATTCATGAATATGTTGAACAGCTCTCGTCCCAGTACAGATCCTTGGGGGACTCCTCTACTGACCTCTCTCCTTTGTGAAAGCTGACCATTTATTCCTACCCTTTGTTTCCTATCCTTTAACCAGTTACTGAGGCATGAAAAGATCTTCCCTTTTAGCCCATTACTCCTTACTTTGCTTAAGAACCTTTGCTGAGGAACCTTGTCAAAGGCTTTCTGAAAATCCAAGTACACTATATCCACTGGATCACCCTTGTCCACATGCTTTTTGACCTCCTCAAAGAATTCTAATAGATTAGTGAGGTGTGATTTCCCTTTACAAAAGCTGTGTTGACTCTTCCCCAAAATATCGTGTTTATCTAAATGTTTGATAATTTTGTTCTTTACTGTAGTTTCAACCAATTGCCTGGTCCTATAGTTAGGCTTACCGGCCTGTAATTGCCAGGATGACCTCTGGAGCCTTTTTTAAAAATAGGTGTTACATTAGCTACCCTCCTGGCATCTCGTACAGAAGCTGATTTAAACGATAGGTTGCATACAAGGGTTGCCAAGCCTCCGGGATTGTCCTGGAGTCTCCAGGAATTAAAGATTATGTCATGTGATGAAACATCCAAGAATACGTCCAATCAAAATTGGCAACCCTATTACATACCACTGTTTGTAGTTCTGCAATTTCAGATCTGAGTTCCTGCAGAATTCTTGGGTAAATGTCATTTGGTCCTGATGAGTTATTAATATTTAATTTATCAAGTTGTTCCAAAACCTCCTCTATTGACACCGCAATCTGGGACAGCTCCTCAGATTTGTCACCTAAAAGGAATGTCTCAGGTGTGGGAATCTCCCTCACATCCTCTGCAGTACAGACTAATGTAAAGAATTCATTTAGTTTCGCCACAATGACCTTGTCTTCCTTGAGTGCTCCTTTAGCACCTCTATCATCCAGTGGCCCCCATGGACTGTTTGTCAGGCTTCCTTCTTCTGATGTGCTTAACTTTTTTTAGTGTTAATTTTTGTGTCTTTTGCTGGTTGCTCTTCAGTTTCTTTCCTGGCCTACTTAATTATAGTTTTACACTTGACTTGCCAGAGTTTATGTGCCTTTTTATTTTCCTCACTAGGATTTGACTTCCAATTTTTAAAGGATGCCTTTTTGTCTCTAGCTGCCTCTTTTATTCTCTTGTTTATCCATGGTGGCATTTTTTGCATCTCTTACTGTTTTTTTATTTGGGATTTACATTTAATTTGAGCCTATATAATGGTGTTTTAAAATTGTCCCCATGCAGTTAGTAGGCATTTCACCCTTGTGACTGTTCCTTTTAATTTCCATTTAAATAGACTCCTCATTTTTGTGTAGTTCCCATTTTTGAAGTTAAATGCTACTATGGTGGGTTTCTTTGGTATTTGCCCCCCTACAAGGATGTTAAATTTAATTACATTACGGTCGCTATTACCGAGTGGTTCAGCTCTATTCACATCTTGAACCAGATCCTGTACCCCACTTAGGACTAAATGAAGAATTGCGTCTCCCCTGTGGGTTCCAGGACTAGCTGCCCCAAGAAGCAGTCATTTATGGTGTTGTAGCGGGGTGGTCACCCACTCCCGGCCTGAAAGGGTTAAAAGCCAGCCCTTGGAGAGGGCTGGGGCTGGGAGCCTTAGGCTGGCCTGATTGGGGAGGCAGCCTCAGCTGTGGCCATGCCCCAAACAGACCCGGCTGGCCCTATAAAAGCCAGGGAAGCCAGGAGCAGACACAGTCTCTCTCTGGCTGTAGAGAGAGATGGGCCTGGCTGCTGGGGCGCTAGAGAAGGTACCTGGAGTGGAGCAGGGCTGGGGGAAGGCCAAGGGAGCTGGAGAGCCCTGGCCTGGAAACCCCCCAGGCTGCGGCCTAGTGGAAGGCCAAATAGGTACTGGGGGTTGCAGGGGGCAGCCCAAGGCTAGGCAGAGGCAGCAGGTCCAAATCTCCCTTGCCTATGATGAGTGGCTTTTACACTGCAGTCTGCCCCAGTGAGCGGGGGCTAGATGGTGACTGGCAGTAGCCCACGACTGAGGCAAGGTGGGTATAGAGGGTTGGGGGTTCCCCTGGGTGGGGAGACCCTGAGACTGTGGGGGTATTGCTGGGGGCAGCACCCCAGAGACAAGGGGCACCAGGTACTGGGAGGGACACGGGGGCCAGCGGCAGCAGGACACCGGCCTGCAGAGGGCGCTCCGGAGGCTGGAAAAGCTAATTCCCTGGGATGACCAGCAGGAGGTGCTGCAGGGGTGAGTCCCGCGTCGCTACAGGTGTCTAGAAATTTTTATCTCTGTATCTCCTATCCTGATGTGCCTAGTCAATATAAGGATATTTGAAATCCATCATTATTATTGTGTTTTCTGCCTTTGTAGCCTCTCTAATCTCCCTGAGCATTTCACAATCACCATCCTGGTCAGGTGGTCAGCAGTATATTCCTACTGCTGTATTCTTATTATTCAACCATGGAATTTTTATCCATAGAGATTCTATGGTAGTGTTTGATTCATTTAAGATTTTTTACACTATTTGACTCTATGCTTTCTTGCATCTATAGTGCCACTTTATCAACCAAGCTTGTAATCTCATCAAAAAAAGCTATCAAGTTAGTTTGACAGGATCTCTTTTCCACAAACCCACGTTGGCATTAATGACACTACTCTCTTTTAATTCTTTACTAATCAAGTTCCATATCCTATGTCCCATTCGTTTGCCCAGGATTAATGTCAGGACCCAGGCAGAATCATTGCTCTTGCACTGGACCAAAGTGTTATATTTCTGGAGCCAGCAGAGAAGGAGCTAGAGAAACTGAGGCAGAGGGAGTTGATGGGGACACAGCTCTCTGCTGCAGTGGCTTTATTGTTCTAGCTGCAAAGCTGAAGCTAATATGAAAGAAAGTGAGCTTTTGCACCGGGGAGGGGGTAGTGCCCATTTAAAGAGACAGGACATTTGTTACCAGCTTGGTGAAATCTAATTATAAACCACACCACCAGGTTGGGGCTGCCTGCCCCATTTTTGGCAGTCTGCCCTGAGGTTGGCACTTGCGGTTGTGAGCCACTCCAGACCCTGTGACAATTGGCATAGTCATGGCAGGATTCACATGCCACAGGTCAACTGGGCTTAAATGCGGTGAGAAGTTTAAATTTGATACTGAGAATTTTTATGGGTTAAAGATTAGTCACAACGAGCAAATCACAGTCACAGGAAGTTCCTGACACAACAGACCTTGGAAAATTATGCAGAAGTAGAGGAATATCCCATAAAAAGCAAGCTCAGATCAGGAATGGGAGCTCTGCTGCTCATAGACTTTGACCAAGGAGCAGGGTCTGAGCATCCCAGTACCTCAGATGTCACAGAGACCGCTGCAGTGGAACTGTTCTGGCTGAAGCTCATGGAAGCCCAGAAAGAGTGTGAGCACCAGATACTGATGATGGAACTTTGGATCAAGGAGAAGAACGAAACCACTGAAACCAAGAAGGAAGCTCACCAAAGATGCATAGAACAACTAGCAGCTGAGGAGAGAACTCATGCACTGCAGCTCAAAGTACTGGAGCAGCAAACACAGCAGCCTCAACCTGTGAGTACATCCCCTATGAAGAGCAGGGAGTGGCCCAGTTTATCAAGAGACTGACTGCATTGAGGAGTTCCTATTCACCTTTGAGAGACTGTGGCCTGGGCTACACTACCCGCCTGAATCGGCGGGTAGAAATCGACCTCTCGGGGATCGATTTATCGCGTCCCGTCAGGACGCGACAATCGATCCCCGAATCGACGCTCTTACTCCACCAGCGAAGGTGGGAGTAAGAGCCGTCGACGGGAAGCCGCGGAGGTCGATTTTGCCGCCGTCCTCACAGTGGGGTAAGTCGGCTGCGATACGTCGAATTCAGCTACGCTATTCGCGTAGCTGAATTTGCGTATCTTAAATCGACCCCCCCCCTGTAGTGTAGATGTAGCCTGTGTGGGATCCATAATATTCCAGAGGATAAATGGATGCCTATGCTCTTACCCAGGTTGATTGGGAAAGCAAGATAAGTTCCAAATGATACGGAGGAAGAGGATGCTAAAGTGTATACGAAATTTAATGAAAATGTATTGAAAAGGTTTAAGTATCAGAGGGGTAGCCGTGTTAGTCTGTATCCACAAAAACAAACACCTACAAGATCTTTATCATAAAACTACAATACCCACCCGGGGAAGTGAAGAAACAGATTGACAGAGCAAGACGGGTACCCAGAAGTCACCTACTACAGGACAGACCCAACAAGGAAAATAACAGAACACCACTGGCCATCATGTACAGCCCCCAGCTAAAATCTCTCCAGCACATTATCAACAATCTATAACCTATCTGGGAAAATGATCCCTCACGCTCACAGACCTTGGGAGGCAGGCCAGTCCTCGCTTACAGACAGTCCCCCAACCTGAAGTGAATATTCACCAGCAACTACACACCACACCACAGAAACACTAACCCAGGAACCAATCCCTGTTACAAACCTTGTTGTCTACTCTGTCCCCATATCTACTCTAGCAACACCATCAGAGCACCCAACCACATGAGCCACACCATCAGGGGCTCATTCACCTGCGCATCTACTAATGTGATATATGCCATAATGTGCCAGCAATGCCCCTCTGCCATGTACATTGACCAAACCGGACAGTCTCAACGTAAAAGAATAAATGGACACAAATCAGACATCAGGAATGGTAACATACAAAAGCCAGTAGGAGAACACTTCAATCTCCCTGGACATTCTAGAACAGATTTAAAAGTAGCTCTACTTCAACAAAAAAACTTCAAAAACAGACTTAAAAGAGAAACTGTAGAGCTACAATTCATTTGCAAATTTAACACCATTAATTTGGGCTTGAATAGGGACTGGGAGTGGCTGGCTCACTACAAAAGCAATTTTCCCTCTCTTGGTATTGACACCTCCTCATCAATTATTGGGAGTGGACCACATCCACCCTGATTGAATTGGCCTTGTCAACCTTGGTTCTCCACTTGTAAGGTAACTCCCTTCTCTTCATGTGTCAGTATATTTATGCCTGCATCTGTAATTCTCACTCCATGCATCTGAAGAAGTGGGGGGGTTTTACCTACGAAAGCTTATGCCCAAATAAATCTATTAGGTGCCACCAGACTCCTAGTTGAAAAGGTTTAAGATTACCCAAGTCCTATTGATTGAAGTCTAGAAATCTTAAAATGCTTGGCAATGTCACTCATTTGGAATCAGATGTGTAATTATATGAAACAGTGGGTGGTAGGGGCAGGAGGCTGAAGGTAGCTGTGACAAACTAAAGAGACGGGACCCCTAGCAATGCCTAGGAGATCACAACTGGCTCTAAATGGCCCCTTTGTTGGCCACAGCAGCAAAACGGCCCAGGGCTGCCTGGGCCATAACGAATGCCTTGGGCTGTGCCCAGCTGCCATCCCTAGCAGTAACCCTGTAGGTGAGCATTGAAGCCAACACAGCGACAGGGTGTGGAGGACACGTACTCTACTGCCACCAGCACCGAGCGTGTTCTGTGAATAGAGGTCACTTCCTTGGCTATGGCTGCGTTACACAACCTCTTCACGTGCCCTGAATACAGACTGTGCTGCAGACTTGTGTGAAGAGGAGGACCAGGGGCACTCCAGAAGGCGTGGGGCCTGAACAGAAATCCTAGGCAAAGGAAGATGCAGCAGGAAGAGACAGTGTCTGTCTGATGAAGGCCTTTTTTGCTCAGAGAGTGGGCTATTGTTCTGAGCAGTCTGCTAGGAATGTCTCCTATCCTATAGAAACAAAGGGCCAACTTAATCTTGCTGTCAGTCCTCGGTGTGTGTGCCTGGCAGTGGGGTTCATTGTTTGATCTACAGCCCTGGGATAGAGGGGCTGCCGCTCTGCTCGCCTGCCCCCTGCTAGTCCATGCCGAGTCAGGGCTGCTATTTACTCTCAGTGCTTTGGAGTCTGGAAGAGAGAGCTGTGTAAACACTGCCTGGCTAACGGACAGCACAGGGCACATTTCTTCAGCCATGATGTGGAGAGGGAGGAAATATTCCATATCTGATGGGCCGCCTCCAACAGGACATCAGCCTGCAGCCTGGATGCCGTAATCCAACAGCAAACAAAACCCGTATTGAAATGCAGCAGAGGGAAAATGACTCATCTGGATGACAATTCAGTATTCGATTAGGAGCTGTGTGCAGGAGCATAAGAAAAGGCTTAAACAAGTCCGAAAGTCATGAGACCTATTAGTATGCAGAGCATCTCCTCCTTCCCGCTCCATGCCACCAGCAGCAAAAGCTGTTTCTGCTAACGAGTGATCTAAAGACAAGGGCTGATGACAAAACAAGTTTCTGATTCAGACATCCCCTTTCCTGGGGAGAAGAATGTGTGGGGCAGAAGTAGGGTGACCATATTTCCCAAAGGGAAAATGGGACATCACAAGGGGCTTGCCTGAGCCCCACCATGTGGGGCTGACCTGGCCACTCGCCCAAGCCCTCCTCCCCAAATGGGGGGGGAGAGGGGGAAGGCAGGGCTCGGGCGAGCAGCGATGCACACACTACACAGGGTGACCATATTTCCCAAAGGCTGGGGCTGGTATTGCTGCTCGCCCAAGCCCTGCCTGCACCCTGCCAGAGCCCTGCCTCCCCCCCGCCACGGCCCACGTGGGACTGGCATCACTGCTCTCCTTCCTCCCCCCCCCACACGTTCCTCTGCACCCCACTTTTTTGACACAAGTGGGCATTTGTCCCGTTTGCTCTTGCCAACTGATCAAGTGTCAAAAAAGTCGGGATGGCCGGGACAGGGCTCAAAAAAGGGTCTGTCCCGGCCAAAATGGGACATACGGTCACCCTAGATAGAAGGGGTAAGAACTAGGAGCACCCACTCCATGACTAGACTGTCCACGCTGCTAACTGTCACTGGGCAAGTTCAATGGGCCGAGCCCCCTCCCATCCTTTTTCAAATCTCCCCTTAAACTCACTGCATGCTTAGCCAGGCGCCTCTGATCCCCTGGCTGGCCCTCTCTACTCTGCCTGATCCTTTATCACTTGTGCTGGACCTGCCCAGCTAACGATCTGTGCTCCCTGGGGCAGGGAACTTGGGTCAGATTTGCAGTTAAACCTACAGAGAGGTGCCTAGTGGAATATACTAAAGACCTAACAGGTCCAGCGCCTAACTCCTATTGAAAATCAATGAGAGTGAGGCACCTAACTCACATAGGCACCTTTGTAAATCCGGTCCCTTGTCTTCCTCTGTGTTTGTGCCATTCGCAGCTCTAACAGCGTCTAGCTAACATCCAAGCGAGGCCGTGACCTCCCTCTGAGTGCGCTTACCAAGCAAACGTTTCCACAGGTATTTGTTCATCAAGCCTTGGGCCAGTCCTGACGTCAGCAGGATCTCTGTCGCCGTGTGAGATGAAGGGGGAGAGGCAGATGTTAACCAAAGGCCCTGGGCATGGGGAGATTATAGGAGCATGTGCCAGACTTTTCCTGCCAAGTAACCAATGGGGTTTAGTCACCTGCCAAGAGCTGCTTTCTCCTGCTTCTGGAGGACGGGGAGCACAATGAACATGCAGAGTCATGGAACTCCAGCAAGCCACACACCACTGCCTGTTCAACCATCACAGCACCTTGCAGCTGCTTTGGCCATCATCTGCCCCAGGGTCCAGCCACCTCGTCCACAAATAATAGGGCAAGGTGGTAGATAAAGGTGAAACGTCCTCTTAACGATGGGCATCTATGGGGGAGGGCGGAGTGGGGCAGCCTCTGTGCATCCCCACCCTATAGCTTCTCATAGGAACTCAGGCCCCAGTGCTGGGGCTGGAGGGAGGGATCTCGGGAGACACCCTGGGGCGCTATGGGGTTTCAGCACAAACCTGTACAGAGATGGAGCCGTGACGGGGGGGGGGGGGGGGGGGTCCACTGGCCCCAGCATGGCCAGGGGGAGCCAAAGGAGGGTGAGGACAGATGGAAGAAGTGGGAGAGAGGGGAGACCATGAGGGAAAGGACAAAAGCACAGGGGAGTGGGCTTTCCTCTTCCCCTGCCCCCAGCTGCCAAACCTCATCAGCACCCACCTCTCTTCTCAGGGCAAGTACCCCACGCTTCCCCTAGAGAAGGGGGGAGCAGGAGGAAACCATTTCCCCTTCTTCAGGGCAGTTCACGCAGGGCGAGTGCCCACAGGGCTGGGTCACTCCATTTATAAGCAGGAAGGTATCTGATCTGTCAGCCGCTTGCCCTGTTATGAAACGTCCCCATTGTAAATCACACCGGAAAGGAGGGGGATAAATGGCTGGCCTTGGTGCTAACTGTCAGGAACAGGGGGCTGCACTTCCAGGAGCTAGCTCCAGTTGTGGGGCAGAATGGGGTTGCCAGAAGCAGAGGGCAAAGTCTTTGGGTGTTGGGCCTATCTCCCCCCGGCTCGAGGTTAAAGGCTGCAGTGTGAGGCGGCAGCTCCCAGGGCAGCAGCACAGACACAGTGACCAAACTAATCAGCAGCTGCACAAAGGCAGCAGGGCAGGCTGGGCTTCAGCCAGGCCTGAGCAAAGCCAGTGGAGCCATTGTGAAAGGCCGCTCTCAGCCAATCGGTACCCAACTTTGCTCCGCATTTCAGCAGCGACTAAGGAAATGTATTTGGGGCACCTAATCCTTTCTATTGTCCAGCAGTCTTAGCTGAATAAAGAGTTTCTCGACCCACACGGATTTAAGTAGCCCGGTAATCCGCAGAGATTGCCTTCCACAGTGATTGAGACTCAGAGAAGGGGCAGAGCGGGGCTAGGCCTGGCCTGAAAAGGGACGTGCTTCCACGCTCCAGCCCGGAGACAGCAGCTGGAAAGCTTGCCACATGGCAGGGGCTGGGCACTGGCTTGATCTGCTGGCAGCATTTCCCCAGAGTTGCTCTGTGAGCCAGAGAGAGCCCGTTATCACACTGCATAACACTGAATTATAATTAACCCTCATGTTGGTTACCTACAGGTGTCTGGAGGCTAGGAGGGATGAGGGACAGCATGGGGCGCTACCATGCTGTTTGGGGAATAGTGTTGCCCAGTGGTTTCAGCCATAGGTGTAGCTGTAGGGCTGTCAATTAATCACAGTTAACTCACACGAGTAACTCAAAAAAATTAATCACGATTAATCACACTGTTAAACGACAATAGAATACCAATTGAAATGTATTAAATATTTTTGGATGTTTTCTACATTTTCAAATGTATTGATTTCAATTACAACACTGAATACAAGTGTACAGTGCTCACTTTATATTATTATTTTTTATTCCAAATATTTGCACTGTGAAAATGATAAACAAAAGAAACCATATTTTTCAATTCACCTCATACAAGTACTGTAGTGCGATCTCTTTATTGTGAAAGTGCAATTTACAAATGTAGATTTTTTTTGTTACAGAACTGCACTCAAAAGCAAAACAATGTAAAACTTTAGAGCCTACAAGTCCACTCAGTCCTACTTCTCGTTCAGCCAATCACTAAGACAAACACATTTGTTTACATTGAGGGGAGATATTGCTGCCTGCTTCTTATTTATAATATCACCTGAAAGTGAGAACAGGTGTTTGCATGGCACTTTTGTAGCTGGCATTGCAAGATATTTACGTGCCAGATTTGCTAAACATTCATATGCCCCTTCATGCTTTGGCCTCCATTCCAGAGGACATGCTTCTACTCTCATTAAAAAAAATAATGCGTTAATTAAATTTGTGACTGAACTCCTTGGGGGAGAATTGTATGTCTCCTGTTCTGTTTTACCTGCATTCTGCCATATATTTCATGTTATAGCAGTCTCGGATGATGACTATGCACATGTTGTTTGTTTCAAGAACACTATCACTGCAGATTTGACAAAACGCAAAGAAGGTACCAATGTGAGATTTCTAAAGATAGCTACAGCACTCGACCCAAGGTATAAGAATCTGAAGTGCCTTCCAAAATCTGAGAGGGACGAGGCGTGGAGCATGCTTTCAGAAGTCTTAAAAGAGCAACACCCTGATGTGGAAACTACAGAACCCGAACCATCACCACCACCAAAAACAAAAAAACAACCTTTTGCTGGTGGCATCAGACTCAGATGATGAAAATGAACATGCGTTGGTCCACACTGCTTTGGATCATTATCGAGCAGAACCCATCATCAGCATGGATGCATGTCCTCTGGAATGGGTGGTTGAAGCATGAAGGGACATATGAATCTTTAGCGAATCTGGCATGTAAATATCTGAGATGCCGGCTACAACAGTGCCATGAAAACGCCTGTTCTCACTTTCAGGTGACATTGTAAACAAGAAGCGGGCAGCATTATCTCCCATAAATGTAAACGTGTTTGTCTCAGCGATTGGCTGAACATGAAGTAGGACTGAGTAGACTTGTAGGCTCTAAAGTTTTACATTGTTTAATTTTTGAGTGCAGTTATTTTTTGTACATAATTCTACATTTGTAAGTTCAACTTTCATGATAATGAGATTGCGCTACAGTGCTTGTATTAGGTGAATTGAAAAATACTATTTCTAGGGCTGTCGATTAATTGCAGTTAACTCATGTGATTAACTCAAAAAAATTAATCGTGATTAAAAAAATTACTCGCGATTAATCTCAGTTTTAATCGCACTGTTAAACAATAGAATACCAATTGACATTTATTAAACATTTTGGATGTTTTTCTACATTTTCATATATATTGTATTCTGTGTTGTAATTGAAATCAAAGTGTATATGATTTTTTATTACAAATCTTTGCACTGTAAAAATGATAAAAGAAATAGTATTTTTCAATTCAGCTTTGGGATGTTACATTATCTAGTGGCCTTTGCTCCATAGCACTGAGGTAGGTAACTGCCTAACCATGGTCAACAGCAAAACCAGCAAGTCAGTAACGGGGGCTGCTGAGCAAGGGCACAAGCTGGGCTGTGGGAGCAGAAGGGAAAGAAAGGTGGGCAGATGGTGGTAGGGACAGGAGGGGGTGGGGGGCGAGGGAGGGAAGTGACCAGGAACTGGGGGAAGGAGGGAGGGTGGATAAAGACCTGGGCAAGCAGAGGGCCTGAGCCTGAGGGGAGGCCAGAGCCAGTGCTTTGGGAAGAAAAGGGGCAGGCTCCACCTACAGGGGTAGGAAACCCCAGGAGTGTGCGGGCTGGAAGTGTGGTGGGTAAGGACCAAGCCAAGGCTGTGATGGACAAGGGGCAGGAGG
The DNA here is from genome assembly GCF_028017835.1 of Emys orbicularis. Lineage (NCBI taxonomy): Eukaryota > Metazoa > Chordata > Testudines > Emydidae > Emys > Emys orbicularis. The sequence continues at coordinate 16,918,856 of NC_088697.1, read as the reverse complement.
AAGGAGGACTCTAAAGGCCGAGAAAGAAGAGGTGGGCAGAGGATCGAGTGGAGAGGGGAATAGGGAGCCAGGGGAGAGGTTGGAAGGCTGTCTGAGGAAAGTGAGAGGAAAGAGGGCTGGAGCATGGGGAAATGATGGAGAAGGTCAGCTGGGAGGCGGGACAGTGAATGAAGTCGACGTACAGCAGAGAGGGGAGACTGGCCACCATGGTCGTCTGCAGAGAGGAAGAGGAGGAAGATTCTATTCTACAAGCAGCTGAAGGGCCATTGCAGCATGGACGCAAACGGTGAGTCCAGAAGCTGCCGTGCAGAAAATAGCCACTTGCTAGGGGACATGGGGGCTCTTGTTCCTCCCTCTCCTCTCCCTGTCTGTGAGCCATCTGTATCCTTCACGCTTCCCCTGAGCCTCTTTTCCCCTGCAATTGATTTTCTTCTGCTTAAATGTTCATTTTCTCTGACATTTCTCTCTCTCTCTCTCTCTCCCAGCCTCAATGTCCCCTGCCTGCCTCCCTGTAGCGGGGTGAACACCCGCTCCAGCCCTGAAGGGGTTGGAAAAGCCCTGCAGAGGGCTGGGGCTGGGGCAAGGAGCAAAACCCCGGCTGATTGGGGAAGTGGCTGCAGCTGGGGCCCTGCCCAAAACTGAGCAACTAGGCCTTAGAAGAAGGCCAGGGCAGCCAGAAGCTGAGGAGTCTCACTCTGACTGGAGAGAGAGACAGGCCTGGCTGCTGGGGAACTCACCGGGGACCTAGAGGGAGGCAGGGCTGGGGAAAGGCCTTGGGGGCTGGGAAGCCCTAGGCCAGCAACTCCCCAGGCTGCAGGGCCTGGTCCTAGGCCCACCTAGGTATTGGGCTTGCAGAGGGGCAGCCTGAGGGTGGGTGAAGGCAGCCAGTCCAAACCCCTTGTTGCCTGTGATGATTGGCTGACAGACTGCACTCCACCCCAGGGCGCGGGGGCTAGATGGTGACTGGCAGTAGCCACGACTGAGGCGATGTGGGGATAGGGGGTGGGGGTTCCCCTGGGTGGGAAGACCCAGAAAGAGAGTGGGGTACTGCCAGGGGGCAGCACCCCAGAGAAAGGGGCACCGGGGTCCGGGAGGGACACGGGGCCAGCGGTGAGGCAGATCACCTGGCCTGCAGAGGGCACTCTGACGACTGATGAGCTAATTCCCAGCCAATGATCTTTAACATATTTAGCCTCACACACCCCAGTGATCACACTTTGTTTGGTGCCAACATAGCTCTCGACAAGCATTATTTGTAGGTCAGTGACAGAGCTGGGCAAAAATTTTCAACTATTTTCTTCCCCAAAAGGGGGTTTCATTGAAAACAGGTCACAGAGCAGCAAAAGGGAAAATGAAGGTGTGACTCTGACACCCTGTAACTCTCTCAAAGTTGGGGAAGTTTTGAAACGTTACAGAATGAAAAAGGAAAATACAAAAGAACAGACATTATTCATTTATTGCACTCACTGCAAAAAGGAAAAGTGGGAAAGGAAACGTAAAAAAAATCAAAACCTGATATTTTTCGGTTTTCAATGACAGATTGGAACAAAAACTTCTATTTAAATGAAAATAAACAAAAAATTGATTTTTGTTTAGAAATTTTCCTGTGAAAAATAAAAAAAAATGTGAATGAAAATTTTTCATCGGACAAATCTGTTTTTTCCACCACCTCTAGTCACTATCACGATCCCCAGTTCACTGCTGAGCAAACAGACACTGAGATTTGCCCCACATCATAGACCAAGTCAGTGTTACCGAGAACCTAGGTTAGAATCCAGGTCTCTTGTCTCCTAGGCCAATGTCTAAGCCACTAGACAACAGTGTGTCACAGGAATTGTCACTCTTCCACTGATATTGACCATTATTAAGGCAAATCTGCAGCAGAGATGGGAATAAAACTTGAGACTTCCCTTGAAGCAAGCTCTGCATAATGCCCTGGAAAATGGGTGTCATAGAAGCACCGTGGCTCGTTTCTGCAGCAGGTTTTCAAATGTCAAGTGAGTTCTCCTGTGAAAGTGGCTCAGTCAGGTATAGCATGAGGAAAGAATGTGAAAAAATGAGGCCTAATCTGTGGTTTAGCACTGCTAACGCGGATATGTTTTTTATTCTTGCAGTAAAGGAGGGGGGGTCCCAAACATTTTTGACTAATAAGGGCGACCAGCCTGGAAAGGCTGAGAAACCCTGGCCTAGGGCTGAACTCAGCCCTGCAGCATCATACCTGCACTTCCAGCACTCACGGAGGCAACAAGCTGCAGGTAGATTCTCCTAGGTAGTTCCCTACATCAGCAATGCTGTCTGGGACAGAACATGTGCATCCTGGATTTGGTGGGGAGGGGACCTGAGTCTGCAAAGAGCCTGAAGCACTAGGGTGCATCTCAATGGGATCCTATCTTCAAGACCCACTGCTTTGGGCGGGGGGCCGACAACCCCCCACCATCAGGGGGCCTTGTGTGTCAGGCCCTGCCCCCAACCCAGCCAAGCAGACATAATTCAGCTGATGGGGTAAGTGTTGTGGGCCCTCCCTGTTGCCCGCTTTTCCTGTCTGGGCAGAAGATGGGATCCCTGCTGCTCCTTACAGGTGGGTGGGCCCTGCTGGATAGGCACTGCTGCCTCTCCAGGGGCAGAAGGGGGCCCTATGCCACTGCCCTTGCCTCTTTGGAGGAAAGGTGGATACCCTGCCACCACCACTCAAAACATGGGACCAGCGCCAGTAGGGGGCCCATGTCGTGTTGTGCCTAGCGTCCTGGATAGCCTTAATCCAGCCCTGGCCAAGGCAGAGATTACAAAGAAACTGTGCCATGGGGAAGGATGTGGGGCCCAGCTGAGAATGGTTCCCCTCTGCAGGAAGTGGGGGAAGCTGTGTGAGACTGGAAAGTGCATGAGAAGCTCTGGAGATGGACTGCCCCAGGGCCAGGCATGCCCAGCAACAGGGGCATGCTGGAAGATGTTGGCTGCAGACTGACTCTGTCTGAGTGGTGACTGGGAGGAGCCATTCATTCTGAGCGGGACTTTGGTCACAGGAGCCTAGGGCAGGACTGCCAAGCATCGTGCAACTCGTGTGACACCCCTGTGTTCGGCAGCCCCATCACGCCTGCCCACTGGCTCAGCTGGATTCTCATGCCATGGGCTGAGCTGAGAGAAGGCAGCTGGGCAGTTCCCTATGGCCCTGCCCCACCAGCTCTGCTCTGTGCTCACCGGCGGGTAGTGGCTCACAGCCAGAGAAGGGAGTGCTCGGCCCAGCAACACTCCTAGCCTGGAACTGGCCTCCTTCATCTCCCAGCCAGGCTCAAGAGTGGGGGGATGTGCCCTCACTCCCTCCATCACCTGAAAGCTGGGGGAGATGTCTGCCTCCAGCCATTCATAATTATACTACAAGGAGGGGCCAGTGAACAGCCTGTTACCGCAGGCCCTGCCCTGACACAGACCAGACGCTCTTCTTTTAGTGACAAATGTAACCATGGGCTATTGGCTGTGTGTCAGAGACTGCAGGCCTGGAACGCTGGGCCACAGGGCTCTCAGGTGCTACTCAGCTCCAACCTGCCACCCACTGACCTGCTAATTGCTTGCCAGAGTAGGACCCGAACCCTGACAGAGGACTCCAGTGGAGGGATCTGATTGGTGGAACCCTGGGTGCCCTGCCTGGTTCCCAGCTCTTATTTAACCCAAGCCCAAGGACAGGAAGTTGTCCATAGAGCTGGGTTCTCCCTGCTGAGGGCTGCAATACCTGCTTCTGTTCACCTGACCCTGCCTGCCTCCTGTCACCTGATTCTCAGTTTTGCCCTTTGACTTGACTCGGACTGTAGCCTCCTGGTATCTGACCCGGCCTGACTACTGACTCCTGCTCTGACCCTAGGTCATACCATCCACGCCCTGGTTGTGACACTGTGCCATTTACATGCCTGACATCAGTAAGTAAAAGAGCTCTCTGTCCTGGAGAGCATTCAAAACCTGTCAGCCCAGACATGACCCATCATCCGACCCATCATCCCCCCTGTGACCCTAGGGCCTGGTTATCCCGTTACCCTGGCCCCGTCATCCCACTACCAACCCTGGGGCCTGGTTATCCCGTTACCCCATCATACCACCTGTGACCCTGAGGCCTGGTTGTCCCGTTACCCCATCATCCCACCTGTGACCCTGAGGCCTGGTTATCTCGTTACCCTGACCCCATCATGCCAGCTGTGACCCTGGGGCCTGGTTTTGGGGCACCTGGCATTGGCCACTGTCAGAAGACAGGATACTGGGCTAGATGGACCTTTGGTCTGACCCAGTATGGCCATTCTTATGTTATGTTCTTATCCCATTACCCTGACCCATCATCCCACCTTTGACCCTAGGGCCTGGTTATCCTGTTACCCCAACCCCATCATCCCACCTATGACCCTGAGGCCTGGTTATCCCGTTACCCCGACCCATCATCCTGGCAGTGACCTGGGGCCTGGCTATCCCATTCTTGCACCAGGTTTAACTATATGAGTGAGTCTCTTAGCAGTAAACCCCAATCTCTGCTACATCTCTCCATCAGGCAGGGAGGAGAGGTGGAGATTGGCGTCCTGGCTGGGTATAGAGAGGGTGTCTGCTCTGACAAACTGGGCCATCAGCAGCTAAAACCTTGTGCCGGATCCCACACAGAAGGTTCCTGGGTTTGACCTTCCACGGTCATCTTGGTCAACTGAGCCGAATCCGAACCAACCATGGTAGATGCGGATATCGAATGTACAAATGGAAAATCCAGGACTCCCCGGTGTGCGTGTGTGGTTCCCCATGATAGACCATCAAACATCTCACCACCTACTGCCCAATGTATAAATATGAAGGAGGCATCACTGCAATAAATTCTGCTACTCCTGATGTAGCCATTTGGCTCCATCAACTTCAGGTGAAATTGTAGTTGCTGCTCTACACCAGCCATGCGAAAGAAGAAGCAGCAGCAGCTAAAAGGGAGGAAAGGGCTGAGCTACGTTAGTCCAAGCACATGTTGCTGTCCTATTTCATTGCATTTTAATGGGGAAGGAACAAAGTGTTCCACATCAAAAATGATATTTTTAAGTGATCAATCGGGGCTCAGAGCCACATTTTGCAGATCAGTTCCTTCTCAAAATGTGTTTATTTTTAAGAGTCCAAAGTAAATATTCCTCGAGCCCTTACAGGGTGCAGACACCTGACCGTCCCAAAAGCATGTGTTCACTGCCCGCCGCCCCCTCCCTGAATGGCCCTACTGAAGGGGAAGGCACTTTGCTGAGTATGTCTTACTGCTGGGATCTATGGCTGTTCACACTGATTGGCACCCCATCACTGACAGCAGCACCCATTCATGACTATGCAGAAAGAACCGAGTGTTGCCTTGGTGACAGTCAGAGCCGGATGGAGTAGGACACTCCTGTGTGAGGTGGGCAGAGGAGGCATGTATACCGAGTAGATGAAAGCAGCCGGTTGGTTGGCAGTACCTTACCCTGCATGTGGTGCTCCGTCCTGCTCTCAGTCACTGTGAATGGGACTAGCAGAGAGCCAGAGCAGAGAGAGGCAGGATCGGCGCTGTGCAAGGCATAGGGTGGGGATGCTGGAGGGCAGGAGCTGGCTCACGAAAGTAATAACAAAAGGGGATGGTAAAAAGGATGGGGGAAGGTACAAGCACAAAATCAAGATGCTCAGAACAAAATTAATCAAGGAACCAAAGGACACAAAGAGAAGAAATTATTGAATTGCCCGTATACCACTGCTAGGAGTCTGGGTAACAAACAAGAGGATTTGGAATTGCTCATTGATGCACATAATTCAATCTAGTTGTTTTAATGAAACCTGGTGGGATGATGTGCACAATTGGAATGTTAAAATCAATGGTTATATTCTATTCAGGAAAAGTCAAGTGGACAAAAGGGGAGGGGAAATGGGACTCTGTCAAAAATGGTATTACTTGTGTCTGAATCACCGATAACTCAGAAGAAAATTATCTTGAATGTTTATGGATCAATGTCCTAACAGAGCACAAGTGGGTGTCTGCTACAGACCACCATTCATGCCAGCAGACAGGATGACTGCTTCTTTACACACCTGTTTCCAATGTGTAAGGAAAAAAGCTGTGTGATCATGAGGGACTTCAATTAGAGTGACTTATGGTGGAGGGCTCATGCAGACAGTGCTAAAACATCCTTAGATTTCCTAAATACTATACATGACAATTTCCTGGGGGAATTCTTTATTAGACTTTATCCTCACAGATAAAGAGGAGCTTATCACAGAACTAAAAATGAATGGTATCTAAGGGCTGGTCCACACTAACCCCCCAGTTCGAACTAAGATACGCAACTTCAGCTACGTTATATGAAGTCGAAGTACCTTAGTTCGAACTACAAAGTACTTACCTCGGGTCCACACGCGGCAGGCAGGCTCCCCCGTCGACTCCGCGTACTCCTCTCGCGGAGCAGGAGTACTGGCATCGACGGCGAGCACTTCCGGGATCGATTTATCGCGTCTAGACAAGACACGATAAATCGATCCCAGAAGATCGATTGCTTACCGCCGAACCCGGAGGTAAGTATAGACGTACCCTTAGGTGCAAGTGAGCTTGACTTGATCACATTTATAATGTATAAACAATAAAGCCCAGACCAGTAGTATATATACTTGGTGCTTTAGAATGTTTAAAACAAGTAAGAGCCAATCAGTTGGGAGGAAGAATTTAATCAGAACAGTATAAATGATCATTAGAAATTGTCTAAGAACACCTTCCCAGAAGCCCAAAAAGGCACAATCCCACAACTGAGGAAGAAGGCCATGCTAGTTAAAAAAATACCTGGTTTAGAGGGGAATTGAAGGCAGCTATAAAAATAATAATAATAATTAATAATGTAATATATAACAAATGAAAAATAGGGAAAGTTGATAGTAATTAACAAAATCTGAAACAACAAAGTATACAAAATTGATAAGGGAAGCAAAGGGACACAAGGAGAAATCTATGGCCAGCAGAGACAAGGATAATGAGTTTATTATGTATATTAATGTCTAAAATAATCCTAACAATGGTACCGGTCAATTACGAGATGGAACTGGTAGAATTATCAATAATAATGGAGAAAAGGAAGAAGTGTTCAATAAACATTTCTGTTCTGTAGTTGGGAAAAATCAGATGATGTAGTCATATTATATGATGATGATAACACACTTTCCATTCCACTTGTATCTCAGGGACATATTAAATGGCAGCTACAAAAGTTAGACATTTTAAAATCTGCAGGTCCAGATAACTTGCATCTAAGAGTTTTAAAAGAGCTGGCTGAGGAGCTGGCTGGACCATTAATGTTGATTTCCAGTATGTCTTGGAACACTGGGGGAAGTTCCAGAAGCCTGGAATAATGCTGATGTTGTACCACTATTTAAAAAGGGTAAATGGATGACCTAGATAATTATAGGGCTGTCAGTCTGATATCAGTCCCGGACAAGATCATGGAGTGGCTGATATGGGACTCAATTAATAAAGAACTACAGGAGGGTAATGTAACTGATGCCAATCAACGTGGGTTTATGGAAAATAGATCCTGTCAAACGAACTTGATATCTTTTTGGATAGGATTACAAATTTGGCTGATAAAGGTAATAGTGTTAAAATAATACACTTAGACTTCTGTAAGGCATTTGACATGGTACCACATGACATTTTGAATAAAAAACTAGAATATAATATTAACGTGGCACACATTAAATGGATTAAAATCTGGTTTACTGATAGGTCTGAAAATGCAGCTGTAAATGGGGAATCATCATCGAGCTGGTGTGTTTCCAGTGGGGTCCCGCAGGGCTCGGTTCTTGGCCCTACTCAATTTAACATTTTTACCAATTACTTGGAAGAAAACATAAAATCATCCTTGATCAAGTTTGCAGATGACATAAAAATTGGGAAGTGGTAAACAATGAAGAGGACAGGTCACTGATACTGAGCCAACCGGATTGCTGGTAATCTTTTTCAGAACCACTGCTTCCCAGGAGAGAGTCCCCCAGCCTGTAAGCATGGTCTACATTCTTTCTTCCTAGATGTATACATTTACTCTTATTAAAACACATATTGTCTGCTTGCACGCAGTTTACCAAGCAATCCAGATTGCTCTGTATCACTGACCTGTCCTCTTCATTATTTATCACCCCCCCAATTTGTGTGTCAACTGCACACTTTGTCAGTGACCATTTTATGTTTTCTTCCACGTCACTGATAAAAATGTTAAATAGCGTAGGGCCAGTAGCTGATCCCTGAGGGACCTCACTGGAAACACACCTGCTTAATAAAGATGCTAATCCAGTGTCAGTGCTTTAGCCAAAGAGCTGCCGGCAATACGATATGACCTGTAGCTGCTGCAGCACATTGGACACCTTTCTGTGCCCTTTCTGCCTCCGCCCTTTCAGATGTAACCCAGCTCTGCGGGGTTGGGACAGGCTGAGAGTCTGGCTCCTCCATGGGAAGAGAAGGTCTAACAGCCCTAGTGTTTACCTCACATTCCCATGCATGTCTCCTTCCTGGAGGCCTCTCAGCTTTAGTGCCTGATCAGTCGGCATCACCGTGGAGTGTTGGGTTTAGAGCTATTTGAACATACAAGCCACAAAAAATAGCACAGACCGTTCTAGAGAGAAACATCTTCATTCAGCTGCTGAAAGGACTGGGACAAACTGTTCCAAATGTGCTCACTGCACAACCAGAACAGCTGAGTGGGACACTGGGGCACTCACAACCAACCAGCTACTGGGCAGAGTCTGTAGCTGGCAGGAGTGGACTGGCATGCGCACAGCATGGTACCCAGGGGGACTTTTCAAAGGTAAATTAAAGTAGAAATTTCCTCTCTCAGGAAAGCCCATTCCAGAGAGAGTCTGTACAATGCATGTGTGGGCTGCCACAAGAAACAGTGACATGGGAGACAGTTCTTCCCTATAGCAGCTGGTTAGATCAAACTGGATCCGGGCTCACACGCAGCACCCATTCAATTCCACAGCTCTTGGGAGCTGGGAAGTCAGTACGAACATAGATGAGTTTGTGCGGGAGCAAGGTTTTTAAATAAACTACTTTTACAGTATTTCTACAGTAATATCAGGAGCCAGTTACTTTCCAAATGTGATCCGGTCTCTTTTACACTTTGACTAGGGCGTGAGTCAAAACGTATGGCCAGCATGCGTGGCAGTAACGACATAACGTTTTGTTTTAACTTTCTAGCATCTCCAGACTTTGGCTTAGCATTAAACACAGCTGAATGATGGGTCTCAACCGATTTCAATTGTCTTTCCAGAAGAGGATGTTAGATTAACTCACAACGTCAAACTGTCCTGCTTCTACAAGCTCATTCAAACAGAACAAACACTCCCCAGGCGCGATTCACAGTGTCTGATTTCAGAAGCACAGACCAACAATGTGTTCTATAAGAAACCGCTCGTTAATTCTTTCTCGTTACATTGAAATGCAGCTGGAACAATCCTTTCCCAAAGCCAGAGAGACGCTATGTGAGGGGAAAGAAAAGGTATTCAGGGCTGTTGCTTGAATGAACATCCCCTGCTCGCGTAGGGGCTAAGCAAGCTCATGAACACCAGCATTCAGCTCCGAAGCCTCACCTCACCCCCCTCTTCCCGCCACACAACGACATCTGCACACCCTCTCCCACTTCCTAGATTCTTAAAGAGATTGGTTTTCCTACCTGGGTGGATTAGAAGAAGGCACACTAAGTGCACGAAACCTGGAGCACTAGGGACTCTGGACAAGGCTTCCCTTTCTCTCTTCATTTTGGGTTTAGCTTTAGGTCCCTCTCGCAGACAATTGGCATGATTTGTCCACTCCAGGCACGTCCCTCAGTACCGCTTGGAGTTGTTCTGCCACCGCTCAGCCCTGCCAACTCCTCTGTGAATAGACAGAGCTCTGTGTGTTGTTGAGTTTGTCTTTTCTTTTGGTCAGACCTGACATTTTCTGGTTTCATGAACCCTACATCCTCAGCGTCAGGAGATTAGCTGCCAGGACTGAGAAATAATGAACAATATCCCCAAATCTTCAAACACAAAGTAACAGCGAAGGCCTGACGTAAACCTCTGAAAACAAGGAGCTTCTGAATCCCAGCTGACACTGCCTTTCGCTCGCTCCTCGAGAGTGCAGCGCACACTGCATTGCACGTGCAGTTCTCCCTGAGATGCCCCAGCAGGGCAGTTATGCAGGGCATTTGCATTTCCTGGCCTCTCGGGCTCAAGCCAGACACTTAGCATTGTTTTAAAGGGGTTGCATTCTTTGTGGTAACTGTGCAGTGGAGTTTGCCAAGCTTCACTGGCTCATTGGATCACAAATAACTCTGCTCTGATGTCTCAGATGGTCAAATCTCTTGGGGTTCATTAAACAGGGCTTTCTTTATAGGAAGTGGCATGAGGAGGGGGGGACTGCTGCCTCCTAGAGGAACCTCCGCTCCTGTAAAAAGGGTTTAGACACCTTAACCAATACTTTCCCTTCCATCCTGATGCAGGATGCTATCTGCTGCCCATTCTTAGAGCAGTTTAGGCAGAGGATATTTGTTGGGATTCCCTCCAAGACCTTTTCCACTTGGCTTATCCAGCCCTACAACATTGCCATGAGTGGATGTTCCATACTGTACCCTTCTGCTAGGCAGTGCCAGGAGCAATAAAGGCTGAGTTCACTATCTAGGGGTTCCTCTTAATGTTACAAAACCAAACCAGCTCAAGCCCCCACTCTGCCCCCCCCCCAAATCTGGGGAAACTAAACACCAACCCAGGGTGCCTCTAAGGGGCAATGCTTCCTCACTCGCAAACACCGAGTCTGGGGATAACAAGAGAAAACAGTTAGTAAAATGGAGTGGCAACTCAGCATTACTTTGGGAAAACACCATGATTCAAAAGTGTGCAAACCTTAAGTAAAGGCCTGCCTCACAATACGGGGGCAGTGTCTTTGCCTCAGCTTTCCCCCTTGCAGTGTGAAAATCCAATGGACAAATGTCCCTTTAACATGCCACTTCCCTTCCCCTCTGCTGCACCCGCAAAGCCCTAGAATTCTCACATGGGTTCGCCTCCCATCCCTGCAAGGGATGCCTCTGCTGCTGTCACTGCTCACCCCCACCGCTAATGTCTCTGCCACTGCTTGCCCCCACCACTGCCTCTGCCTCCAGCTGTAGTGACATGTTCCGAGATTCCCCCACTGAGCCCAATTCTCGGTGATTTCAGCAGAGCGTGGGGAACCTCGCTGCTGCTGCTGCGCCCTTTGTGCGATCTTTCACTACAATGCTCTCCCCAAATCAGATGAAAGGCTCAGTTCCCTAGAGCTGCTGATCAACGATTTCAGCTCTAGTGACCCCTGAGCAGAACCACGGGCTCTGAGTGGAGTCTGATCAGCTCTCTCTGTAAGCCCTGGAGGTGGAGGGTTAAATAGGACTCTTTAAACAGAGGCCATTCCACCAGGTAGAAACACTTGTCCACTCCCTCAAATTTCCCTTGGATTTGACATTACCCCCTGCTTAGCAAGTGAGGCGTAGGACATGTCAAGTACAGGTTTGTTGCCTTTTAGGCAACCTCAATAGGCAAACCACACGTCAATAAGGATAATTACATTTCATTACCCCTGCAGTCAAGATTAAAGTGAATTTTAATCTAAAACAGCCAAAACTGATCAGCCAAAACAGGTCTGGTTGCTGAGCACCTAGGTCAGGGGTAGGCAACCTATGGCAAGCGTGCCAAAGGCGGCATGCGAGCTGATTTTCAGTGGCACTCACACTGCCCGGGTCCTAGCCACCGGTCCGGGGGGGCTCTGCATTTTAATTTAATTTTAAATGAAGCTTCTTAAACATTTTAAAAACCTTATTTACTTTACATACAACAATAGTTTAGTTATCTATTATAGACTTATAGAAAGAGACCTTCTAAAAACGTTAAACTGTATGAGTGGCACGCGAAACCTTAAATTAGAGTGAATAAATGAAGACTTGGCACACCACTTCTGAAAGGTTGCCGACCCCTGACCTAGGTAGACTAGGAGTCTATGCAAGTATGGTCTGCTCCTGAGGTCTTTTCCACCAGTTCGTCAATAGATGGCAGGAGAGAGTTCACTCAGATCCTGGCTACACTGCGTACAGGCGAGTCTCATCTTACGCGGGGGTTCAGTTCCGCGGTTAGTGCGTAAAGCAAAAACCACATATAGTCAAAATTACATTGAGTTGAATGGCGGGCGGAATCGCCCGCACTACAAGTACAGTATTAAAATTGTTATTTTTCTCTCCCCCCCCCGACTGTGTAAAGCTGAAATCGCGCATGTTAAATGCGCGTAAGCTGCGACAGACCTGTATTGTTCTGCCGGGAGGTGGCATAGATTCATAGATTCATAGATTCTAGGACTGGAAGGGACCTCGAGAGGTCATCGAGTCCAGTCCCCTGCCCGCATGGCAGGACCAAATACTGTCTAGACCATCCCTGATAGACATTTATCTAACCTACTCTTAAATATCTCCAGAGATGGAGATTCCACAACCTCCCTAGGCAATTTATTCCAGTGTTTAACCACCCTGACAGTTAGGAACTTTTTCCTAATGTCCAACCTAGACCTCCCTTGCTGCAGTTTAAGCCCATTGCTTCTTGTTCTATCCTCAGAGGCTAAGGTGAACAAGTTTTCTCCCTCCTCCTTATGACACCCTTTTAGATACCTGAAAACTGCTATCATGTCCCCTCTCAGTCTTCTCTTTTCCAAACTAAACAAACCCAATTCTTTCAGCCTTCCTTCATAGGTCATGTTCTCAAGACCTTTAATCATTCTTGTTGCTCTTCTCTGGACCCTTTCCAATTTCTCCACAACTTTCTTGAAATGCGGTGCCCAGAACTGGACACAATACTCCAGCTGAGGCCTAACCAGAGCAGAGTAGAACGGAAGAATGACTTCTCGTGTCTTGCTCACAACACACCTGTTAATACATCCCAGAATCATGTTTGCTTTTTTTGCAACAGCATCACACTGTTGACTCATATTTAGCTTGTGGTCCACTATAACCCCTAGATCCCTTTCTGCCGTACTCCTTCCTAGACAGTCTCTTCCCATTCTGTATGTGTGAAACTGATTTTTTCTTCCTAAGTGGAGCACTTTGCATTTGTCTTTGTTAAACTTCATCCTGTTTAACTCAGACCATTTCTCCAATTTGTCCAGATCATTTTGAATTATGACCCTGTCCTCCAAAGCAGTTGCAATCCCTCCCAGTTTGGTATCATCCGCAAACTTAATAAGCGTACTTTCTATGCCAATATCTAAGTCGTTAATGAAGATATTGAACAGAGCCGGTCCCAAAACAGATCCCTGCAGAACCCCACTCATTATGCCTTTCCAGCAGGATTGGGAACCATTAATAACAACTCTCTGAGTACGGTTATCCAGCCAGTTATGCACCCACCTTATAGTAGCCCCATCTAAATTGTATTTGCCTAGTTTGTCGATAAGAATATCATGCGAGACCGTATCAAATGCCTTACTAAAGTCTAGGTATACCACATCCACAGCTTCTCCCTTATCCACAAGACTCGTTATCCTATCGAAGAAAGCTATCAGATTGGTTTGACATGATTTGTTCTTTACAAATCCATGCTGGCTGTTCCCTATCACCTTACCACCTTCCAAGTGTTTGCAGATGATTTCCTTAATTACTTGCTCCATTATCTTCCCTGGCACAGAAGTTAAACTAACTGGTCTGTAGTTTCCTGGGTTGTTTTTATTTCCCTTTTTATAGATGGGCTCTATATTTGCCCTTTTCCAGTCTTCTGGAATCTCTCCCGTCTCCCATGATTTTCCAAAGATAATAGCTAGAGGCTCAGATACCTCCTCTATTAGCTCCTTGAGTATTCTAGGATGCATTTCATCAGGCCCTGGTGACTTGCAGGCATCTAACTTTTCTAAGTGATTTTTAACTTGTTCTTTTTTTATTTTATCTGCTAAACCTACCCCCTTCCCATTAGCATTCACTATGTTAGGCATTCCTTCAGACTTCTCGGTGAAGACCGAAACAAAGAAGTCATTAAGCATCTCTGCCATTTCCAAGTTTCCTGTTACTGTTTCTCCCTCTTCACTAAGCAGTGGGCCTACCCTGTCTTTGGTCTTCCTCTTGCTTCTAATGTATTGATAAAAAGTCTTCTTGTTCCCCTTTATTCCCGTAGCTAGTTTGAGCTCATTTTGTGCCTTTGCCTTTCTAATCTTGCCCCTGCATTCCTGTGTTGTTTGCCTATATTCATCCTTTGTAATCTGTCCTAGTTTCCATTTTTTATATGACTCCTTTTTATTTTTTAGATCATGCAAGATCTCGTGGTTAAGCCAAGGTGGTCTTTTGCCACATTTTCTATCTTTCCTAACCAGCGGAATAGCTTGCTTTTGGGCCCTTAATAGTGTCCCTTTGAAAAACTGCCAACTCTCCTCAGTTGTCATGTGGACTTGCCTGCTGAAGCCTGCATTCTGCAGTAACACCGAATTCCATCCCTACAGATTTGTGGGGGCCCTGGGTAAGCACCTAAGGAGCCACATATTGATCTCACACTCAGGATGCTTGAATTAGCAATAGACAATTGGTGGGTCAGAGACAGAGGTGTACCTAGCACAGCAGGCGACAATAGGTTATTTACAATGCACAGTGGTTAGTGTGAGGGGCATGGAGCTAATTCGGTGTGTGTCAATCATCCCCCTGATTACTGCGCCCGTTCCGCCACACCTCACGTGTGTTTGTCTTTTTACAGAGTACGTTTTTTGTGGCAGAGGCAGCACGTACATGTGTCTATAGAGCACCCAGCATAATGGGTTCCCGAACATGACTGTGCTCTTGGCTAGTACAGCATTATAAACAAAGAACTGGGAAGATTGCAAGGAGCTGTGTACATGTGTGCTGCTGGTAGGTGGATGACACTCATCCGTACATCTCTTCTACTAATAAGACATCGGCCATCATCTTTATAACCTCAGTCCACAAGACGTCCCAGTGCCTGGAAGATGTGCAGCTGGCTGAAAAGCAGTTGGCACACAGTCAGTGCAGGAAAGACAGAAGTGGTGTTAGGAAGGACAGACACTAGCAGAACGTACAACCCTACTAACACTGGAAGGACGGAGGTACAGACTGTGCAGGCACAGTGAAGCCTTGGGGTTATGCTGGCCCCCGCACTGCATCTGCACTGACACGGGGGGGAACAATGCCTTCCTGTACCTTCGGCTCAGCAGGCTGCTGCAGCCGGTCCTCTCAGACAAGGAGCTGGCCCAGGGATGGACTCATTAGATGTTGCACCCACAACCGTTGCTGTCCTAAGGGGTCTTTTTAACAGTTTCACTCTTAAATTCTGAATAACCACACAAACTGGGACCCCTTCTGCTTCATCAACTAGCGTGTGCAGAAAAACTGCAAGTTACAATACCAGCATGGTTTCTTAACCCTTTTCTTGAATGATGGGAAATTACAACCTGAACATTCTCGGCTACTTAAACAATGGGCTTTTTGTCTTCAAGCACAGACAGAAGAGGAGACAAGGGATGGAAGAGAACTCCTTTCTGTGCTGGTGGTAGGTAGATGCTGGCAGCTTCAGACTGACGTCTTGGCTTTTTCCTCTAGTAAGCAGAGTTTCTGGTCCATCTGGGGTCAGGTTGGAATAGCTGGATTGGAGGTGCAGTCCCATTGTTTGGGTAAAGTTTCCCCCTTGGAGATAGCATCATCTGAGAACTGATAAATCCAGACCTAGGCCTGGCCTATTGGTGGGGCCTATTGACTCTCACTGCTGCCCTGCCCTGAGAGTCAATAGGCACCATAGCTTGGAGCAGAAAGTAAAGGAAAGGACAGACCCAAACCAGACAAAGACCCTTTGGGGTTACCCTGAGTTTTATACTGACAGCTCATGGAAGGTTCCTAAATCTTCACAGTCAATGTTCCATGAGCTTTCTGGTAATGTCTAACCCCAACAAACTTAACCCAGAAACAAAGAAACCTGGAGCAATTTCACATCATTGCCTGCCTAACCCATCCTCAAACATAGAGGTGCAACCCACACTCATGCTGCCCTCTGGCCCCTGTAGTAGTTAGTCTATGGATAGTCACAAAGCGGCTTAGGCTCTGCCTCGTGCTCCTAGATGCGGTTGAATCCCCACAGATGAGGCAATCATTACGCAGGGTGGCCCCTAGTCATCAGTTCATGCCATTTGGCCTATCTTCCCCCAAACAGATCAACTGTTCATCTAATACAAGCAATAAATTACTCCATATCTTTTAATTATTTGTTTCTGTTTTGTCAAGGGCATGTGTTTTTGCAGCCAAAATGAAAAAATGCTTCTTTTGCCTCTGCAGGCACAAAACTTCTAACCAGATGTCTGTCTGTCTTTAACTTCAGACATATCAGGATGTTCCTAGCACTGGCCCATGGGAACTTGGGGGGTATGGGCCCTGAAATAACTTGTGTCAATTTTCTAATCTCAGGTCAGTAGTTATACTGGATTTAAAATCCCAAAAGAAAATACTTGTGTTATCAAAGTATATGTTTTTATATTCATTGTAACCCCTTATAATTATGAATGGAGAAAACACTTATAATATAGCTACAACTCAAATTATTAAAATTAAAATCAATGCAAACAGGAAAATGTCTATAATTTACATTTCTTATAGGTGTAGAGAAAATTCAAAAATTCAATAAAGACAAGTGCAACACTCTGTAACTCTGAGTAGCATCCTGGAATCCATATTCACCACTGTAATATAATTATGATATGTTTTGTACACAGTATGCCTTGTGAGGTATCATTTTAAAAGTCTTGATCTGTTGAACATTAATATACTGTTGGATTGTATGTGCTATCATTGTATGTGAAGTGATGAAGTATTGCTATGCAGTAACTCCTCATTTAACGTTGTCCCACTTAACCTTGTTTCAATGTTACATCCCTGCTCAATTAGGGAACATGCTCGTTTAAAGTTGTGCAATGCTCCCGTATAACGTCATTTGGCTGCCTGCTTGTAAGATTCTGTGGAAGAGCAGCGACTTTACAAGGGAGCACTGCACAAGTTCTGCTTCTCCGCCTCCTCCCCCTCCCTCCCAGCACTTCCTCCACCTTTGGCGGTGCTTAGGATTTTCTGTGCGGGAGGAGCAGGAGCGGGGAAGCCCAGCGTCTCTGCTCCTCCCCTGCCCTCCCAGAAAGTCCTAAGCGCCGCTAAACAGCTGTTTGGCGGTGCTTAGGATTTTCTGGGAGGGAGGGGGAGGAGTGGAGATGTGGGGCTTGCCTGTTCCTGCCCCTCCCTCCCAGCACTTCGCACTTTGGACTTTCTGGGATGGAGGGGCAGGAGCGGGGAAGCGCTGCGTCTCTGCTCCTCCCCCTCCCTCCCAGAAAATCCTAAGCGCCGCTAAACAACTGTTTGGCAGCACTTAGGACTTTGGGGGGGGGGATGTGGCGTGCTCTGGAGAGGAGGTGGAGTGGGGGTGGGAAGAGGTGGGCCTGGAGTGGAGCGGAGACAGGAAGAGGCGGGCCTGGAGCATTCCCGGCAAAATCCGAGCCTGTTCTCCGGGGAAGCTCCTGCTGCAAAGGTGCTTCCTAGCGTCCTTGCCTGCAGCGGGCTGTGCCTGTGTGGGGTAAGCCAGGGGCACTTCCCAGGACAGTACAGGACAGTACTGTACAGTATACAGTATAATGCCTTTTGTCTGCCCCAAAAAAATTTCCTTGAAACCTAACCCCCTGCATTTACATTAAATCTTATGGGACAATTGGATTCGTTTAACATTGTTTCACTTAAAGTTGCATTTTTCAGGAACATAACTACAACGTTAAGCAAGGAGTTACTGTATATGTTACTGAAATATGTTGTGAGATTGGAAACACCCAAAACCAGCCTTTCTGGTACAACAATGGAGTAGCCAGATGTGCTGATAGCCCATTAAAGGGAATCCACTCTCCCAACGGCTATCCCAGAAGACTTTTCAGAGAGAACATGTAGACAATGGAGACGGCTTGACTAATGGGGACTGCCTGATCCTCACATCACAGCAGTGACATCATCACTTGGCCTCTTCCCTTCCCCTCACCAACTCAACACCCGGAGGAACGTCTGGAGAACAAAGACTTTGAACTGGGAAGAGGGTCCCAGGCTGGAACCCAGTCTGTGTACTGAAGAACTGTACCATCTGTCAGAGGGAGACACTGCTTGATTCAAATTCTGTTTAGTTTATAGAACTTAGACTGCAAATTTATTTTTATTTCTTAGGTAACCAACTTTGATCTCTATGCTTGCTACTTATAATCACTTAAAATCTATCTTTCTGTAGTTAATAAATCTGTTTTATTTTTTACCTAAAACAGTGTGTTTTGGTTGAAGTGCTTGGGAAATCTCAGCTCAGTTTACAAAGGCTGGTGTGTGCCCTCTCCACATAGAGGGAGTGGTAAACTGGATAATGACCTTACACTGGCCAGGCTTCTGATCAGGATAGGATGGTACAGTTCTGGGGTGTAAGGCTGGGGATCTGGGGGGAATTGGCTGGAGTCTCTCTATTATTAGTCCATGAGTGGCTGGGAGAGCATTCATGTAACTCAGTTGGGTGTGTGCCTGCCTGTGGATGGCTGTGTTAGTGCAGTACCTGCCAGAAGTTTGTGGCTTGACAACAGCATCACAGTGTGAGAGGGATACCCCAGGTCGGTGGGACAGAAGGCTCAGCGGGCCCAGAGTCCAGGTTGCACCCTGGGGACCCTGTCACACAAAGTACTTCACTTAGGAAGGAAAAATCAAATGCACAATTGCAAAATGGGGAATAACTGGTGAGGTGGTGGTACTGCTGAAAAGGATCTGGGGGTCACAGTGGATCACAAATTGAATATAAGTCAACAATGTGATGCAGCTGCAGAAAGGCTAATATTCTGGGGAGTATTAACAAGAGTGTCGGATGAAAGACATGGGAGGTGATTGCCCCCCTCTTAGTTCTAAGAAAAGAAGACTGAGAGGGAGCCTGATAACAGTCTTCACATCTATTATGGGCTGTTGGACAGTGATCAATTGTTCTCCATGTCCATTGAGGGTAGGACAAGAAGTAAAGGGCTTTATCTGCAGCAAGGAGATTTAGGTTAGATATTAGGAAAAACTTCCCCCTATAAGGGTAGATAAACTCTGCAATAGTCTTCCAAGGGAGGGTGTGGAATCCCCATCATTGGAGGTTTTTCAGAACAGGTTGGACAAACCCCTGTCAGGGATAGTCTAGGTTTACCTGGCCCTGCCTCAGCAGAGGGGGCAACTTCATGAGGTCCCTTCCAGCCTGACATTTCTATACTTCTTGGAAAATAGCACAAATGGATTGTGTTTACAGCCATGGAGGGTTTAGACTCAGGGGCATTTCCGCTGCATTTATACTTGAGGAATCAGAAAGACAACACAATGAATGGACAGTTTACAAATGTGTGTGCATACTGCTCCCTTCAGGAAACATTAGAGGCGTTTCTTCTGATGAACACGGCAACAAGGAAGCATTTGGTGCCTGTGCCATTGATCTTGGTCTCAGAGGTCAGTCATTGTACTGTGCTGTGTTCTATGTATCAGGGACTCACCTACTGCTCCCCAATGTGGTCAGTAACATGGCTGCAGAGCAGGGAGGCCCCGCCCACCATTCTGCCATGATCTGTTAGGGATTTTAAGAGAGAGCGTTAAGGGTGGGAGATTAGACTGAAGACAAGCCCCTTTTCAGGGAGATATGTGGATAGACTAGCTCTTTGGGATCTATAGGAGATACACCCACACACAATGCCTACAGATTTTCTTTATACAGACTCTGTTGTTGTCTAGAAGGAATCATGTCCTTTGATATGCACATGGGCAGTTCTGACCCCTTTTAGTCAGGGGCAGTGCAGCACAACATACACACAAACACTAGATAGTGGATTCCACACAGAGTATCTAGATTCACTGTCCAACCTTGATGCTGCAATACTGCACACTAGGTGTTACACTACAGAGGAGCTGTTAAACTGAGCTCCTCTGGGCTAAGGGGGTAAGCCAGAGAGATTTAAAGATCTCTTGGCCCTTGGTTTGTCACTGTGGTGTTGGGACAAATTTCCCCTTCTGGGTGAAACAGACTGCAATGCCTGAGCCTGTGTGGGAGCTACCGCTGAGCATGGAAAGGCTGCTGTGTTTGCTGTACTGACCCTCAGTGATGGAGTCACTCATTGTACCAAAGTGCTCTGACCCATTCGTGAAAAGCAGCCCTTCTTCTAGCTGCAGATCTGGATCTCACATCACCAAAGGACACAGCCACACACCACCAGATGGTGCCCTTATGTTTGCAGAAGACATAGCCATCAGTGACAGTATCATCACAGACAGAGCCTACACCACTGCCAGAGGCAGAACCACAGTCTCAGAGCATGGTCTCTGGAGGCTCAGCCACTATTCAGCAAGGCAGCGCCAGCCACTGGATCCCAAATACAGTAACTCCTCACTTAATGTTGTAGTTATGTTCCTGAAAAATGCGACTTTAAGCGAAAAGATGTTAAGCGAATCCAATTGCCCCATAAGAATTAATGTAAATAGTGGGGGTTAGGTTCCAGGGAAATTTTTTTCACCAGACAAAAAACTATATATTATATAGATATACACACAGTATACGTTCTAAACAAACTATTTAATACTGTTCACAGCTATGATGATTGTGAAGCTTGGTTGAGGTGGTGAAGTTAGAGGGTGGAAGAGGGAGGGATATTTCCCAGGGAATGCCTTGCTGCTAAATGATGAACTAGCACTCGGCTGAGCCCTCAAGGGTTAACACATTGTTGTTAATGTAGCCTCTCACACAAGGCAGCACGAACACAAGGGAGGGGAGACAGCATGGCAGACAGAGACAGACACACACCTTGTGTGTGGGAGAGAGAGAGAGAGAGAGAGATGCACACTGCCCCTTTAGTAAGCTGACCCACTCTTAAGTGCAGTGTCTTTTTAAGTGGATCAGGAAGTTGAGACAGCAGCTGCTGCCCCAAGATCTCTCTGTCTCTCTCTGTCAGTGTCCCCACCCTGCTCTATATAGAGAAGGGGTAAGCGGGGTGCAGAAGCAGGGAGGAGGGTGACACCCTGACATTAGCCCCCCCTCCCCTCCTGCACAGAAAGCAGGAGTCTCTGGGAGCAGCTCCAAGGCAGAGGGCAGGAGCAGCACATGGCAGTGGGGGGAGGGAAAAGCTGAACTGCCGATTGCTAGCCTGCTGGGCGGCTGCTGCACAGGGAACTTAGTGGAGTGGGGAGCTGATAGGGGGAGCTGCTGGTCCACCCTGGTTCCAAGTCCCCACCAGCTAGCTGCAACGGGCTGCTCTTCCTGCAAGCAGTGGACAAAGCAGGCGGCTGCCAAATGACGTTAGAAGGGAGCATTGCGCAACTTTAAATGAGCATGTTCAGCATTAAACAGTTAAATTGATCAGCAACGTAACAATGAAACAACGTTAACCGGGACGACTTTAAGTGAGGAGTTACTGTAGTCTGGTGTGTAGCCATTTGTCTCTTGGCAGCACATAAATAGGGCCCTACCAAATTCACCATCCATTTTGGTCAATTTCATGGTCATAGGATTTTTAAACTTGAAAATGTCGTGATTTCAGTTATTTAAATCTGAAATTTCACAGAGTTGTAATTGTAGGGGTCCTGACCCAAAAAGGAGGTTTTATTGCGGGGGGGTTACAAGGCTATTTTAGGGGGGGTGCAGTAAATTTTCCCTCTAATTTTTTATATCTATGTGTGGAATGAATGTTGTGCACCAATATGGAGGTGATGTGTGGCGGGGGTGGGGCTGTGGGGCTCAGAGTGTGGGGGGTGAGGGCTCAGGGATGGGGCAGAGGGTTGGGGTGCTGGGGTGAGGGCTCCAGAGTGGGGCCGGTGATGAGGGGTTCAGGGTGTGGGAGTGGGCTCAAGGGCTGGGGCAGAGCATTGTGGTGCGGGGGGTGAGGGCTCCAGCTGGGGGTGCGGGCTCTGGGGTGGGGCCAGGGATGAGGACTTTGGGGTGCAGGCTGCCCTGGGGCTGGGGCCAGAGGACTCCCCGCAGCTTGATCAGCCCTGATTGGCTGCTCTTTGCAGTCCTTCTCTAATTGGCTGCCTCCTGCACAGCCTCCCTATTAACCCCTTTATAGGCCAGTGTGGGTTGGATACTCCATCACAGACTCCCTCAGAGTGACAGCCATTTGTTTTATTGTCTCTGTCTTGTGTGTTTTGTCTCTTTCCTGCACAGGCTGCATGGATGCTGAGATCAACCAAACACAGATCCTGTTGCCCAAAGCCATCAGCACAACAGCATGTTCTGGTCCCGGGGAGATCCAGGGCAGGGACAGCAGCTGCTCTGCTATTGAGAACCCAGATAGGAAGCCAACAAATGGGGTCCACATTTTGAAAAGAAAGAAGGAAAAACCAGAGAGAGTGCAGAAAAGAGCCACAGAAATGTTACAAGGGCTGAAAAATGCCTTACAATGAAAACTTAAGGGAGCTCAATCTTTTAGCTTACCAATAAGAAGATGAAGAGTTGATTTGCTTACAGTGTATAAATACCTTGATAAGTAGAAAATACCAGGTTCTAAAGCGATCTGTAATCTAGCAGAGAAAGGCAGAACAAGAACCCGTGGCTGGAAGATAAAGGCAGAGAAATTCGGACTATAGATGAGACACATTTTTTAGCACAAGGCTGATTAACCATTGGAACAAATTCCCAAGGAAAGTGACTGATCTTCCATTTCTTGATATCTTCAAATCCAGACTGAATATTTTAGTCAAACATAAGTTATTGGGCTCAATGAAGGGGTAACTGGGTGAAATTCTCTGGTCTGTGTCACACAAGAGCCCAGCCATCTGGACAGTCACCAGTTGGATCCCTATACACTAGACCCATGTGCTTTTAAGCGTCCCTTGAGCTAAGTAGACTGCAGCACGGCTTTTCTTCCTGGCCTCTCTGGCACATTTTCTGGGCACGGACTGTTTGTCACAGAAATGCCCCAGGGCCAGTGATGACCCTGTCTTCCCACTGCCTTAAGCAAATCCTCTCCCAAAGTTCCACGCTTGCAGCTACTCTGGGTTTATAGTTCACGTGTCTCTCTCTCTCTCACACACACACACGCTTTGCAAAGGTCTCTAATGACAATTGCTTTTTACTTTAGCTAGTACATGGAGCTTCCATTTGAATGGAATCTCAGCTCTCCATTGTTAGCCCTCTGCTAGGTACAAGAAATGTTCCCGACATCTCCTTTGTGTTTTAGCTCAGTATGGAGGCTCCAGGGCCAGTTTTACAATGAAAATGGCCTTCACAAAACAAAATGGAGGTGTAGGCTGGTGGACCCGATCACCAGCCCAGGAAATCAACCAGCCACACCCAGCTGAGTCCATCACCCCTATCTCAGGGCCCTGTTTATTCTCCAGCACACAAACTAGAGAAAAGTGGAGCAATAGCATAAAACACTCGTCCTGTTCCTAACCTGGGTTTGGACCCTCTGTCAGCTTACTGGTCAGGGCTTCCCCAAGCAGGGGGAAGGATAGGGGGTTGATTGCAGGGCCAGTTTGCCCTCTTACAGTTATCTGCTCTAACCCAAATAAAGGGGCATGGGCATTTCCTCCTCCTCCCCCCATTGCCTCATGGAGCTGGACCCTCATTTTTATCCCCTAGCTGGAATTTATCAGGCGCAACCACTAGATGCTGGATTTGAAGATTCCCAGCACCTGCCTGCTGGGCTCATCTCCAGAATAGGGCTGGCTTCTCCATGGCCCTCGTGGCATAGGTACATGCAGACATAGTGTAATCTCTCACAGGATGTCACTCTGAAACCCAAAGCTAGGGCTGGCTGAGGTTCACCTGGGTGACTCAGGGCCAGGTGACTGGAAGGAAGCAATTGCAGCTGCAGACTCTTTATTGTGATGCTGGGGAAGGAGAAGCAGGAGAGAAGAAGAAGCTGCAGGGCTGACAGAAAGAGCAGCTTGGAGCTGGACAGACCTGGCTAATGTAGCAGCCATGGAACCGGGCTGAGTCTATGCAGCAGGACCAAATACTCATCATTCTGAGCTCATGCTGCACCCTATTTTCAGAGCACACAGTGGGACACGAGGGTTTGTGCTTCTTGAACTCTGAACCAGGTCAGAGAGCATTGATCTGTATACCTAGGCATTGGGGACTGAATCCCTACTCTCATGTGGGAGTCAGGGGAAGGTCTCTGTGTAACTTTCCACAGGGATCTCCTCCTGACATTGCTTCCAGACACAGGCTGGGGCATCTTAGTATTGCTTTATTGATGTCTATTTGAGGAGTTACCTTCTGCCTCCCCAAAGGGGGTTGGTGTTGGTCAGCTGCTTGTCCCCAGCACAGGGTTTAGGACCTGGCCACCACTCAACTAGCCTGGAGACCCCCACATGGCAGGGGAGACTCTAGTAAGGCAGCTGGACACAGACTGATCATGGGGCTGTCTAGCACCCAGACAGATAAATAGAGCCTGTGTCATCAGCCTAGTGTGACCGAAGGGCTTGTGGGAGATTACTAATTTTCCATTTTAGGAAGACAGATGTTACAGGAGTGCTCTGCATCCACAAATAGATCAACAAAATATAGATCCACAAGTTTCCAGCAGGTGGCACTCAACAGTAGTTCCTGGGATCTGTAGCATCATTAGAAACTTTGTGTTGTGCCTTAGGCCTGGTCTACACTACGACTTTAATTCGGATTTAGCTGCTTTAATTCGAATTAACGCTTGACCCGTCCACACAACGAAGCCATTTAATTCGAATTAAAGAGCCCTTTAATTCGATTTCTGTACTCCTCTTCGACGAGAGGAGTAGCGTCAAAATCGGTATTGTTAATCCGAATTAAGGTTAGTGTGGCCGCAATTCGATGTTATTGGCAATTAGATGTTATTGGCTACCCACAATGCAACGCTCTGGAAATCGATGCTACTACGGTAGCTTGGACGCAAACCACCGAATTAATGGTGCCTAGTGTGGCCGAATACATTCGAATTTATAAAATCGGTTTCCTAAATTCGAATTATATAAATTCGGATTAATCCTGTAGTGTAGACATACCCTTAGAATCTATGCATAGTACACTGCCCTGCCCTGCTCTAAACTGCCCTTTGGGCAGCAGTCAGTGCCTGGCCTATATAGTAATGGAAAAGGACTACTGACCAAACTACAAAGAGAGACAAGGCAAGTGAGTGAATTTCTTATCCTGGACCAGCTCTGTTGGTGAAAAAGACAAGCTTTCAAGTTACACAGAGCTCTTCTTCAGGACCTGAAGTTAGTTAAGTAAACAGAAGCTAGTCCAGTAAAAGATATTATCTTACCCGCCTTGTCTCTCTAATATCCTGGGACCAACACAGCTGCAACACTGCAAACAAACTACACAATTCATAGACCCCCAAGGCCAGAAGACACCATTGTGATCATCTAGTCTGACCTCCTGTATAAAACAGGCCACAGAACTTCCTCAAAATAATTTTTAGAACAGATTTTTTAGAAAAACATCCAACCTTGATTTAAAAATGGTCAGTGACGGCAAATCCATTATGGATTACTGCTGGAATAGTGTGTCCAGTTCTGGTGTCCACAATTCAAGAAGAATGTTGATAAATTGGAGAGGGTTCACAGAAGAGCCATGAGAATGACAACGGATTAGAAAACCTGCCTTATAGTGATAGACTCAAAGAGCTCAATCTGTTTAGGTTAAGAAAGAGAAGGTGAAGGCATGACTTGATCACAGTCTATAAGTACCTACATAGGGAACGAATATATACTAATGGGCTCTTCAATCTAGCAGGGAAAGGTCTAACATGATCCAATGGCTGGAAGTTGAAGCTAGACAAATTCAGACTGGAAATAAGGTGTAAAGTTTTAACATTGGGGGTAATTAATGAATGGAACAATTTAACAAGGATTGAGGTGGATTCTCCATCACTGATGATTTTTAAATCAAGATGGGATGTTTGTCTAAAAGATCTGCTCTAGGAATTATTATGGGGAAGTTCTCTGGCCTGTGTTATCCAGGAGGTCAGACTAGATGATCACAGTGGTCCCTGGCCTTAGAATCTATGAATAGTACACTGCCCCGCCCTGTTCTACACTGCCCTGCACTGTGCTGTGCTATGAAACACTGCAGTGTGCTGCACTACAGAGGAGCTGACTTTTAGTTTTCCCTGGGGGTTCCCCACTCCACCCCAAGGCCCTGCCCCCACTTCACCCCATCCCCCAAGGCCCTGCCCTCACTCAGCCTCTTTCCCTCCCTTGCTCCACCCCCTCCCCTGAGGCTCCACCCCCTCTCCTGAGGCTTCACCCTCGCTCCGCCTCTACCCCGCCCCTGAAACCCCCACCTGCCCACTGCTCACTGCTCTCTGCCCTCCTCTGCCAAACAGCTGATTGGTGGCAGCGCCAAACTGCTGTGGCTGGTGGTTGCATGAGCTCCAGAGCACGCACAAAGTTGGTGCCTATGCTGCACTATCCTGTGATGTCTCACACTCACAGTATCTGATCACCCTCAAGTCATTAATGGTTTTATCCTCCTCCTCCCAATGACCCAGGGAGGGGCTAGCCTTACCTTACAGATGGAGAATGAAGCACTCGGTAGATTAAGTGACTTGTCACACACGAAGTCTGCTGTTGATCTGGGAACTGAACCCAGGTCACAGGCCATTGCCTTGTCCTCTAGCCCACCCTTACTTCAGCTGAGCAATTACTGGTGCTTGGCAGAGCAACATTCAGCAAAGCCAAACATATGCCAAATGGTTTGATGTGTGTCTAAGAAAATAGAGCAAGGATTTGTCACATCTGGAAGGGAACATGGGTACCAAGGGACAGTGACCAGCCCCAAAGTCCTAGGCTTCAGTTCTCAGAGCCCAGCACATCAAGATGGGTTTTCTGGCATTCAGGAACCTGTATAAACATCAGCGCACTTGTAATGAGAGATTTTGCTTTGAATGCTCTGAAATAACTTGCAGCACCTTAAATAGAAACTTGCAGAAAAACCTCGGAAGGGGTTTAAACATCATAAAAATCACTTCTCCCAAACTGACATAATTAAGGTGGTGACCGTATCAGGCCACTTTGGTTTGCATAAAACAGTAATTAGTTTTAAGATTAAAGCTCTAATTAAGTAAAAATTAATGATAATTTAAATTTAGAAAATCCAACATGGCTGACCAAAATGGTGGAGACAGGGATAATAGTCTAAATTTAGGTAGTGGAAAGTTCTAGCAAACAAGATGGTATCAGAAGAAGGAGCTTAGAAAGGTCTAGAATCCAAGATGGTGTCAGAGGGCGGAGCTTTCCTACCTAAAAATAGGTATGAGGTTATAGGGAGGAGCTGGAAAAGCTGGAAGCTGATTGGCTGATAGGAGCTGACCTTGAGAGAGCAACCAGTATATAAGGCCGACAGCCAGCAGGCTGGGTTGGTAGTGGGTTTGGGATCCTTGAGAACAGCAGAGCTGCAAGACACCTGAGAAGAAGAACAGAATATCCTAAAACAGCTACCTGAAAAATAGCTACCTGGAAGAACAAGAAGCATCAAGTAGCAGCGGCAGAATTTCTAAGGTTGCCATAGCAACAAGCAACTGCCTGCCAGCAGGTACCTTACCAGCAGCAATGGATGAGCGGCAACTGCCACTGCTTCTGAGGAAACCTAGAGACGACAGCAGCACCAGTCTTGAAAACAGCAACGCTGCCAACTGACCGAGCAGAAGGCTCATTTTTGACGATATCAGAGGGAAGTAAGAAGTGGTGTAAGTCTGATTTTTCCATCTATCATTAAGGAATGTGTGGGTCTTGTCTGTCAATAAAGCTGGATGCCTGTGTTTGAGTGAGATCTCCCCTACCCATTCTGTGACAGCCTGATCAGCCCTCACAGGATGTTAATGTAAATATTAATATGAATAGTTAGTTAGGTATTAAGTATTAAATGTTACTGTTAGTGCTAAGTAAATGTCTCCTTTAAATCTGTGGCATTATAATGGTTTCTCATATGTGTATATAGAGGTGGCGTATACCATATTGTATTAAGTACGGGGTTAAATTGTATCACTAACACTAAAAGCCTTTGTGTATACGGGATCCCTATGTGCATGTTACATTGAAACGACTGTATTTCCTGTATGTGTTCGATATCCTATGTAGACTTTGTTTTTATTTTGTTGCGCTGCTTCTTTTAAATGTAATTCTATTGCATTTTACTATATCTTATGTATTCTTTCTTGCTTTATTAAAAACATAGGAGGTTACAATTTCGTTAAATAAATAATTCTTTTGTTTTCGAAGAATTACGGCTTGTGTGTCTATCCTTGAGCAGAAGGCTGTATCTGTGTCCTTTCAGGAGTTAGTACGACTAGCTTGCTCTGGGGAGCCCTCTCCGGGTCGGCGACAAGCTCCCTGGTAACACTCTGGCAATTCCTTTAGGGCGGGCCACAACCTTGTTTACCCTTTTATTAAAATTAGACAAATTTGTAGGTAACATAACTGGCGTTTACATTTTAGGGTAACACACTAACCGTGTGATCAGCCCCGTAGGGCTTTTCATTGGTTTCGTGGTGTAGCTCAGCTCCTGTGCCTATCCTTCTGCGCTTTGCTGCATGCTAGGCCGACAGCCATTTCAGCAATGTGTTTGTCAATGACACGTACCAACCTGCCCAGCGAGAGCTGTTGTGAAATGCTCCGATAGCAGCTAACACAGCCCAGGGGCTGTTTGAACTGAGTAGAGTTCAGTTTATTTGCCTGCTAACAAAGTATGCCCTGGCCTCCAATGTCAGTTTATTTCAATGGTAAATATATCTTCACTTCAATTAAAGTCCAAGTGGCCCGCTTTCTTGCAGCGGGGAGTGGAAAACAAAACAAAGTATTATTGAGCCCATCTAGGGATGTAGGGTTGCCAACCCCCGAGGACTGCCCTGGAGTCTCCAGGAATTAAAGATTAATCTTTAATAAAAGATGTCATGTGATGAAATCTCCAGGAATACGTCCAACCAAAATTGGCAACCCTACGTAGGGAGCAATGGGAAAGGGAATAAGCAAGGTCTTAGAGTGGCTCCTTTCTCTGGTTTTCCTGGTGTGTGTCCCATTTGTGGCAGCTCTCAGCCCTGGAGCTTTAAAATGAGCCCCCCAAGCTGCTGCCAAGTCCCTGCATCCTAACCAGGCCCCACTCCAGGCCTGGAGTCTCCTTTGTCTTCCAAAGCCACGAACAGGACATGGGCAAGGCCCTGCCACTCACTGAGAAGCACAGAGCAGTATTAGGATTCCAGTGCTGCTGCTGTTCATCAAATCCAATATTTACTGTACACAAAATCCCGCTCTGTGCTAACATAGCTTATTTGAGATGGGGCAGCCCCCTGGGTACTCCCACAATGCCTCTCAGAGCTGGACCCCACAAGGTTTATGGCAGAAGAGCCTGGGAAATACCTGGATCCACGCCTGTGAGTGCAGGCTGGGCAATCCCTTGTCCCCATGAGATCTGGGCTGCAAAGGCAGCTCCCTGGAAGTGGGTTCATGAAGCCACATGCAGGTTTGCTGGGAAGGAGATGTGTAGTATTAGTTCCCAGCAGTGTATTTGTGTTGTAAATTCACACAGCTAATCTCTCTGTTGTTCCTTGGGGGGGGGGGGGGGGGGGAGCCTGGACCTCGCCCCTCCTGGGCAGTCTCAGTCACACACAAAGGCCTTGTTTCCCAGGCACAGACTGGCATTCCAGCCAATGCTGAGCCCTTCCCCTCTCAGTTGCTTCTCTGCCCTTTCCCTGCTGCAATGATGATATCAATGGCTCACAGGGTGTTTACAGTTAAGAGGCTTAATTCTGTAGATTGGAGGGAGATTGTGAAAAATACTGAGGTTTTGGAGCTGTGTATGCCTCTTGCTGCAGTTTTTGCTCAGTTTAAGCACCAGTGTGGGACAATATCTGTATGTATCTGAGTGGAAAGACAGGATCCCCTTCCCCAGAAACAGTATCTATACACTAGAGAGGCAGCGGATTCGATCTATGTGGTTATTGAAAAGCCAGAAGCAACAAAAAGCAGCCATCTTTCAAGGACTGTCTCTGACAGTACAGGTTTGCAGCGGCAGCTGCAAAATGAGTATAAAAGGCACAGAGATAAGCTTAAAGCTGCCAAATAAATTGGTGGAAAACGGTGTCACTCTGCCATATATGGTAGAAAGTTTACATCCCAGAATTTAGTAGCTAGTGAGGCCTTGGGAAATGTCTTGTTTGACAATGAAGAACTGAAGCTGAGTGATTTAAAGAAAAGTGATGTTAATAGGAGCTTTGGCTCAGACTCTAAGTACACTGCAGAGCTGAGAGTGGACTAGACATTCGGGAATAGTGGAAGTGTTAAAGAGGATGTTAATAATTAAAAAAAAAAGAGGGAAAACACCTAGTAAGTCAAAGAAGAAGAAAAATGAATAACACCGTCGCCAAAACTGTATTGAGCTCTTAGTTGGCGGAGATTCAGAAAAGAATAAAGAGCTCAAAAGCGGCGGTAAAACAGTGTTGCTAAGAGCAGCTAACAAAGCCCAGGCCAAAAAGTTATTTCACCTTTGAATACAGTATTCAAAGCTTAAATATAAAAATAAAACCACAGTTAGAAATGTGAGCTGCTTAATTTAGGGGAAGCCCAGTGAGAAATGAAAAACTATTTTGATGGTCAAGCCTGTGGCAAGGAGCATGAAGTGGGAGATCGGGTACTTATGCAGTATGTCTCAGATAAAAGGCCAGTTGGGAAGGTCCCTACTACGTAATGGATCGTTGAACTACTGTCATGCAAAATTTTGGAGAATCAATGGGTGAGGTGGAATTGGAGGAAATTTAGTAGCCTGAAAAGGGAGAGTCACGGGAAGAGAGAGAAAACAGATATAGGAACAATACTGGTAGTTGGGAATAATAGCATGGAACCATGGATATCACAGTATTGTGGAAGGAAAATCAGAGAGGGAGAGTTCAGTTGAAAAACCTGTTAAAGTTAAAAAAACAATAAAATGAAGATATAAGGGAGGATTTCAAGGACACTTAGAATGCAAAGATAACAGGACAGCTGTTTAGGGAAGTGAATCAGTGAAATGGGAAAAATAATGAACCATTCTTTTCTAATGTATCAAAAATTACCTGTTTGTGGTATGGCAGCTTCCTAATACAGGAGCTAGAGGTAGGACTGGAGGAAATTCAAAGTGGCAAACTGCCTGCCTTCATAACAAATAAGATGTTGGCTCAATGGACAAAAATAAAAGGAATAGATTGGTGCAGGGTTAGGCACTATCCAAGGGTCTGTTATGCTGAGAAGAGGTGCAGTCTTGATGAGACATGGAATCTTCCTGTGATGAAGCACAAAAACTGCCTGCCAGGAGTTAAAGAGAGCCTTTTGGCCCAGCGAGCCCTGCCTTGTATCTCTGCAGCCAATGTGAGGCCCAGAGTGGGGAGAAAAGGAGACCTTGGCTCAGTTTGGGGCTGCCTGGCAAAGAGGCAGGAGCTACCGCCTCCCTACTGGAGAGGAAGGGTCAGTAGCCCGCCAGCCGAGGCAGCCACCAGGAAGTGTGAGGACTGTCTTCCCGGCCAAGGGAAACTGTGGAGGAGACCTAGGAGCCTCTGGCAACTGAGGGAACTGTGTGACTGTAGCCCAGAGACAGTGTGGGGTTTGCCCTCACCAACCTTATGGCTGTCCTGCCCAAAGGAGCCTGGGATTGCGGCAGGGTGACACACAAAATCCATGAGGGGGCGCTCTGGGAGGAAAGCCAGCGAATTGGAATATAGGGGCCATGCTCCCTGTTCAGGAGTCGACTCACACAGGGCCCTGGGTGGAGAAGGAAGGCCCATGTCCCCCTATACCACCCCTCCTCCCCCGCCTAAAAGACTGAGGCACGTCAACCAGGGAAACAAGGGGCTACTGTTACACTTCCTCTGGTAGTAGCAGTACTCATGGCCAGAGAACTAAACCACACATTAAGGGTATTTGATGTCCAGACCATAGGCACATTGGAATTTACCATGGCAGGTTACATCTTAAAGGAATATGTTGCTCAACCTCAGATACCGGTACAGACAGGTGGGGCAGTCTGAAAATCCCCAGATACTTCATGTTGCCCCAAGGTGAGCGGCACCTGGTTATGTCATGAGTTACTGCAAAGTGCATTGCCAGTATGTGGGTTTACCTTGGTTGAAGAAACCCCAAATTGTACAGTATAGCTGAGACAATGGGGACAAGGTCAAGCCAAGGTTGCAAAGGCTGGAGAAGACAAATATTGTGTAACCTTGTGGGCTGGACACTTTTAATAGGGCACATAACTGGCCAATGTTTTGTTTTGCTCCAAGACAGGTTACCTGAATATGGGACAAGGCAATTTTTCCAGTTCCCCACCATGAGATCACCAACATATCAGCTGTTGCCCCTCTGATTGGTGATGCCCTAGTCACCGTGGTACAGTTAAGCTGAGTCATGCCACCATTGCATTGAAATGTGCAGGCCTTAATGAGTAGGCGCCTAGAATGTTTGTTGACCTTAAGTCAGGAAAGTTGAAATTTTCAAAGTGATACAGATATGCTGGGAAATTCCCCATGCTGGAAGTTAGCATACAAGATTGGGGGAACATCTGTGGATACAAATGGGCTTTGTAACTATGCAAGCTATATTGGTGATCATGTTAATTACTTAGATTTGAAAAGACAGGCACTTGGTTAAGCAGTTGGGAAAGAGGAGATATAAATGAAATACAGGCCTTGATGAAGCCTTAAAAAGGATTCTATAGCTTCATGCTAGGGAGTGTTAGGAGGAAAGGCATATTTAGGCCTGACTGAAGCCAGCTGTGATCCAACAATTTTACAGCTTATCGTGTTTAATGTTGTGCATGTGCAAGAAAGGTACAGAGTAATCATGTTTGTGAGCAAAACAAAAGATAATCTCAAAACTAGAAGAAACTGGTTTGTGCTAACATCAAACTTGTATTGACAGTAAAGGAGAGTTAA
Organism: Emys orbicularis; assembly: GCF_028017835.1. Taxonomy (NCBI): domain Eukaryota; kingdom Metazoa; phylum Chordata; order Testudines; family Emydidae; genus Emys; species Emys orbicularis. The sequence continues at coordinate 16,885,945 of NC_088697.1, read as the reverse complement.
CATGGAAACGACAGACTAATGCGTATGTATAAGATAGCAGAAAGTTATATAAAGGGAAGCTGAAGCTGTGTATTGTCTGGTGCTGGATGTGATCATGGTGAGACCATCCTGATGTGCTTTCCACTTGTAAGTAACTGACCACTGCTTATGAGAGCTTTGCCTTAATGAAGATTTGTTAGATCCACCTGCTGAGTGGTGAATTGCACTCCAAGAATGTGCAAATAACCCTCCCTCTGCGCCCAATGCATCACCCCCTGGCCATGAGCAGAGACAGACACAGTCATAGGTGCTGGAACTAGGGGTGCTGCAGCACCCCCTGGCTTGAAGTGGTTTCCATCACATCCAGGATGTGAAGGTGGCATAAAAGACTGCAAGTGAGACCAGAATCAGGCCCAGCGTGGTCTGGGTGACATCCCTTTAAGAGGAAAAGGAAAGACGTGTTGGTCACTCTCTGTCCTTGGAGTCCTCAGAGTTCCCGGGGTTCAGGTGTCCTGACCCGCCTCTTGCTCTCTCAAATCTGGCCGTTGCAGTGCTGCATGTGTGCCAGGCTGTTCTATGTGATGCTGTTGAGGTTCTGCACTAAAGTACAATTTTCATAGAGGGTAAGGCTGTGACCTAGGATGATGCTGGGTGCACACTGCCCTCCAGTTCCTGTTAGAGGGGTAAGTAGGCCCCTGTGGAACACATCAGTGTGTTAATGACTGTGCAGGAGGCAACATGAAGATGGCAGTGAATGTTTGAGATTTTGTCTTTAACTTTCTTGAGAGGTGGATGTGTCCTGATGCTGCCTTAATAGTCAGGAAATGAAGGCTTGTCTACGTTAATTCCCTGTTATAGATATATGGTTTGTACCTGTGACAGAATGTATCCCTGTCGTGATACCTTATGCACAATTGTAATAATCTTTGTATGAAGATGTCATGGAGGATAGGTCCCTCAATGGCTCTTAGCCAGGATGGGCAGGGATGCAACCCATGCTATGAGCGTCCCTAGCCTGTTTGCCAGAAGCTGGGAGGGGATGACAGGGGATGGATCATTGATGATTGCCTGTTCTGTTCATTCCCTCTGAAGCACCTCACACTGGTCACAGTTGGAAGACAGGATACTGGGCTACATGGACCATTGGTCTGACCCATTATAGCCATCCACATTTTCTTAAGTATGCCTTTTAAAGTATCATTTGCAAACTCATAATTTTCGGGTCATATTTGCCCTGGTAAAATATGTGTGGCGACATGGTATGTGAAATTATAAGATTTCCCTCTATGATGTTATTAACATGTTCCAAACCACAGCCCTACCGAAGCAGAAGTTGGCAAACAGGTCTGTCTTAAAAAACAGAATGTGTGCTCTGCTTAATTTGCATTGCTCTGTTTCTGCATTAGGGAAGCTAGTTCACAGTGTCGCCAGCTCCTTGATTGTATTGTGAGTCTCACATTATTTGGGGGTTTTCTTAAAGCCCCAGATGCTGCTGCTGCTCCTCCTCCTCAATGAGGAAACATGTGGTGTTCAAATAGTTACTTAAATGACCACTGGGTGTCACTGCTTTTCCATAAATTCCAAATTCCTTATTTACCACTAGGAAAGGTCTCCACTGCAGGATTGAAATGAAATCCATAGCTGAGATATGGGATCTGGGATCTAGTGCACAGCCCCACAATTCAGTGGTAGGAAGGAGAACATGCTACATTGCCATGTTTGTATTTGGTAACTGCAGAAGGGATCTCTTGCTGGACACCTGCAGATGTCACGGCACCTGCAGATCCAGACTTGTATTCTGTCATGCACACAGCTAGAGCTACGAGTGCGACTGGTCGCTGAACAATCAAGATCTCGCCTTCCAGCAGCTCAAGTGGGAGGAGAGCCTCCCCTCATGTAGTTTATGGGAGCCATAGAACACCCTCTACAAAATGTGGAGCTCCTGAGGAAGGGATCCCTGCTCCAGCAGATTTGGGGGAATCTGGGAGACAGAGATTGGGTGGTACTACTGGGGGTACAGCAGCATTGTCCCCATGCCTGTGCACTGAACTGCAGTGGGGAGCCATGTGGGCCTCCAAGGAGACCTCCCATGGCTCACCATGAACCTTAGGTCTTGTCTATGTTGTCTAGATAAAAACCCTACATAGATCCAGTTAGCTATATAAGATTCTAGGACTGTCACTCTGTGTATGCAGTGTTGTTGTAGCCATGTTGGTCCCAAGATATTAGAGAGACAAAATGGGTGAGGGGAATATATTATTGGACCAACTTCTGTTGATGAGACAAGCTTTCGAGAAGTTGGTCCAATAAAAAATATTACCTCACCCACCTTGTCACTCTGAAGCCCCAAATGGTTTGATGCAGCTGGAAACAGCTACCAACAGGGCTCTGTTTGTTGAGACTATTGCCAGCTTCAGTCACTTGGAGTCATGGGCTGCTACTGTCCAAATTTTAATTTTTTTTTTTTTTTTTTTGGTAAACCACACTTTACAAATTACATCCGTGAGCCAGCACAGGCTTCTAGCTAGCAGTACTAGGTAAAAGGGCTCATTACAGGCAGGGCTGGTGGCACCATCCACTAGTGATGTCACCAGCACCTCCTGCTAGAAGATGCTGTTTTTAGTTGTTTATCTTTGCTAAACTTTAAATGTTCAGGCTAAAATTTTCCACGCTGGGCGTCAGCCTCAGGCTGTTTCTGTGAGTTGGGCCTGAGAGCCCCAAAACCAGCTCCCATTGTGGCTGGGCACAGCAAGCACTCCTCCTCCCCAGTACCCCTGCACATGGTAATGCTGCCCGAAGATCAGCTGCCGCTTCTTGCCCCTCCCCCTTCAGCTGCCCCCATGATGCTGGTAAACCAGGTGCCAGCTCTTGCCAATGCTGTAGGTGTCATAGCTGGTTTCAGACCAGCTCACCTGTATATTAATATTGCTCAGGATAGGGGTTAGACTTGTGAAGATGTGTTTAGTGTTTAGATTCACCAAAATGCTTATAAGTTGCTGTGTGCATTAATCTTACTTGTAATGTCTGTATCCCATGCTAAGGTAATATAGAAGTTTTACTTTATAATTGTAAAAATGCCTGCTCCGAATCTGAGTACCTTGGCAAGAAGAGTGGTTCACCCACCCACAAAGAAGGGCTATCAAAACTTAATGGGGCACTGTAGGACAAGAACTTTGTTGATTGCCCCATCCACCCACAAAGAAGCTACGTGCAGGAGCACTTGTCCCATGGGTTTGAACTCTGCGGGAAGGACAGGTAAAGATGCTCACAAGAAGAAAATTATCTCTTTGCTGTTTGGACTCTCACAAGGGCTAAGAAATAAAAGCAGAGATCCCCAGGTCATCCGGGATTAGCCTTAAAAGGCATTCAACAGACAGATTACTACATCTCTGTCACTCTTTGGAACCACAGCCTGTGACTCATTGGTGCTTATGTGCTGGCTGCTTTAACCTGTCCATAACACTCCTGTTGCTTTTTCCTAGTTAATATATCCATAGCTAGTTTACTCTTGGACTGGCTACCAGCTGTCTTTGGCGTGAGCTCTAAGTTGCCCACTGATCTGGGGGAAGGAGCTGGGTGCAGACCCAATATGCTGTGCATTTGGTATAAGTGACCACTAGCCAGCCACCCCACGGAGCCAGAGCAGCATCCCCGAGGCCTGGTCTGGGGCCACCTGGCAGGCCCGTCTCACTGCCCCTGGGTCACCCTTGTCACTGGTCTGGGGAACTAACCCTATGGCGCTTACCACCAGCATGGTTGGCTCCTGCTCCGACAGGTGGACCACTAGAGTGGCCAACCCTCCCAGTTTGGCTGGGAGTCTCCTGGAATTGGGCTTGATCTCCCGGAGACTACTGAAGCCAATCCGGGAGGTCTTAGGCTGCTAAAAGTCTGACGGCGCAGCGGGGCTGAGGAGAAGGTGTGGCCAGGGCATCTCTGTGCACCGCCCCCACCCCGACTCTGCAGCTCCCATTGGCCAGGAATGGGGAACTGTGGGGGCGGTGCTTGCAGGCAGGGGCAGCATGCAGAGCCTGCTCGCCTGTGAGCCGTTGCCAGACATGCCGCCGCTTCTGCGAGCTGCCTGAGATAAGCGCCACCTAGCCAAAGCCTGCACCTTGAACCCCCTCCCCCACGCCAACCCCTTGCCCCCTCCTGCATCCAAACTCCCTGCCCCAGCCCTGAACTCCCTCAAGCACCCCAAACCCTCTCCCCCACCCCAACTCCCTGCCCCAGGCTCAGCCTGGGGCCCCAAACTCCCTCCCAGAGCCCATACAGCAAACCCCCTCCTGCACCCCAACTCCCTGCCCAGTCCCCCACCTCCAGGCTCAGCCTGGAGCCCCCCCCCACTCCAAACCCCTCGGCCCCACCCTCCAGCCCAGAGCCTGCACCCCCTCCCACAGTGAGTGAGAGCAAGCGAGGGAGGGGGGATGGAGTGAGCGAGGCAGGGCCCAGGGGAAGGGGCGGGGCGGGGCAAAGGTGTTTGGGTTTGTAGGCTGACCGGTGGCACCCCTGAGGCCCGGCTGCTGCAGCAGCCTCTGCCTTGACATGGTTCCCACCATATCCGGGGTTACAGTTTGGTTCCACGGCTCCCAGCGCCCCCACTGTACAGGGTGGCAGCGCCCGGGCCGCCCGCAGCACCAGCCCCGCGGGTCCCTCATGTCCCCGGCCACCCCTCGGCCGGGCTCCCGCAGGCCTGGCCCCGCCTATCGCCCGCGCACCACTGCGCCGCCCGAGGCCGCCCTGCGGCTCACACGGCGCCTGCGCAGCGGCCGCCAACAGCCCCGCCCCGCCCTGCAGAAACCCCGGAAGGGGCGTGTCCTGGGGTGGGGCGAGCGCGCTGGGCGGAAGCGGCGCCTGGATTCAAAGTGTCGGTTGGTGGAAGTTGCTTCCGAGTTCGGGCAGTGTTGGCGTGAGAGCGGGGCGGGTGGGGTGTCTGAGTTGCCATGGCGATGGGTGTTAGTGGGGCGCCTGGCTGCGGGGTAGCGGTGGGTTTCGGCGGCGCGGGGCTGGTTTATGGGGGTGGGTTAGGGGCGGCGGTGCTGGGTTGGTTTTGTTGGGGTGGGATGGGATTGTCTGTGGTAGGAGGCGCTGGGTTAGGTTGGTCTGGGGGGGCGCTGGGCTGGTTTATGGGGGTGGGTTAGGGGCGGCGGTGCTGGGTTGGTTTTGTTGGGGTGGGATGGGATTGTCTGTGGTAGGAGGCGCTGGGTTAGGTTGGTCTGGGGGGGCGCTGGGCTGATTTATGGGGGTGGGTTAGGGGCGTCTGGTGGGGGCGGCGGTGCTGGGCTGGTTTTGTTGGGGTGAGATGGGATGGGGTGTCTGGCGGGGGCGCTGGGTTAGTTTGGTCTGTGGAGGTGGGGTACGAATGCCTGGTGTGGGCAAAGGGTGCTGGGCTGGTTTATGGGGGTGGGTTAGGGGCGGCGGTGCTGGGTTGGTTTTGTTGGGGTGGGATGGGGGTGTCTGTGGCAGGAGGTGCTGGGTTAGGTTGGTCTGGGGGGGGGTGCTGGGCTGGTTTATGGGGGTAGGTTAGGGGCAGCGGGGCAGGGCTGGTTTTGTTGGGGTGGGATGGGGGTGTCTGTGGTAGGAGGCGCTGGGTTAGGTTGGTCTGTGGGGTGGGTGCTGGGTAGGTTTATGGGGGTGGGTTAGGGGTGTCTGGTGGGGGCGGCGGTGCTGGGCTGGTTTTGTTGGGGTGAGATGGGAGGGGGTGTCTGGCGGGGGCGCTGGGTTAGTTTGGTCTGTGGAGGTGGGGTACGGATGCCTGGTGTGGGCAAGGGGTGCTGGGCTGGTTTATGGGGGTGGGTTAGGGGCGGTGGTGCTGGGTTGGTTTTGTTGGGGTGAGATGGGATGGGGTGTCTGGCGGGGGCGCTGGGTTAGTTTGGTCTGTGGAGGTGGGGTACGAATGCCTGGTGTGGGCAAAGGGTGCTGGGCTGGTTTATGGGGGTGGGTTAGGGGCGGCGGTGCTGGGTTGGTTTTGTTGGGGTGGGATGGGGGTGTCTGTGGCAGGAGGTGCTGGGTTAGGTTGGTCTGGGGGGGGGTGCTGGGCTGGTTTATGGGGGTAGGTTAGGGGCAGCGGGGCAGGGCTGGTTTTGTTGGGGTGGGATGGGGGTGTCTGTGGTAGGAGGCGCTGGGTTAGGTTGGTCTGTGGGGTGGGTGCTGGGTAGGTTTATGGGGGTGGGTTAGGGGTGTCTGGTGGGGGCGGCGGTGCTGGGCTGGTTTTGTTGGGGTGAGATGGGAGGGGGTGTCTGGCGGGGGCGCTGGGTTAGTTTGGTCTGTGGAGGTGGGGTACGGATGCCTGGTGTGGGCAAGGGGTGCTGGGCTGGTTTATGGGGGTGGGTTAGGGGCGGTGGTGCTGGGTTGGTTTTGTTGGGGTGAGATGGGATGGGGTGTCTGGCGGGGGCGCTGGGTTAGTTTGGTCTGTGGAGGTGGGGTATGGATTCCTGGTGTGGGCTGGTTTATGGGGGTGGGTTAGGGGCAGCGGTGCTGGGTTGGTTTTGTTGGGGTGGGATGGGATTGTCTGTGGCAGGAGGCGCTGGGGTAGGTTGGTCTGGGGGGGCGCTGGGCTGATTTATGGGGGTGGGTTAGGGGCGGCGGTGCTGGGTTGGTTTTGTTGGGGTGAGATGGGATGGGGTGTCTGGCGGGGGCGCTGGGTTAGTTTGGTCTGTGGAGGTGGGGTACGAATGCCTGGTGTGGGCAAAGGGTGCTGGGCTGGTTTATGGGGGTGGGTTAGGGGCGGCGGTGCTGGGTTGGTTTTGTTGGGGTGGGATGGGGGTGTCTGTGGCAGGAGGTGCTGGGTTAGGTTGGTCTGGGGGGGGGTGCTGGGCTGGTTTATGGGGGTAGGTTAGGGGCAGCGGGGCAGGGCTGGTTTTGTTGGGGTGGGATGGGGGTGTCTGTGGTAGGAGGCGCTGGGTTAGGTTGGTCTGTGGGGTGGGTGCTGGGTAGGTTTATGGGGGTGGGTTAGGGGTGTCTGGTGGGGGCGGCGGTGCTGGGCTGGTTTTGTTGGGGTGAGATGGGAGGGGGTGTCTGGCGGGGGCGCTGGGTTAGTTTGGTCTGTGGAGGTGGGGTACGGATGCCTGGTGTGGGCAAGGGGTGCTGGGCTGGTTTATGGGGGTGGGTTAGGGGCGGTGGTGCTGGGTTGGTTTTGTTGGGGTGAGATGGGATGGGGTGTCTGGCGGGGGCGCTGGGTTAGTTTGGTCTGTGGAGGTGGGGTATGGATTCCTGGTGTGGGCTGGTTTATGGGGGTGGGTTAGGGGCAGCGGTGCTGGGTTGGTTTTGTTGGGGTGGGATGGGATTGTCTGTGGCAGGGGCGCTGGGGTAGGTTGGTCTGGGGGGGCGCTGGGCTGATTTATGGGGGTGGGTTAGGGGCGGCGGTGCTGGGTTGGTTTTGTTGGAGTTAGATGGGGTGTCTGTGGCAGGAGGTGCTGGGTTAGGTTGGTCTGTGTGGGGGATGCTGGGTAGGTTTATGGGGGTGGGTTAGGGGCGTCTGGTGGGGGCGCTAGGTTAGTTTGGTCTGGTGGGGTGGGGTGCCTGGTGTGGGCAAGGAGTGCTGAGCTGGTTTATGGGGGTGGGTTAGGGGCGGCGGTGCTGGGTTGGTTTTGTTGGGGTGAGATGGGATGGGGTGTCTGGCGGGGGCGCTGGGTTAGTTTGGTCTGTGGAGGTGGGGTACGGATGCCTGGTGTGGGCAAGGGGTGCTGGGCTGGTTTATGGGGGTGGGTTAGGGGCGGCGGTGCTGGGTTGGTTTTGTTGGGGTGGGATGGGGGTGTCTGTGGCAGGAGGTGCTGGGTTAGGTTGGTCGGGGGGGGTGCTGGGCTGGTTTATGGGGGTAGGTTAGGGGCAGCGGGGCAGGGCTGGTTTTGTTGGGGTGGGATGGGGGTGTCTGTGGTAGGAGGCGCTGGGTTAGGTTGGTCTGTGGGGTGGGTGCTGGGTAGGTTTATGGGGGTGGGTTAGGGGTGTCTGGTGGGGGCGGCGGTGCTGGGCTGGTTTTGTTGGGGTGAGATGGGATGGGGTGTCTGGCGGGGGCGCTGGGTTAGTTTGGTCTGTGGAGGTGGGGTACGGATGCCTGGTGTGGGCAAGGGGTGCTGGGCTGGTTTATGGGGGTGGGTTAGGGGCGGTGGTGCTGGGTTGGTTTTGTTGGGGTGAGATGGGATGGGGTGTCTGGCGGGGGCGCTGGGTTAGTTTGGTCTGTGGAGGTGGGGTATGGATTCCTGGTGTGGGCTGGTTTATGGGGATGGGTTAGGGGCAGCGGTGCTGGGTTGGTTTTGTTGGGGTGGGATGGGATTGTCTGTGGCAGGAGGCGCTGGGGTAGGTTGGTCTGGGGGGGCGCTGGGCTGATTTATGGGGGTGGGTTAGGGGCGGCGGTGCTGGGTTGGTTTTGTTGGAGTTAGATGGGGGTGTCTGTGGCAGGAGGTGCTGGGTTAGGTTGGTCTGTGTGGGGGATGCTGGGTAGGTTTATGGGGGTGGGTTAGGGGCGTCTGGTGGGGGCGCTAGGTTAGTTTGGTCTGGTGGGGTGGGGTGCCTGGTGTGGGCAAGGAGTGCTGAGCTGGTTTATGGGGGTGGGTTAGGGGCGGCGGTGCTGGGTTGGTTTTGTTGGGGTGAGATGGGATGGGGTGTCTGGCGGGGGCGCTGGGTTAGTTTGGTCTGTGGAGGTGGGGTACGGATGCCTGGTGTGGGCAAGGCGTGCTGGGCTGGTTTATGGGGGTGGGTTAGGGGCGGCGGTGCTGGGCTGGTTTTGTTGGGGTGAGATGGGATGGGGTGTCTGGCGGGGGCGCTGGGTTAGTTTGGTCTGTGGAGGTGGGGTACGAATGCCTGGTGTGGGCAAAGGGTGCTGGGCTGGTTTATGGGGGTGGGTTAGGGGCGGTGGTGCTGGGTTGGTTTTGTTGGGGTGAGATGGGATGGGGTGTCTGGCGGGGGCGCTGGGTTAGTTTGGTCTGTGGAGGTGGGGTACGAATGCCTGGTGTGGGCAAAGGGTGCTGGGCTGGTTTATGGGGGTGGGTTAGGGGCGGCGGTGCTGGGTTGGTTTTGTTGGGGTGGGATGGGGGTGTCTGTGGCAGGAGGTGCTGGGTTAGGTTGGTCTGGGGGGGTGCTGGGCTGGTTTATGGGGGTAGGTTAGGGGCAGCGGGGCAGGGCTGGTTTTGTTGGGGTGGGATGGGGGTGTCTGTGGTAGGAGGCGCTGGGTTAGGTTGGTCTGTGGGGTGGGTGCTGGGTAGGTTTATGGGGGTGGGTTAGGGGTGTCTGGTGGGGGTGGCGGTGCTGGGCTGGTTTTGTTGGGGTGAGATGGGATGGGGTGTCTGGCGGGGGCGCTGGGTTAGTTTGGTCTGTGGAGGTGGGGTACGGATGCCTGGTGTGGGCAAGGGGTGCTGGGCTGGTTTATGGGGGTGGGTTAGGGGCGGTGGTGCTGGGTTGGTTTTGTTGGGGTGAGATGGGATGGGGTGTCTGGCGGGGGCGCTGGGTTAGTTTGGTCTGTGGAGGTGGGGTATGGATTCCTGGTGTGGGCTGGTTTATGGGGGTGGGTTAGGGGCAGCGGTGCTGGGTTGGTTTTGTTGGGGTGGGATGGGATTGTCTGTGGCAGGAGGCGCTGGGGTAGGTTGGTCTGGGGGGGCGCTGGGCTGATTTATGGGGGTGGGTTAGGGGCGGCGGTGCTGGGTTGGTTTTGTTGGAGTTAGATGGGGTGTCTGTGGCAGGAGGTGCTGGGTTAGGTTGGTCTGTGTGGGGGATGCTGGGTAGGTTTATGGGGGTGGGTTAGGGGCGTCTGGTGGGGGCGCTAGGTTAGTTTGGTCTGGTGGGGTGGGGTGCCTGGTGTGGGCAAGGAGTGCTGAGCTGGTTTATGGGGGTGGGTTAGGGGCGGCGGTGCTGGGTTGGTTTTGTTGGGGTGAGATGGGATGGGGTGTCTGGCGGGGGCGCTGGGTTAGTTTGGTCTGTGGAGGTGGGGTACGGATGCCTGGTGTGGGCAAGGGGTGCTGGGCTGGTTTATGGGGGTGGGTTAGGGGCGGCGGTGCTGGGTTGGTTTTGTTGGGGTGGGATGGGGGTGTCTGTGGCAGGAGGTGCTGGGTTAGGTTGGTCGGGGGGGGTGCTGGGCTGGTTTATGGGGGTAGGTTAGGGGCAGCGGGGCAGGGCTGGTTTTGTTGGGGTGGGATGGGGGTGTCTGTGGTAGGAGGCGCTGGGTTAGGTTGGTCTGTGGGGTGGGTGCTGGGTAGGTTTATGGGGGTGGGTTAGGGGTGTCTGGTGGGGGCGGCGGTGCTGGGCTGGTTTTGTTGGGGTGAGATGGGATGGGGTGTCTGGCGGGGGCGCTGGGTTAGTTTGGTCTGTGGAGGTGGGGTATGGATTCCTGGTGTGGGCTGGTTTATGGGGGTGGGTTAGGGGCAGCGGTGCTGGGTTGGTTTTGTTGGGGTGGGATGGGATTGTCTGTGGCAGGAGGCGCTGGGGTAGGTTGGTCTGGGGGGGCGCTGGGCTGATTTATGGGGGTGGGTTAGGGGCGGCGGTGCTGGGTTGGTTTTGTTGGAGTTAGATGGGGGTGTCTGTGGCAGGAGGTGCTGGGTTAGGTTGGTCTGTGTGGGGGATGCTGGGTAGGTTTATGGGGGTGGGTTAGGGGCGTCTGGTGGGGGCGCTAGGTTAGTTTGGTCTGGTGGGGTGGGGTGCCTGGTGTGGGCAAGGAGTGCTGAGCTGGTTTATGGGGGTGGGTTGGGGCGGCGGTGCTGGGTTGGTTTTGTTGGGGTGAGATGGGATGGGGTGTCTGGCGGGGGCGCTGGGTTAGTTTGGTCTGTGGAGGTGGGGTACGGATGCCTGGTGTGGGCAAGGGGTGCTGGGCTGGTTTATGGGGGTGGGTTAGGGGCGGCGGTGCTGGGCTGGTTTTGTTGGGGTGAGATGGGATGGGGTGTCTGGCGGGGGCGCTGGGTTAGTTTGGTCTGTGGAGGTGGGGTACGAATGCCTGGTGTGGGCAAAGGGTGCTGGGCTGGTTTATGGGGGTGGGTTAGGGGCAGCGGTGCTGGGTTGGTTTTGTTGGGGTGGGATGGGATTGTCTGTGGCAGGAGGCGCTGGGGTAGGTTGGTCTGGGGGGGCGCTGGGCTGATTTATGGGGGTGGGTTAGGGGCGGCGGTGCTGGGTTGGTTTTGTTGGAGTTAGATGGGGGTGTCTGTGGCAGGAGGTGCTGGGTTAGGTTGGTCTGTGTGGGGGATGCTGGGTAGGTTTATGGGGGTGGGTTAGGGGCGTCTGGTGGGGGCGCTAGGTTAGTTTGGTCTGGTGGGGTGGGGTGCCTGGTGTGGGCAAGGAGTGCTGAGCTGGTTTATGGGGGTGGGTTAGGGGCGGCGGTGCTGGGTTGGTTTTGTTGGGGTGAGATGGGATGGGGTGTCTGGCGGGGGCGCTGGGTTAGTTTGGTCTGTGGAGGTGGGGTACGGATGCCTGGTGTGGGCAAGGGGTGCTGGGCTGGTTTATGGGGGTGGGTTAGGGGCGGCGGTGCTGGGCTGGTTTTGTTGGGGTGAGATGGGATGGGGTGTCTGGCGGGGGCGCTGGGTTAGTTTGGTCTGTGGAGGTGGGGTACGAATGCCTGGTGTGGGCAAAGGGTGCTGGGCTGGTTTATGGGGGTGGGTTAGGGGCGGTGGTGCTGGGTTGGTTTTGTTGGGGTGGGATGGGGTGTCTGGCGGGGGCGCTGGGTTAGTTTGGTCTGTGGAGGTGGGGTACGAATGCCTGGTGTGGGCAAAGGGTGCTGGGCTGGTTTATGGGGGTGGGTTAGGGGCGGCGGTGCTGGGTTGGTTTTGTTGGGGTGGGATGGGGGTGTCTGTGGCAGGAGGTGCTGGGTTAGGTTGGTCTGGGGGGGGGTGCTGGGCTGGTTTATGGGGGTAGGTTAGGGGCAGCGGGGCAGGGCTGGTTTTGTTGGGGTGGGATGGGGGTGTCTGTGGTAGGAGGCACTGGGTTAGGTTGGTCTGTGGGGTGGGTGCTGGGTAGGTTTATGGGGGTGGGTTAGGGGTGTCTGGTGGGGGTGGCGGTGCTGGGCTGGTTTTGTTGGGGTGAGATGGGATGGGGTGTCTGGCGGGGGCGCTGGGTTAGTTTGGTCTGTGGAGGTGGGGTACGGATGCCTGGTGTGGGCAAGGGGTGCTGGGCTGGTTTATGGGGGTGGGTTAGGGGCGGTGGTGCTGGGTTGGTTTTGTTGGGGTGAGATGGGATGGGGTGTCTGGCGGGGGCGCTGGGTTAGTTTGGTCTGTGGAGGTGGGGTATGGATTCCTGGTGTGGGCTGGTTTATGGGGGTGGGTTAGGGGCAGCGGTGCTGGGTTGGTTTTGTTGGGGTGGGATGGGATTGTCTGTGGCAGGAGGCGCTGGGGTAGGTTGGTCTGGGGGGGCGCTGGCCTGATTTATGGGGGTGGGTTAGGGGCGGCGGTGCTGGGTTGGTTTTGTTGGAGTTAGATGGGGTGTCTGTGGCAGGAGGTGCTGGGTTAGGTTGGTCTGTGTGGGGGATGCTGGGTAGGTTTATGGGGGTGGGTTAGGGGCGTCTGGTGGGGGCGCTAGGTTAGTTTGGTCTGGTGGGGTGGGGTGCCTGGTGTGGGCAAGGAGTGCTGAGCTGGTTTATGGGGGTGGGTTAGGGGCGGCGGTGCTGGGTTGGTTTTGTTGGGGTGAGATGGGATGGGGTGTCTGGCGGGGGCGCTGGGTTAGTTTGGTCTGTGGAGGTGGGGTACGGATGCCTGGTGTGGGCAAGGGGTGCTGGGCTGGTTTATGGGGGTGGGTTAGGGGCGGCGGTGCTGGGTTGGTTTTGTTGGGGTGGGATGGGGGTGTCTGTGGCAGGAGGTGCTGGGTTAGGTTGGTCGGGGGGGGTGCTGGGCTTGTTTATGGGGGTAGGTTAGGGGCAGCGGGGCAGGGCTGGTTTTGTTGGGGTGGGATGGGGGTGTCTGTGGTAGGAGGCGCTGGGTTAGGTTGGTTTGTGGGGTGGGTGCTGGGTAGGTTTATGGGGGTGGGTTAGGGGTGTCTGGTGGGGGCGGCGGTGCTGGGCTGGTTTTGTTGGGGTGAGATGGGATGGGGTGTCTGGCGGGGGCGCTGGGTTAGTTTGGTCTGTGGAGGTGGGGTATGGATTCCTGGTGTGGGCAAGGGGTGCTGGGCTGGTTTATGGGGGTGGGTTAGGGGCGATGGTGCTGGGTTGGTTTTGTTGGGGTGAGATGGGATGGGGTGTCTGGCGGGGGCGCTGGGTTAGTTTGGTCTGTGGAGGTGGGGTATGGATTCCTGGTGTGGGCTGGTTTATGGGGGTGGGTTAGGGGCAGCGGTGCTGGGTTGGTTTTGTTGGGGTGGGATGGGATTGTCTGTGGCAGGAGGCGCTGGGGTAGGTTGGTCTGGGGGGGCGCTGGGCTGATTTATGGGGGTGGGTTAGGGGCGGCGGTGCTGGGTTGGTTTTGTTGGAGTTAGATGGGGGTGTCTGTGGCAGGAGGTGCTGGGTTAGGTTGGTCTGTGTGGGGGATGCTGGGTAGGTTTATGGGGGTGGGTTAGGGGCGTCTGGTGGGGGCGCTAGGTTAGTTTGGTCTGGTGGGGTGGGGTGCCTGGTGTGGGCAAGGAGTGCTGAGCTGGTTTATGGGGGTGGGTTAGGGGCGGCGGTGCTGGGTTGGTTTTGTTGGGGTGAGATGGGATGGGGTGTCTGGCGGGGGCGCTGGGTTAGTTTGGTCTGTGGAGGTGGGGTACGGATGCCTGGTGTGGGTAAGGGGTGCTGGGCTGGTTTATGGGGGTGGGTTAGGGGCGGCGGTGCTGGGTTGGTTTTGTTGGGGTGAGATGGGATGGGGTGTCTGCCGGGGGCGCTGGGTTAGTTTGGTCTGTGGAGGTGGGGTACGGATGCCTGGTGTGGGCAAGGGGTGCTGGGCTGGTTTATGGGGGTGGGTTAGGGGCGGCGGTGCTGGGTTGGTTTTGTTGGGGTGGGATGGGGGTGTCTGTGGCAGGAGGTGCTGGGTTAGGTTGGTCTGTGTGGGGGATGCTGGGTAGGTTTATGGGGGTGGGTTAGGGGTGTCTGGTGGGGGCGCTAGGTTAGTTTGGTCTGGTGGGGTGGGGTGCCTGGTGTGGGCAAGGAGTGCTGGGCTGGTTTATGGGGGTGGGTTAGGGGTGTCTGGTGGGGGCGGCGGTGCTCGGTTGTTTTTGTTGGTGGGATGGGGGTGTCCGGGGTGGGAGTGGGGGCAATGGGCTAGTTTGGGGCTGGCGTAGGGATGTCTGTGGCAGGGCAGCAGGCCCTGGGTTGCTTTTGTGGGGGTGTGCTGGGGTTGGGGGCACTGGGCTGCTTTTGCCTAGAACTCTCCCTTGAGCTGTTGTTTTCATTGTCTTTGAATAGGGCTGTGGATGAGGGGCTGGCTTCCCGTGTGACTGGGATGCTGCCACCTGCGAAGCAGCAGCCCTGTGCCCGGAGCATGGCGGTGGGACAGCCTGTAGGGGACAAAGCGAGGTGTCTGTGGATGGCAGTGAATCAGGCGGTACTGGCTGAGAGGAACCAGAGCGTGGCCCCTGTGGGGGTTTGGGTGGAGAGCGCCCAAGCTGGTGGCAGATGGGAGGAGAGCATTGCTTTCGTGAGTGCCCTGTCTGAATGCTTTGCCTGTTATGCTGTTTGCTTTCTCCAGATTGTTCCCTTGTCAGATTTGATAGCCCAGGCCAGGATTAGATCATCTCTGAGTGGGAATCTCAGCTGGGGTTCAGTTTATAGCTTCTAAATATTCTTCCTTGATTTTGTGCTCCTTGTTCCTCTACTCTTCCCCGGAAATCTGATAGTCATGGGCAGGGCCCTTTGTATTCTGCGATTCCACAGCTCCAAAGTCCTCCCTTGCTGCAGAATCTATTTTATTGAATTCTGTTTCTAGTACTCATAGTGGTGAAGATAGAAAAGGTGACCTGAATGTAAACCAATACAGCATTGTTTTCCTGAGTTTGCAGACAGCCTGAAATGATACCTGCGAGAGACCTGAACTGCTCCCTTCATCTTAAAGGGTTGTTAATGCAGAAACCCTTAAGATGACAATCTATAGTACTCTGGAAAACGTGCAAACAAGTTCATTTTTTTTTTTTTTTTGGAACTAACTTATTTTTTTAAATAAATCCCACAGCAGCTGTGATACTGATGAGATTATTTATTTTCACGTTTAACTCAATAAAACCTCCATTCTTAAAACTTACCTGAAACATCGACAGAATTTTCACCTAAGCACTGCTGAGTCTAGGGACCTTCCAGAAGAACTTAAGTGCAGCTAAGGGAGAGGAGTTATTTAAATAAGTGTCAGTGGGGACACAAGAACAAATGGATATAAATTGGCTATCAACAAGTTTAGGCTTGAAATTAGATGAGTTTCTAATTTCTGTTCACACCAGAGGAGTGAAGTTCTGGAACAGCCTTCCAAGGGGAGCAGTGGGGGCAAAAAACCTAACTCGCTTCAAGACTGAGCATGAAACGTTTATGGAGGGGATGGTATGATGAGACTGCCTGCAATGGCATGTAGCTGATCTGCGACTGCGAGCAGCAAATATCTCCAATGGCTGGTGATGGGACACCAGTTGGGGAGGGCTCTGAGTTACTACAGAGAATTCTTTTCCAGGTGTCTGGTTGGTGGGTCTTGCCCATATGCTCAGGGTCTAACTGATTACCATATTTGGGGTTGGGAAGAAGTTTTCCCCAGGTCAGATTGGCAGAGGTCCTGAGGGTTTTTTGCCTTCCTCACTTGCAGGTTTAAACTAGTATAAATGGTGGCTTCTCTGTAACTTTAAGTCTTTAAATCATGATTTGAGGACTTCTGTAATGGACCCCTAATCTCTGGCTGACTTACTGGAGTGGGTGGGTGAGGATTTCTGGCCTGCAGTGCGCAGGAGGTCAGACTAGAATTATGACGATGATGGTCCTTTCTGGTCTTCAAGTCTATAAGTATGCTATAGCAGGCTTTGGTTTGTATATGCATCCTTGCCCTTACTTTTCTATTTCTCTTTCATTGCTTGTGCCCAGAGATCTGTTTTGTTTTCTTCTTGTATAGCATCCTCAACCAAGTGGAAGGCAGCACTGTCCCCAGTGTGTTTACTTTGATTGTGCTAGAAAGACACATTTGTTATGAGCAGGTAGAAACTGAAATGTGCTCTTTCGGCTCAGCACAAAATCCTACCCTAGAGGGCACAAGGACTGCCACACACAACTATCTATCTGAATGAAAATGAGTAGCCCATTTTACAGTACTCCTCTGGTAGGAAACAGACAGGAGAATAGTAGCTTTGATATGCTGGTGTTTTGAGGTTCCTTATTTTGACTTTTTACCTAACCCATATAGCAAACCAATCAGCAATGGCCTTGTGATTTTTCTTTTGTTTTTTACTAGCATATTTACAAATAAATACACATGGGGTGGCCTGTGACACCTGCATTTGGGGAGGCTGGGTGCGAGTGCCAGAAGCTCCCCAGAAGTGTGTGTGTGTGGGGGGGGGATGACACCAGTTCCTCAACTGAGGCCCTGCCCCCTTGTTCCATCCTGAAGCCGGCCTGGCTCGGCCTCCTCCCATGAGGCCCTGTCCATGCTCCACTGCTGCTTGTGCCTCTTCGCCCCTGGGGGAGGGGGTGGAGAGGTGCAGGGGCCTCTGGGATGGGAAGAGGCGAAGTGAGGGTGGAGCCTCTTGGGAAAAGGCAGAGCAGGGGCAGGAAGAGGAGCACCGCGGGTAGAAGAGGACAAGCGGGAGCGGGGCCTTGGGGCAGAGCGTGGACGGGGACATGGCTCGGGCGCCCTTTCAGCAGCAGCGCTCCAAAGGTGGTGGGTTGGCGTGCCTCCAAAGGGAGGTGTGCCTCATCCTGTTTGGGGAGGCTTAGCCTCCCCTGACCTCTTATACCCGCTGCCCATGTAAATACACACAAAATTCACAGGTAGGTTAGGTGTTGCATTCAGGTATGGGCAAAGGGGGAGGGATAGCTCAGTGGTTTGAGCATTGGCCTGTTAAACCTAGGGTTGTGAGTTCAATCCTTGAGGGGGCCATTTAGGGATCTGGGGCAAAAATCTGTCTGGGGATTGGTCCTGCTTTGAGCAGGGGGTTGAACTAGATGACCTCCTGAGGTCCCTTCCAACCCTGATATTCTATGAAAAGTTCATAGATTCTGGTATATGTTGCAGCATTGTTAAACACAAGTATTTGGTGCAGTCATATGCACTGATGTACAATTCTTATATATCATAAGAGCATGATGCAGAATTAGGATACTTGTATAATGACACTACCTATGGAAGTCAGAGACTGGCATCGTTCTAAGTACAGAACAGTGTTGCTCTAACTTGAGGGCCTTTTTATCTTCTGTGTTACAGATGGGTCATTGACTAAGGCTTGATATACCATAAATTCCTCTTCACACTTTAATGAAGCTGCGATCTGTTCTAGCTCTCATTTATTGTGTGTTATGTAGGCAATTTGTATTGTATTGCAACAGCAGTGTAATGTGGTGATGTGCAGCCTTGCTGCTGTTAATATTCAGTTGTTTTGTAGTTTTCTCTCTAAGCACATAACTTGAGTTTTATAAAATTTATTGAAAGCTTTTCATAATGTTTGATATGTCTCTAAAAAGCAGGAAGCCTGTGGATGGTCTCAAAAAGTGTCTGTCAAATAACTTGATTTCATCCTTTTCACCAGAAGCTGTTTACTTGAGCTCATTTTGTTGGTGATGACGAGTAGAAATGTGTTAATACTTTGGATTGGAATTCTTTTGCTCAGTCTCACTCTAGCTGTCCTGCGTGCTCCTCTTCCTCCTTTCCCCCTGTAATAGAATACACTTAGTATAAACAAATGTAAACTCAAATAAATACAAATCTAGTCAAACACTATTAAACCAATCAATCAATGGAGGCACTCGCCTGTCACTTACAAGTCATCCCTGTTCGTTGTGTGTGTGTGTGTGTTTTCTATCCCTTTCACTATCCTTTCTGTCTTGTCTGTTTAGGTTGTAAACTCTTTGGAGCAAGAAACATCTTTTGCTCTGTCTTTGGTCAGTACCTAGCACAATGGAGCATTAGGGCCTCAAAACGCTATTCTAATACAAACAATCAGTAATAAGAATTCATTCTGGCCCTGATGGAAGGAGGGTGTACAGTGAGTATTTTGGAGACAGTCTTAGAAGTTGTGCTTCTGTTGTGGTTTTATGTGCTGTGACTTATGTATCTTTGTACTATACATCAAGCTTCATGGAGAAAGGTAAATCTAAAAGAAAATGCCAGGTTTTTTTTTTCTTTCTGAGTTTTCTTGCAATTTATCTAATTTGGGTTTGTGGTGTTGAATGCCTGCTCTTGGTGTGGTGCTAATGTTGAATTTAGGATATTTATACAAGTCATATTTGAAGCTAATGTTGTTGGATGAATGGTCCTCATAGGTGCAAGTGAGAAACTTTAAATTGCTGATTTATGTGAGTGTTTGTTTTCCATCAGATGGTGAAAATACTGTGAGAAGAGCAGGTCTTGCTTTATTTTGGCCCCGTAAGTTAGTTCCCTGACATGTTCTAACAGATCTGGGATGGGTACATAAAACGTTGTTGAAAGACCGATGTGGGACTTGCACTGGGCCTTAATGGAGACCACAAGGGGTGTCAACCCTCAGTTTTCTGATTCGGGTTTTATGGCTTCTGTCAGTCTTTCTGAAAGCAGCTTCATGTCTGATTGCTCCACGAGTTGCTTTATTAAACCTGCCCCTTTTCTTTCCTTTTTTATATTATGCATTTTAAAGGGGGAAAGTAAAGATTTCCACTTTGTAACATGATCTTCCCAATCCATCCGTGCAGTTGTTACTAGATTCACAGAACAATCTGTGTTACACTGTCACAATTTTAACTAATTGTGTTTATCTTTAAACCAGAACATTGACACACATCCCTTTCCCTAGAGATACTGCTTGTCTGTAGGTTTATGTACAGGTCCCAGAGAGAGAGAAGCTGAAATCCAGGCTGTTGTGACACTGCTTGGTGAAAAAGCTAATTTGAACATCTCCTTTAACCTGTTCCAGGCTTCAGCGTTTCAGGTTGAAGAGGAGCTAAAGGAGCAGCAAAAGGAAAAAGAGGAAAATCTGAAACGCTTCCAGGGGGAAGTGAAGCAGAGGGTGAATCAGCAAATCAAGATGAGGAGAAAGCAGCAGCTCCAGAAATCCTGTGAAGCGGTAGGGCAAACCTGTATCAACACTAGCCTCTATCTGCTCTGATTTACACAAGGAGCCTTGCTTAGATGGTGACACTGCAAAAGCAAACGTTCCTGTGTAAATACAACCACTATTTATACAATCTTAAGGCTTGTCTCTTAAGAAAGTCAGGAAATTTGCAATTATTTCCACAGCTGCTTTGACTCTAGGCATATTGCACAGACTTAATGTCTGTCCAGAGATCTATGTCCTAGTGAAGACCACCAGGGAACTCCCCACTCACAACTGAAAACCATTGCTGAGGTGTCTATTACAGATACGACCCTTGCAGGATTCCTAATGTTACGTCTTGTGCACTAGTTTGTGACTGGCTGGGAGTTTCCCTA
Organism: Emys orbicularis; assembly: GCF_028017835.1. Taxonomy (NCBI): domain Eukaryota; kingdom Metazoa; phylum Chordata; order Testudines; family Emydidae; genus Emys; species Emys orbicularis. Next base: position 16,866,512 of record NC_088697.1, on the reverse strand, counting down.
GCTCTGTATTTGGGGTCTTTCAGGTACTGGTAGTTGAGCATGAGCCTCCTCAAGTGCATGTTCCAACCTGCAGTACCTCTAGAACCTTCCTAGCTAGTTTCTTCTGACTGCAGTGTGCAGTGGAGCAATCTGCTTGAGCTACATGTCGCTGGGCTGGGCTGGGCTAGCTCCTTGCTCTCTTCCCTATTCTCCTGCCTTGTCAGCAGAGGAAGAGAGGAAGAAGAAGAAAGAGGTATTGCCTCTGAAGAGCCATACTTTTGCCCTGCTTGTATCTTTGAACTCCGGCAGGAGGGGATGAATGAGGAAGGGAGGTTAGCATAGCAATTCCCTTTAATAAACTTGTTGCACATGTTCAGTTCCATGAGGGGTCACCTTTGTGAGGGGGCACTAACCTTCAGGTGCACTCAACCCTTGAGTGCATAGCCACAGGGGGGGGTGTAACCTCAAAAATCCATCTGCTACTGCTACCTTTCTGTCATCACATGAATGAAAATTCCACAGGCAGCAAACTGTCAACACGTGCGTGGATTTACTCAATGAGTGACTTCGGTAAGATGGTTGTTCTGGATTTGTGTGGGTTTTTTTCCCCCCCATCACTGCAGGCAGAAAAAGAAAGCTCTGTTGTGATGCGATGTTCGGATTCTGCACTGCACTTGACCCCTAAGAGGAATACGTGTGTGTATCGAAGTAATGCAGCATCTGCCATCTGCAGTTCTGGTACCAACTTGATCCCTGTGCAGCAGCTTCGTGCCAGTTGGGAGGAAGAGGGAAGAGAGAAGCAAAGCCAGTTGTTCTATCAACAAGCCAACACAGTGAGTGTTTATTGACGGCCAACAATCTCACAACCTCCATTTGTTGTATGCCCAGAATGAAAACATATTTTCTGTAACAAATAGCATTAAAACTTCCCCAACTGCGATACAGAAGCACTCTGTTTTAGAAATGAGCTTGCATATCATGAACGTAAAGCCTTTGCAGAGTACTCTGACACTTAGAATTACAAGGGAAGCATGTGTGTGAGTTTTATTGTTATAACTGGGTCATTACATTATAACATTACAATGCTTTACTTCTCTTACCCTACTTTTACCTTTTGTACATCTCACTCGTGACACTTACCTGTTCTTGAGGTGGAAGATGATGGTATGTTTTGTGTTTTTACTCCAGTCTCTCCTTTTATGGACTGGATGTCATTGTGTGTTTACCATCACAAAGCATTGAATGTAAAGTACAAAGCTATTATATAGGGAACTTTTTTTGGATTCTTGATATTGTTGAGGTTCCATTTAGCCATAATCTCAGTATTAAAACTAACAACAAATATCCCTATTAAGAATGCTGCAATTAAATTTGATCCATCATTAGTTAAAGGGAATGCTTGCATCTCCGCTAGTGAAAAACCTCTAAAGAAGTGAAGTAAAACCTCCATAAAATAAAGGTTCTTCCCCATTGGTGTGTGTCATTGGGTAGAAGGCACTAGATGGAGTCCTCTCCCCACTGACAGTCTGACTATCCAGGAACAAAGGTGTGAGATAACTAAAGCCTTGTGGAATGTGTGAGGTAGGGGCTAGCTGCCTTTTTAAAGTTCATAACAATGCTTGTGATTTATCTTGGCAGTTTAAAAAATTACTCACTATCATCCCATGTGTCTGTGCTTGAGTTTAACAGTTCAGTTCCCAATCCAAATTCAGTGAAGTTTAGAGGTATCTGGGGCTTTGGTTCAGTGCGCTCTCTAATTATGGTATCTTTCTGTATCCTAAGCCCTTAGACCTGCTTATATTAAAACAACAAGAATAAAAAAAGAAACCACCACTCTGGGTTAATGTTGCTCAGTGTCTGTGTCAGTATATAGGACATTCAGAACTGGATCAGCTGGATCAAGGTGGACATCCAGCTTCTGGTACTGGCTTCTAACAGATATTTTTTTTGGGGGGGGCAAATCCCTCCTCCCTCTCATGCACAGGTTACTGGTGGTAAGAGAATTGAGGCTAAATTGACTAAAGCACAGGTTTTTCTCTGAGCTAATCACACAGCACCTGTGATTGGGTAGCAGGAATGGGATCTAGAATGTCTCATGTCTAGACCCAAAGTCCAAATCTAAAACAGGTCAGTAGGAACCAAAGTCAGGCTGTGACAGCTTTGAGGCAAGTGAAACAAACTGTTGGTGATCACATACTAATGGGCCACATCCCTGGCAATCATAACAGACTGGTCAAGGAGTGAATTGGCCATAAACGAAATTTTCTTTTACCAAGAACTGCCCTATGGATTAGACTTGAGGTATGCTTGCAAGGCACTGCAGCTGCCGGTCACATACCTGTCAGTGGATTACCCCCAACAGTCAAGCAACTGATACTTTGCCTGAGGGCGCAATGGAGCGCCAAGATGACGTTGGCCACTTTGAGTGACGACTATTTTCAGCTGTGATGTCTTCTACCTTGTGATGAACCTTTTGGCCTTCTCCTCATTTGTAGCAGCAAGCTATCACTAAACTGTCAATCTGTTAGCACTTTAGAGTCTTGTGGCACCTTTAAGACTAACCGATGTATTGGAACATAAGCTTTCGTGGGTGAATACCCGCTTCGTCAGACGCAACGAAGTGGGTATTCGCCCACGGAGGCTTATGCTCCAATACATCTGTTAGTCTTAAAGGTGCCACAAGACTCTCTGTTGCTTTTTACAGATCCAGACTAACACGGCTACCCCTCTGCTACTTGTTAGCACTTTGTTGATTTGTCTTTCTTACTGGCAGCTTAGCAAAACTATGAAACAGGTCCGTCGCCGGCTAGCATCTTGCAAAACAGTGCCCAAAGGAGCAGGCCCACCCGAACTTCCAGGAGGCGTCTGGGGTGTCAGCACAAGCAGAAATGTAAGTGAGGGGCTGACTCGACTCAGCTCAGCCACTAGTAGAGTGATCATAAATTATTTGTTGCACTGTGTGAAGATCCTGAGCCCTGTACAATCAGCCAACTGCACAGTGCAGGGGATCTTTTCAATAAAGGGTAAAATAAAATGGGTTATTGCTGTCACTTAATAATTATTATCCCATATGTTTAAATTCACTGGGGTTGAGAGACCCAAGGAGATGCCTTTACAGTACTGAGTAGTGTGCCTAGACTGTCTGGTTACTTTTTTCTTCCCCTCTTATTACTATTCATTCAGGTAAAGCAAGCTCCACTGAAAACCACATGAAAAGAAACTTACTGAAACAACCACCATTAAAGTACTATCATTATTCAGAGCAGGACTGTAAAGATGGCTCCTTCTTGCCCATCAGCCCTGAATACACAGGGGGCAGATATGCCAATGCTCTTCACTTCTGTATGAGCAACCTCCTTTTGCCCTGCAGAGCCAACAGTTGAGAGAGACTCCAGGTCACTTTCTTCTTCTTTATCCACTTCCAGGGCTAGCATTTTAAACAGCATCCTATAGCTGGGGGGGGGGGGGGGGGGGGGGGGTGTTTTGTTTGTCGGCCTTCCAGATCAACATTTCCTTCTAGACCCCTCCTTTTAAAATGTGGAGTTTGCTTCCCAAAATGACACTAGCCCAAGGCTCAGGGCTGGCCCCATTCAGTCCTGCCCAAATGATGGGTAGAAGGTCTGATGTTATGTGACCTAGCAAGACACCCTCTTCCCCCCCCCCCCCCCCCCCCACAACCCGTCCCTCCCAAAAGAAACCAAAACAGTGCTTTATACCATTAGAAAATTGCAAGGGGAGGTTGTCAGTTCCTAGCTTCCCAAAAGGCCCAATTTGTTTTAGAAGGCTTTTAAAATACACACTTTCATGTAGAGCAGGGGTTTTCAAACTTCATTGCACCACGACCTCCTTCTGACAACAAAAATTACTACATGACCCCAGGAGGGGGGGACCGAGCCCCACCATCCCAGGCGGGGGGGCCAAAGCCGAAGCCCGAGCCTCACTGCCCCAGGGCCAAAGCTGAAGCCCAAGGGCGTCAGCTCCAGGCAGGGGACCTGTAACTTGAGCCCCACCACCCTGAGCTGATGCCCTTGGGCTTTGTCTTTGGCCCTGGGCAGTGGGGCTTGGGCCCTGGGCCCCAGGAAGTCTAAGCCAGCCCTGGCGACCCCATTAAAATGTGCTCATAACCCACTTCAGGGTCCCAACCCACAGTTTGAGAACCATTGATTTAGAGAGATGCTTCTGGGTCATTGAGGGAGTTCTTTCGACATGTGCACTATTGGGCTTGTGGTGCTCAAGGACTTTGGCTTTATGGCGGAAGAGCTACAAAAGTAGCTTAACTACTGCCGTATCCTAATCAAGCTGTTTATGAACATGTTTCTCTGAAAGCCATGGTGCATGACCGGGTGAAGCGGTACAAATGTTTTATTGGCACTTTTTTGGGATGCTAGTGGCCTCAGTGCTCATAAGTAACGCAGTCATTACATGCATAAGCCAATAAAACTCTGTCTCATCTCTTGCCATGGTGCATTCTTTATTGGTCTGGCCTGTTGCAAGGTTTCAAGAGTGTCTTTTTTCGTCAAGCATAGAAACAGCAAAGTAGAACAAATCCTGAGTCCGTGATACCCTGGGTCTGCATTTTACCTACCTTCATTTTCACAGATGCCCTTTAAGATCTACTGTATCTTCTGATATCAAGAGTCTAAATCAATATTCGGCCTGCTTCTCTGTGAACACCACCTCTCTATCTTCCATGGCCTGATTAAATGTATTGAACACTTCCATGTTCAATAAAAGAATTACCCACCAATTCTTGTTCTAGGTTTTTTTCAGCTTAAACTAGAATCTGTTGTTGTTAGTGTGTTGCTGTGCATAGCATTGTTGATCCCCTGTTCTAAGTATAGAGAGAATCTGCAGCAGCAATTAGCAAGTGTTGTCTTTTTTTTTTTTAATGTTTACATCTCCTGCAACTGCAAAATGACATGCACAGAAGACCACTTCCTTTATTCCCACCAGCTAGTCACTTTTGCACCTTTGACAAGGTTGTCCACCACTTAAAATCTGCAGTGGCACTATTTCTTGCTCATTCCCCTCTACTGAAGTTTGAGCATGTCCTCTTTACAACGTGCCTAGTCTCCACTGACCCAGAGAACAAGTGTCCTCAGGTTGCTCTTACACCCAAAGCTTACAGGGGTCTTATATTCATGAGCTGCTCCTGCATTGAAATAATGCAGTTAAGTTTAAATCTCACATTTTTCCCCCCCCCCCAGAAACCAGTGTCTCACAGGCCAACTCCAGTGCATGGAGAAGAGTGTGAGGAGTTTCCTCTGGCAGGACATCATGACCTTCCCGCTGAACTACAAAACCAGGCAACAACCAAAAATCAGGCTGAGCAGGGTGATGACAACTTGTACTACAAACTAGAATTTGGAAAAGTAAGACATCTAAAATCCCAGACCTGATGTGACTGAGGCTGGGTCAGCCAGTCCTGGCGTCCCTAATTCTTGTTCTAAGTAAAGGTGGTTTCTGGTCTTTAAGACTGCTGTCCCAGAACAGCTACTGTCTGAGCAGTGGTGATGCCCTGTCAGTTGACCTCCTAACCTGAACTCTAGGCTCCAGATACGAGTTCAGACTTCTACTTTGACCTCTCTGTGGTAGTGACTTTTTTTACATGGGTGTCTATTCACTTGAGTCACTAAACAGCAAGTAGCTATTTAATTTTTTTATCACTGCCATTTTAGGCTGGAATTGAACCCTCGATTACGGGTGAATATTCCATGTGAATCTGGGACAGGTACTTGTGACAGCATATTTAATGACTGGAATTTTTTTTTTTCTGTTTGCAAACAGGCTGATGTATTTATATAAGCATTTGTTTGAATTTGATACTTTATGCAAACATTTCACCCAATGGGTTGCTTATAAATTGTTTACTCAAAAATGGGAGCATTTACTATTTGTGCCAAGAATGGTTATATTAGACATGGGATGTTCTTATTTTTTTGATCCATGATTAGTTTATAAATAGTGAAGCAAGAGGACTTGAGCAAGTTCTGTCTGCTTCAAATACTTGCCTAAGTATTTGTGAGACTTCCACATCCTGAAAATATTCTTGTAAACAAGTATTCACTGGTACAAATGTTTGTGAAACTTAAAAATTGTGGTGAATATAGCTAAGAATATGCACATGTAATTGAACAGTTTGCAAGTAGCTTTTTGCAGTATTTGCACAGCTTTTGTGCTATGTCCCATTACCAGCTACCAGAGGTCTCCAATCCCACTAAATTCCGTTTTTGATTCTTAAACAATGGTTCTACAAGACAGATTGATGCATAAGTGGCCTTAACTTTGCAAGAATGAACTGAAAAGTAATATTTCTGGCAGGACCCAAGTTCAGAGTTCATGTAAGAGTTAACCCAAAGTAAAACAGAAAGCTGCATTCCTATAGTAATGCTCTGAGGGGAAAAAAAACAAACTCCAAGACAGACTTATCCATCCATAATAGGTGAGCACACAGACAAGAGCTTTGCCCTTAGTCAATCAGTGTTTGTACAAACTTTAGTCACCTTCATTAACATACAGAAGTCCACAAAAATACACATTCCCAAACCTGATTCTTCAGATAGCGTGCTGAAGAGTCTCTTCTTCACTAGCATTCTGCGTGCCACCAATTAGACAGGTGTAGCTGAACACATTGAATCTGTATATACAAACTTATTCCTAGATCATGGAATTATTCAATTTGTATTGAAAGGGCTCCTGTGGCTAAAGCATCACACTTACAACTGGCTTCACACAGATATGTCTCCGAGCCCTTATGGGGAAAAGAACATAAGAAAGATGGGAGGATGGTCGTGATTTGGCCACTGTACGAGTGCAATGGCTTTACCTATTAAGATGTCTGCAAACCTCTTAAAGTCCTTGATCAAAAAATCCCCATCTTTCAATGTGGAAGCATGACCCTGCAAACTGTGAACTGCATGAGTTTGCAGGATCAGATCAAAGGGTACGTCTTCACTACCCGCCGTATCGGCAGGTAGCAATCGATTTATCCGGGATCGATATATCGCGTCTTAACGAGACGTGATATGTCGATTCCCCGAATGTGCTCACTGTCGACTCCGGAACTCCACCAGAGCGAGCGGCGGTAGCGCAGTCGACGGGGCAGCCGCGGCCGTCGATCCCGCGCCGTTTGGACCCCAGGTAATTTGATCCAAGATACTTCGACTTCAGCTACGCTATTCGCGTAGCTGAAGTTGCGTATCTTGGATCGATTTCCCTCCCCCTTTCCCCCCAGTGTAGACCAGCCCTTAGGTGTGAATGGGGGGAAAAAAGGGAAGTTAGTGCTAGTGACACTGCAGGGTCAGATGTAGCGTTTTTGGGGACCTTAACTGTATAGCTCCATGTTTTAAAAAGTTTTGAATTTCTCATATTTTTCACCAAGACATTCAGTTTTGGGTAACTGCAATGCTCTTGTAATGATTTTTGTCCTTATTATAAGTATAGAATCTCAATCTTAACTGCGTCTTTAACACATTTCTGTCTGTGAATATCTAATAAAATAAGTCAGATATACTTTTTTTTTTTTTTTTTTACACATGTAAGAATCCTGTACTGTGCAAAAACATCCACTAATTTTCACATTAATTACATAAGAGTGTCCATACCAGGTCAGACCTATGGTCCATGTAGCCCAGTATCCTGTCTTCTGACAGTTGCTAGTGCCAGTTGCTTCAGAGGAAATGAATACAACAGAGCAATTTGTTGAGTGATCCATCCACAGTTGTCCAGTCCCAGCTTATGGCAGTCATGTTTAGGAGGAACCAGAGCATGGGGCTGTGTTCCTGACCATCTTGGCTAACAGCCATTGATGGACCTGTCCTCCATGAATTTATTTAATTCTTTTTGAATCCAGTTATGCTTCTGGCCTTCTCAATAACCTCTGGCAATGAGTTCCACAGGTTGACTGATTTTTTTTTTTTTTAAGATATATTGTGCACAAAGCCCTGTAAGGGTATTGCACAATTTCTGGGCTAAACTGGGGCAACTTTAATTTCCAAAAATGATTATAGCCGTGAATAAAACTTCAGTTTGTTCCAAGCTGAGATTTTTATTTTATGTTTCTGTCCAAAACAAACTTACCTGGCAGTTTTATAAATGCCTGATTGTAGAAATGCAGATGTTTTCTCAACAATAATAGTGGCACCAATGATCTTTCCTGTGTGCCATGCATAAAATTATCAGCAATGTTAATGCCCCATATTTTGTGTTTTGTATGAATGGTGTACAGATCTTGTGTACTTAGTCTAAAGACCAGTGTTACTGCTATAAACTTCAACAGAAGTCTTTTGACACTCTGGCTTATTGAAAGTGCTGAGGCCAATCATGTCTTGATCCACTGCCATATTTTTTTTCAGCTTTATAATGGATTAATGAGGGCGTCAGACCCTGCTGGCCCGTCTTCAGGATTAAGCACTGATTTCCAAGCTCCCCTTGTACTTTGGCCTGGGATAGACAAAGAAGAAACCAAGAAACAAGTATGTCAAATAGCATAAAGTCTTACTTATATTTTTGGCATCTGCGTCTGAATTATACCAAGAGCAGGGCACATTAGGAGACACTGCTGTTTACTGTGAAACCCCAGAAACTGGCATAATATATCCAAGCTGGTGGCATAGCTGCCAATACTGTATAATACTTATTAACACCCTTAGGGCTGTTGGTTGACTTCATACATGGAATCGTTGGGGCAGTTGGAACCATAACTACGTAGTCTCGGTTGGTGAGATAATCCCTGCAGGATCCCAGCATTTAACTTACCACGTACACTGCCACGAAAGACGTACAAAACCACTGAAACACTGCATTCCAGGAGGAGCAGAGTACATGCTCAGCCCATGGGGATTTCTGTTCTCTTGCCGTTTGTCTTCTTTCTAGGCTCCCTTTTTAGTTGCGAGGGGGGCATTGATACTTGTCTTTTGTTGGACCTTTACTGAGGTCATCCATTATAACAAAATAATTGTAACTGTACCGTGCAATGAATCTATAACCACTGTCTTAATGAAGCACCCTCAGGGTGCTTGGTATTGTACAATACACAGGATGAGCCATGCTATCACTTAATATTTAGTGACTATTAAGTACAGACCATGTGATTGACACTGCACCAGACACATCATGCTAGTCCATACCTTGCTGCGCTTACAGCCTAGAAGACGACAACCTCTGGGAGACCCAAAAGAGAATTATTTTAGTAGGTGCTTCTCTCTTTCCCCCCCCCCCCCCCATTCCCCTTCACTGTCCACTTATTTTAATGTAACATTTCCCTCTTTCACTTGTGGGCCTTGCCGTATTTTATACATAAGCTTCAAATGATAAACAATTTGCTTTTATTCTTAAATTATTTTAACAACTTCTTACCAATTACTTCACAACCACTGAACCCCCTGAGGTCCAAAGAATCTTTCCTTCATCGCTTCCAAATGGTCTCGCCCCTCTGAATATCAACCCTTCTGACTTGTTCCTCCACCCATTCCTCTCCGCTTACTGCTCTCTCCTGTTCAGCCTCCCATTTCTTTTCTCTTTCACACTCTAAAGCTTGATTCCTCCATTGCAAGCCTGCCAGTATCTTGCACGCCATTATTTCTAACTTCATGATCACCCAAAAGTTCAGTCAGCTCAACTCTTAGCAGAGGGCCTACCTGGGAGGAAAACCCTATATAAACTGTGAAAATAACAGTGCATCAAATGCAGCACGTGACTTAGAAACCAGGTCTTCTTTTAGATACATAGAACAGTTCCCCACCAAGGAAGGATTCACTTGGGTTTCTATGCCATGTGCAGTGTTTGATGTATGCTCAGCAGGCCTCTGTCCTGAGTCTATTTCTAGACTCTGTCTGCATATAGGGTTTCTTTCCCATGTGAAAGATGAACTAGTTCAACCTGAAGTTATGGGCTTGATGGAGGAATCACTGGGTGAAATTCTATGGCCTGTGTTATGCCAGAGACCAGACTAGATGATCTTAATGGTCCCATTTGCCCTTAAAACTTACAAATCTGCGTGGGATGTGAGTTTAGCTAGATGCTTTCTCCACTCTTCGTACATCCATGGGTTTTTTTTTCTTCCCTTTGAATTCTATGGGTGGGGCTGAAGCCTTGACAGCAAAGACTTCCCCTTGTATAGCAACACACATGGGGCTTATCTCCCCTGTGAACCATTGATACTTAATAAGGCTCCAGCTGTTGCTGGAGTTGATGGCATGGCTTTTTCACATGCCCTGTGGCTGATCAGACAAAGGGCTAATCTTAAAACTGTGTGGTCTCTTATTTTGAATAGAAAACGTGTAAGCATTGAAGGGGAAAATATGTCCCCAGCCACTCCTCTCTCCTTGGCTGGGTAATGTAAATCTTCCACACCCCTGGTTTTGGCTTTTCACTACAGGCCTTCTTTTATGCTGAATGTCCCTCCTTTGAGAGCTTCTACAGCAGAAATCTTAGGGGTGGAGGAAGAACTATGAGTGCACGTGGTCGGGTAGATGAGTGTTGTCTTGGGAAATCCACTCTGGGTCCATCAGGAGCATATTGGTTCTCAAACTGTGGCCCACTTGCTGGTGGTTGTCAATGAGCTGGCTGGTCACATGGTGCTGCCTCCACCTCGCTGCAACTACAAAATAACACTGAAAGAAGGCAAAACTTAAAGATGATCGGGAAAAATGGAATTTCCGTCCTGTGGGAAAATCTGACACTTCAAAAATTTCCTTTCATTTCCAATCAGGATGAGAAGTCAAAATTTACCATGGAACAAAAATTCTGAAATACTTCATAGAAACGCATCCTTTCAGTAATGTCCAAACATTGACAAACTTTTAAATGTAATATGTTTAATTTTTTTTAAAGTTGAAACAAAACAAGAAAATTGGAACAAAATCCTCCATTTTCATTCAAATAGATTTTAAACTTTTTGGTCAGTTGGCACATTCCAGTGAAACCTCTTTGATTTCAATGAAACACCTTTTTCTGATTGGGGTGGGGTGGGGGGGACTCTTCCATTGGAAAAAAAGAAAATTTGGCCAGCTCCAGTAAAAATACCGTACCAACATAAGCAATTGCTATAGCTGGCGTCCATGAGATGGTATTGCTAATAAGATGTCACACTGTGGAAAAGTTTAAGAACCCTTGCAGTAGAGGATGTTGGTACCAAAATCATGGTCCTGCAAGAAAGCTGGAGAGAAGAGGAGCAAGGTAACAGCTTTCTTCCTGCCTTTCATTCAGTTCTGGAACATGTGCAATGAAACATTTTAATTCTCCCTTGAGGAGAAAGCAGAAACTCATATGCAGGGAGCACAAGATGACTGACAAGACATGTGTTTTCTATTATCAGAATGACCGTCTGCAGCAGCTGGAGACAGGTAAACTCTGTGGTGGATTTCACAGGGTGTTGCTTATTGGGTTTTTATGCAGTGTGATATTTGGCGAGACTTCTCGGCTCAAAACTTAATCCTTCCTCCTTTAATTCTTTCAGTATAACGTGCACAGTGTGAGTTCTTGCAGTGCCACTTCCAGGTCCTGCTGTATATTGCACCAAGACACCTTCCTCTTAAGACTATGTCGTCTTTCCTGCAGCGTCAAAATCAGTACCTGAGATACAGACGTCTCTTCATGGATATCGAGAGAGAACAAGTAAAGGAACAGCAAAGGCAGAAAGAGCGGCAGAAGAAAATTGCAAAGTAGGTACCTACTAATAATCATGGATTTCTTTATAGATGTTGCCCTTGATGTACAGTCAACCGAAAGAAGGTTGTCGTAAATTTCACAGATTTTAAGGTCTGAAGGGGCAATTGTGATAATCTAGTCTGACTTTCTCCATAATGCAGGCCATAGAATTTCAGAGTAACTTCTGCATCAAGGCCAATAACTTGTGGTTTACTAGCATGGAAGCTTTTTAAAAGACATCTGATCTTGATTTAAAGACTTCAAGTTATAGCGAATCCTCTACTTGCCTCGATAAGTTGTTCCAATGGTTATTTACTCTCGCTGTTAAAAGTTTGCACTCTTATTTCCAGTTTGAATTTTGTCTAGTTTCAATTTCAAGCCACTGGAGCTTGTGGTGATTTTTGTATGCTACATTAACGAGCTCTCTAATATTAGATATTTTCTTCCTGTGTGGATACTTACAGGGTATGTCTGCACTGCAATCAGATGTGTGGCTGCAGCACATGTAGCTGCTAGAGTACATAAGCAGTGTCCTGGTTGGGCTACTGCAGCCCAAGCTGCCAGGGCTTTGCTACTACTAGCTAGCTAGATGAAAGCTAGCTTGGCTGTGTCCTCAAGAGCTTTGATTGCAATGTAGATAGACCCGTAGACTGTGATCCATGTCAACTCTTAAAATTCTGTTTGATAAACTAAATCGTTTATGTAAAGACATGTTTTCCAAGACCTCAAATTAGTCTTGGAACTGAACCCTCTTCAGTTTTTTTCAATGTTCTTTTAGAGGCATGGACACAGGAACTGGACACACTATGCGAGTGATGGTCTTGTAAGAGCTGTATGCATAGTCTCCGTACTCCTACTGACTGTTCATATGATCTTTGGGTGTATTCGCTTTTTTTGGTCACAGCGTTGCACTGGGAACTCCGGGGTCATGGTTAACAACCAGCTGGCTAGATGTCCTTCTCAGAGTTGCTGTTTTTCAGGGTACAGTCCCCCATCCTATGAGTATGACCTACATTCTTGGTCTTAAGTTTGACTTTCATTTATCGGTGTGTTTACCTCCTTGTTTAATCGTGCCCAGCTTTTCCAAGCAATCTAGGTTGCTCTGTGTAAGTGACCTTTTCCCCATTATTATTTATTAGTCCACAGATCTTAACTTTATCGGGAATACTTTGTTCTAGGGCACTGATTAAAAAATTGTCTGGCTGAGAACCAATCCCTCTAGAAATGCCCCCATTTATGAGGATCTTCCATTCTCAATTATCTATTGAAATCTGTTAGCCAGTTTCTAATAACTTAATATGTTCCTCATTCACTTTGTGCTTAAAGGAACTGGCATCTTAGGGTGTCATGCAGTATTAAGACAAATGCTGTACTGGAGTTTTAAGTGTGTTTCTATGCAAGTTACTCTTATCAACCGAACTTGTCAAACTTATCACTTTTTGTGTTTTTTATTAGATTAGAAGATGTATTTTCCATAAAACCATATTGATTGGTATGAATTCTATTACTATCCTTTTAGTCCTCTGATTGAATTTCTTTTTTTCCCCTTGCATCAGTTCCTTTGTTTTGCCCCAAATTGGTGTGTGGTTAACAGGAGAACTGCTGTAGTATGAGGGAAGCTTTATGTGCTTAATTCACTCAAGAGCTGCCATGTACTGCAGCGCCTTTGTCATCAAACACATAGGAGATATCCTGTATATATGGTATAATGATCTAAGGGCTTGTCTGTATATACAGCCCAGCCACTGCACTGCTGCAGCACATCTGGTGAATTCTCCTGTCAGCATAATAAAACCATCTTTGAGCGGCGGTAGCTGTGTTGGTGTTGGCACAGCACTATGTCGGCAGAACTTATGTCACTCAGGAGGATGGTTTATCACACCCCTAGCTGACATGAGTTATGCCGACATAAGCTGTAGTGTAGACATAGCCTAAGAGTAGACGAACCATATAGAAGTATTTGAAGAATGTAAACCCAAGGCAGGGAGGAGGAGTTGGTGTGGCACAGTTTAAGGGACTACCACTAAGGGGTGAAGCTGATCCAAGAAAGAGTTGGGTAAAAATCAGCAAAACTTTCCTGACCGTATAATCTGTTCATTGAGGAAAGCTGTCCCAGTGAGATAGCAAGTCGCTTAAAACTGTACTGGACAAAACAATTGGAGAGCTGTGTGGGGAACTCCCCTCTCTGACCATTGGGGTGGACTAGATAATGGTAATAGGTCTTATCCGTTTCTTAACTTTGACCCATTAAATGTGTAGGAAGGGCCTCTATAGTAAATGTAACTGCATCACCTATTACAGCTGAACCCTTCCATTTTTTGTGTGCCTCGTCGGACGGAATCAGCTCCTAATATGCCATACATGTGCATGGCATTTAACAGACACTCCCAAATGATAGGGGCCCTGTCCAAGTGTCTTACAGTCTAAATCCTTGCTCCTAAATTCATATGAACATTTAACATGCTCATATTAGCATCTTGATTTATTTTTGCATTGCATAAATTGCATTTTAATCTTCTGTTTTCAGTTCTCTTCAACTCAGTAACTGCAGAAAATTTTTGTTCAGTTATTATGTCACTGTATCATGACACAAATAGATCAAGAAATGTCAACTGACTTCTTGTGTCTCTACGTGACACAAACTGCAGCATGATTTAACTTTCAGATAATACACACTGGCTCTGATCTGCACACATGTGCATGTGACTATTATGCAGGTGCGTAGCCGCATTGACTGCAGAGGCACTACTCACATGCTGAGAATGACTCATGCATAAGCATTTGTAGGATTGGAGCCTACAGATGTGCAAGGATGATCTCTGTGCTTTAAAAGAGGAAATGCTACTTCCAAATGACCATTTTAACCAGGAATTAATGCACTTACTTTTTTATACAGTTTAACCTGGTGCTAATCTAAAGACTAAGGGTTGAACGAATTGAGAACCATGTTAAATAGTACACATGAAAGTTCTTAATAAAAACTTTTTTTCTGCAACATGCAAATGAAGGACAGTTGATTTTAAAGTGAATAAAAATCCTTTCTGCATTCTTCAGAAGGGGAGGGGACTAGAAAAATCTATGAACCTCAGGATTCTGTACCCCTCTGACATACTGTTTTTCTTTTCCTGTTCCCTGACCCCTGCCCAGGATGGATTGATTTAGATCACTGACTTAAATCATTGATTTAAATCAAGATTTAAATCAATAAGCCGGAAACCTTGATTTAAATCATGTTTTGTTTTGTTTTTAATATCTTGCATTTGTACTTTTTAGCAATTTTCCTAAAGAAAGGATGATTCACATTGGTTCATAAGAATAGCCATACTGGGTCAAACCAATGGTCCATCTGCCCCAGTATCCTGTCTTCTGACAGTGGTCAATTCCAGATGCTTCAGAGGGAATGAACAGAGCAGGGCAATTATCAAATTATTATCTATTGTTGTCCAGCCCTAGCATCTGGCAGTCAGAGGCTTAGGGACACCCAGAGCATGGGGTTGCATCCCTGACTATCTTGGCTATTAGCTAAGGTTAAGATTGTCACAGGTATTTTTAGTAAAAGTCAGGGACAGGTCATGGGCAATAAACAAAAATTAATGGAACCCTGCAATCTGTCCCTGTTTTTTACTAAAAATACTCTGGGGGAGGCGGGGGCTAACAGTCAGAGTGCTGCCAGTGGCTGACCTCCAGCAGCTGCTCCAGCTCAGCTGCTGCTCTTGCAGAAGGGGCTGACCGTGTCTGCTCCAGCCCCAGGGGGGATAAACTAACCCAGGGCACTGCTCCGGCAGCCCTGGGAGCTGCTGGTCCAGGAGCCCTGGAATAAGTCACGGAGGTCCCAGAAAGTCACGGAATCTGTGACTTCCGTGAGAAGAATCATACCATTATGAATAGCCACTGATGGACCTGTCCTCCATGAATTTATCTAATTCTTTTTTTAACCTGGTTATAGTTTTGGCCTTCACAACATCCCCTGGCAACGAGTTCCATAATATCTTTTTTGAGATGGGGTGACCAGAACTGCACACAATATTCAAGGTGCGGGCATACCATGGATTCATATAGTGGCATTTATGATATTTACCTAAAGTTCCTACTATTCTGTTAACTTTTTAGACTGCCACTGCAGGTTGAGTCAATGTTTTCAGAGAACTATCCCCAGTGACTCCAAGATCCTTTCTTGAGTAGTATCAGCTAATTTAGACCCCATTATTTTATATGTATAGCTGGGATTATGTTTTCCAATGTGCATTTATCAATATTGAATTTCATCTGCTATTCTGTTGCTCAGTCATCCTGTTTTGTGAGATCTCTTTGCAGTCTGCTTTGGATTTAATGATCTTGAGTAACTTTGTATTATCTGCAAACTTTGCCACCTCACTGGATTGATTTAGATCACTGACTTAATGTGATCTAAATCACCCTTTTCCCAGATCACTTATGAATACATTGAACGGTATTGGTCCCAGTACAGATCCCTGGGGGGGACCCCTCTGTTTACCTCTCTCCATTCTGAAAACTGACCATTTATTCCTACCCTTTTTGTTTCCTGTCTTTTAACCAGTTACTGATCCATGGGAGGACCTTCCCTATTATCCCATGACTGCTTAGTTTGCTTAAGAGCCTTTGGTGATGGATCTTGTCAAAGGCTTTCTGAAAGTTCATTATATCCACTGGATCCCCCTTGTCCACATGTTTGTTTCACCCTTTAATGAGAGAATTCTAACCATTAAAAAATGTTGATTTGCAATTAAATATAGCCTTTACTCTAAATGTGGTGCTTTTTTATTCACCAGGAGGCTATGCTATATTAATACATTTATTTAAGCAATTATCTTACACTTTTTCAGGTTCTCAATTATTACATTTTTATGATGTTAGAAATGAATCGTTCACCATTTTCTTACTAGATGATTTTTTTTACTTGCGATTTGTCATGCTCTATTTGGAAATTCAAATTCAGTTAAATACCAAAAAAGGTATTTTAATATTTGTTTTTTACTAGTTAAATAAAACTACCTCAGATATGCTGGATACATAAGAAAAAAATTCTAATGTTTATCCAGATGTTTTGCATTTAAAACTAAGTATTATATGTAGTTAGTGAATTTAATTGATTGCTTCTGGTCACCACTCTCCTTGAAGATTTTAGAACTAATAGAGCTTATATCCTCTCACACCTGTTTTTATTTATAGATTGGAAGAGGAAAACAAACTTTAACTCCCAGGTGGCTTCTTAAATGGGAATGAACTAGTCATTATTTCAAACTGAAATGAAAATATTCTCTCTGCATCTGAGGTTACTGCTGTCAAAAGCTGGTTTAGCACTCCTGCAAACTCTGGTTCCAGGTGCTTAGTCAGTGACTTCCACTAGTTCAATAATCCAGGGTGGATTTGATTTAAATCACTAGTCAGGAAGACTCTATTTAATCATGGATTTCTACATAAAAGTGACAGGTTTCAGAGTAGCAGCCGTGTTAGTCTGTATCCGCAAAAAGAACAGGAGTACTTGTGGCACCTTAGAGACTAACAAATTTATTAGAGCATAAGCTTTCGTGGGCTACAACCCACTTCTTCGGATGTACTCCTGTTCTTTTTACATAAAAGTGCATTCTTGTTGGTTGTAATAGCCTTACTATGTATTCTTCACAACTCAGAGATAGATGTAGGTTTCATTTTTAGAAGGTACACACTATACATTTTTAAAGTGATTTATTTTTGGAAACTTTTCAGATTAGTTTTACAGCTATATCAGAAAATGAATGATTGGTTATTTCATTTACCAAAGGTAATTGAAGCAGATAGTTCACCTCCCAATGACTTCATCAATATCTCCAATTCAGCAGGTTAATCATTAATATTTGGAGGATTTTCTTGCCAGGCTGTATTAGGAGGAGAACATCACCAGACAGACATTAAAATTGTTTGTTTTAACTAAAACAACAACATTATATATTCTGGATTTTTTTCTTCAACAGCAAACTTATAATATTTTAACAAAACAAGCATATGACTCTTTGAATTTAGTTAAACATTCAAGTTTTTAAAAATCAGGTTTGTTTTTGTTAAAATTGTTTAACTAAAATAGTTTAATTTTTGTTTTTCTAAATATTTAATCGACCATGTCAGCCAGGTCAACATGAGAAATTTAAAATATTGGCTTCTGCAGCTAACTCCATTGTCTTCACCTTCATTTTCCTGTTTTGTTCATAATCTGGAAAAGAAAAACAAGCTTTCCTGCTTTTTCAGGTCCCAAATGATTTCTCAGTTTGGAATGAATTAGTCCAAAGGAAGAAAATATTCTTTCTACACCGGTAGAAGAAGCTACTGCTGTTAAAAGTGAGATTATCACTTCAACAGTCTCTGAATCCAAGTGCTTAAGCGACTTTCACCAGTTTACTGGTGTGACTTTCACCAGTTTACTGGTGTGACTTTCTTTAAAACATCATCAGCAAACATATGTTTCTTGAATGGTTCACCCTTAGCTCTGAAGTTTATTATAGTTGGCATTATGGAGAGATGATGGCTATGACATGGACATCCAGCAAACTCCTCTCCTTCAGCAGTTAAGGTTTGACACGGGTACCGAGTATTGAGAATATTTGCAAGAAAATGAGCTGGAGATAGTGCTTGTCCCATTTGCTGTTTTAATGCTTGTAAGTTAACTCTGTCATTGCATATTTCTCTTTTTAAGATCTCACTTTCCTTCCAAATTTCAACAGCGTCAGCAATAAAACAGCTATTTCCCTGCATTTTTTTTCAAGGCTACAGAAATAGGCTTCAGGGTACTCAGCATGTGTTTAACATTTCTCTTGAGCCCAATGTTGAGAACTTTGGCTGTGACAGTGTGTAGTAGGGTTGAGCCGGGGCTCTACCCTCCGAGATGGAGGGGTGCCACACCGGCTCACTAAAGTGCAGACAGTCCAACCTCAGGTCCCTTTACGCAAGGGCTGAGCGGCTCACAGTTCAGGAGCTCAGGCCCTTAGGTAGGGGCTGAGCGCTAACTAACCGTCTAAGCAGGCCCAGGCCCTGGGCCAGGGCGGGGCACAAACAGTCACAGCTCAAGCCCTTTGGGGCGGGGGTTGAGCAAACCTGCAGTTAAGGGGCCCAGGCCCTGAGTCAGGGCAGGGCACAAACAGTCACAGCTCAAGCCCTTTGGGGCAGGGGTTGAGCAATCCAGCAGTTAAGGAACTCAGGCCCTCTGGTGCAGGGGCTGAGCAGACAAGCGGTTAAGGTAAGCCCAGGCTCCTACCTGAGCGTCGGGTGAGGGGGAAGCCTGCCACCCGTGCGGGGTGGCAGGGGGGAACACAGGCCCACCCACTCCACTGCGTTCCAGCCCGGGGCCCTAGCAGCGGTTACTGTCGCTGCCGGTCAGTGGGGTATCCTGACCGAAACACACTGACATCGGCTCACAGGCCTCTGCAGCCTGACCGGGGTCGGCTATCCCCGGGCTACTTCCTTGTTCCCCCTCGGGGCTTACCTCGGCGGCGATGCTGGGTTCGGGCCAGTCCAGGAGCATCGGTTCCTCGGGTGCGGGGCTTGGGGGCCGGTCCGGCAGCTCTCCCCCAGGGTAGCTGGCACGGGGCAGGCTTGACTCCTCCTCGGGGCAGCTGGCACGGGGCAAGCTGGGCCAGTCCTCCTCGGGGCAGCTGGCACGGGGCAAGCTGGGCCAGTCCTCCTCGGGGCAGCTGGCACGGGGCAAGCTGGGCCAGTCCTCCTCGGGGCAGCTGGCGAGAGGGAGGCTTGACCGGCGCTGGGCGTTAGCAGGCGGCCTGCGGCTGTCTCCCAAGCGGGAGCTCGGCCCGGGACGTCTGCTCTCTCTGGCGGTCTGGCTCTCACTGAGCTCTGCTGGCGGGCTTTTGTACTTCCGGGTTGGGGCCGTGACCTCGGAGGGGCGGGCCTTGGACCCGGTGGCTCCGCCCACGCTGGGGTTGGAGGAAGCTCGGCCCTGTCAGAGATGGAGGGGTGCCACACCAGCTCACTACACAGTGCTATCTATTTTTTTCATGATTTTGTTCTCAAACTGTCATCAGATTAGGCCAGTTCTTGATATAGTGCTCAAAACAGTCCACTACTGAGTTCCATCTCGCGTCTTGTGGGAGAGTTAGCTTGGTTCCTCCCCCTTTTTTCAGAGCAGCTGTTGCAAAGTGGTTGTTACGGAAGTATTTTGCAATATCAACAATATTAGCCTGGAACACTGAAGTCTTCGGCTAGGAGGTGCATCAAATAAGCACTGCAACTGTATGTTCTTAGCTTGGGACTCTTTTCACTCTGATCTAAATTTCTTCTCATCTTGGATACATTTGCAGCATTGTCTGTGACCAAGCTGCTTACTAGACATTTGCAATTTTTTTTTTCAGTTTGTTATAGTTTTTACTGCTACTTCTTGTAAGTATTCTGCTGTGTGTGCATTTCCTGATGTATCAATTGTTTCTGTAAGGAAGACATTCCCTTCTTCGGTTGTCACACAAGCACATACATCAGGATCATTGTGGACATTGCTCCACCCATCAAGACTCAGGTTAACAATTTTACCTTCTAGACCTTTTGCCCACTGCTCAATTTCTCTTTCATACACTTTATCCAGCAATTTGCCTGCGACATCTGCTCTGTTGGGTGGACTGTATCCTGGTCTTAATGACTGAACCATGTTAATGAAGTGTGGGTTCTCAATTATACGGAAAGGAGAGTTTGTTGCATAAACAAACTGGGCAATTTTTTTCATCGTTTACCTCTTCTTGTAATCTGCTGGTTCTTCTCACAAATTTATCTATGGTTGTTTCTGGATGGTGGAGATTTTCTTTTCTTTTTGCTACAGGTGATATACTGTGGCTATGTGACATACATGATGTGACTGAAACACTAGCATTGGCAGATAACTCTGAAACTGTAAAAAATTATGGTGATCTTGAAGGTGGATAGTCTTCAGAATCCTGTATGTTGAGGATGGATTCTGCTAAACAAAATAAGTCAATGCAGTCATTTAATTATTACCACCATACTGCTCATTTAGTATTACTCATTGCATTCACTGACACTCAGTACTACTTTAAAGGTGAAATTATTTAGATAGGGTTTTTTCCTCAAAAAGCATTTTATCAAAAAAATCCAATTTAAATTTAAAAAATCGGATTTTTGATTTTTTTTTTTATCCACTCTGCAATAATCTGACTTTCTTTAAAACTTTGGCAGCAAACAAGTACTGCTTGATATTGCTTTAATTCAGTTTAAATAACTTTAATAAATTATAGTGCATTTAAGCCTTCATGTAAATTGTAGTAATTTTAAATAGGTTTCTTTTTAAAAATAACTTTTTTCCCCCCCATTTAAATAAGCTATTTTTTAAATCTATTTTTATTCACCCTGCCTTTTGCACATCTCCAAATCTAGTACAGTGACTGCCAGGGCTAAAGGGTTCTTCAAAGATGGGGTTTGGCAGTAATTGTAAGGAGGAGGGACCAACTGCACAGTCATGGAGGGTAGAAAAGAGAGTTAGCGCCTCTTGTAGGGTTGAGGAGAGAAGCCATGAACCTACTGAAGGGAGTCTCAAACAGTTTCACGGGCAACCAAAACTGTTAAGTCTACTTATATGGTTAACTTATCTGCTATTTAATTGCCCCACACTGTGTAAACTGGGCAGTTGTTTCATTTGCTAGAATATGGATTTTCCTTGCTACAGTTTTAGGTTCCTAAGAAGACTTGGTCGGAGAGATGGTTTGAGGTGACAGTAGATATGATTTGGACAGTTGCACTATAGATGATAAACAAAATCTTCATGGCATGCGTTGAGAACAAGCTTCCATGTTCAGAAATTATTGGGTGAGGTTCTCTGGTGTGTTTTATGCAGGAGGCCAGACTAGATTATCATAATGGTCCCTTCTGGTCTTAACCTATGTATCTGTACATATCTCTTGGCTTCCATCCCTAGGTTTGATTAGTGACTGCAAATGTGCATTGTGGGGCTCCATTTTAGTTTCAGTTGCTAACTTCCTGATCAAATGTGTTGACTCTACGAGGAGAACAATGTTTTTGCTAAGTACCTGTCCTGCAAACTAGCCTTGGGAGATGAGTTACATAATCATTAAATAAAAATTAAAATAATTTGTATGTAATGATTAAATTTATGCCAGCCAAACTGCCCTCAGTACGCCTGTCCAGTTCTAGTGTCTGAAATGGGCTTGTGGAGGTGTAACTAATTGATTCACAAGTATGTTGACAGGCAGAATTTGGCCTTCCAATTGGATCTGGGCTGTCAATTTCATTGAAAGAGAAGAAACTGGATGCAGTTCACTTGACCACAGCTGGGTTGATTCTGCAGAGCTAACTGGAGTTGAAGTAGTGACAGTCGTTGGGCTTTAAAGTCAGCATGTCTGACTCTGGATACCCACGGGGAGCAGACCTGTTAAAGAATGTCGCTTTTCAGAGTAGAACTGCACCTTTTAAAGAAACATTTCTTTGTTGGTTACATTTCCTTAAATAAAATGTGGCAATGAAAGAGCCTTTAGTACAGAACTGATTCTGCCCCGGGAATGAACACCAAGAGGCTGCTGTGTATGTGGAGACCATCTGAAGGATTTTCTTGTTTCAGGTTGATGCAGTCTTATAAGTTTGCTAGATTTACTAGCTGCCCAGCCTTTCTATATATGGAAGTGAGTTGTTCCTATGGTTACTTGATGTAAAGCTAAGCTGTCCTTGTTCTGAGTTTTATAGGAGCACACTTATGATGTATTTAAATCTGTATTAGCACTTCATTGTAAAGACATCTTTGGGCGTTATAACTTGACTAGAGAAGCTTTGGCTTAGGCACTCTCCTCCTTGGTGTGTGTTTTTTCTGGTCCGTTGGGCAAACACCCTTTATTTAATTTCTGGTACTCTTCCAATCTCAGCTCAACCCAGTTTAGATTTCAGATTGAATTTTCACAGTGATTAGTTGTTGCATTTGGTATTCATGGAAAAGAATTCATAGATTCTAGGGCTGGAAAGGACCTCGAGAGGTCATCGAGTCCAGTCCCCTGCCCTCATGGCAGGACCAAATACTGTCTAGACCATCCCTGATAGACATTTATCTAACCTACTCTTAAATCTCCAGAGGTGGAGATTCCACAACCTCCCTAGGCAGTTTATTCCAGTGTTTAACCACCCTGACAGTTAGGAACTTTTTCCTAATGTCCAACCTAAACCTCCCTTGCTGCAGTTTAAGCCCATTGCTTCTTGTTCTATCCTTAGAGGCTAAGATGAACAAGTTTTCTCCCTCCTCCTTATGAATAACATGGTACATGTCTCTGTTTAAAGTCCATTTCTGCCTATGGTAATAACTTGTTCCAGGGAAAATGTCCTTAACATTTTTAGTAAAAGCTTATATAGTTATTTACACAATAACCCAGATTCTACATCAAGGTATTAAACACCACCTAGATGTGAAGACCTTTATTATAAAACCAAAAAGTAAATATAAAGAATGTTCTGGTCCATTAAAGCACTAAGCACAGCATGGCATACCTCAGCCAGAGGTCAGGGCCCTCCTGGGGTTGAGGGCAAAGGTGGCTGTAAATTACCTTTGTGCCCTCTGGATTCTGGGCTGTTCTAAGGGCTGAAATGGCCTCTGGCATACGTTAGAGCAGTGTGTCCTGTGTTACAGCCCAGAATGTCCATAGCACTTGTACTAAAGTCTTCCCCCAGCTTTGTCCTCAGCATGTCCCCTAGGATGGTGATTGCATGGATGCAGTCTGCCCCATGTGTTGGCTGGAGCAAGTTGCTCCCCAGCCAACTCCCATGCAAAGCTCTAACACTTGGCTCCCATGACTCCCACCTCAGCCCTCTCACTCTTGTTGCCAGTCTCTGCCCCAAACTCCAGACACCACATACGTGTGTTTGTTTTTTAAAGTCCACTAACAAGGATTAATTCCCCAGAGCTGGTCAGCCCAACACTTGCACTGAAGGCAAGCAGCTGTGAGCCTTTCTGTATTCCTTCCCCATCAGCATTTGGATGGAGTCTACACCGAATTTCTCCCTAGATTCAGGCTTCCTTCGCTCTCCCTGCTCTGAGAATGCAACGGGGAGAGGAAGGGAAGCCCAGATTAGAGCTACAGCCCTCTGCTTTGGCTGATGGAGTCCTGTCCTCAGCCTGGAGTGGTGAGAGGCATGAAGATCATCCCCAGTGCTTGGGGCGGAAACCCACTTACCAGGGCCCTTTGAAGTCTGCAGTGGGCTGAGTGGGACCAGGAAACAGAATGGCTGGTTCCTGCCCTTTGGGCTGCTGCTCCTTTAAGAGGATGGAAGGGAAGAAGCAGCAGTGGCAGAGGCATTGTTGCTACTTTCTAAGGTGGAGAAGAGGAGCTGTAGAGCAGAGCAGCCCAGGAGCCTCCTGACAAAGAATGTAGGCCATACTTGCAGGTTGGAGGATTCCTATCCCGAGAAGCAGGGACTCTGACAAAGACTTGAGGGACATGGGGGATAATTATTTGAACATGAGGTCCGAGTGTCATCCTGTGGCCCTCCGGGCTAGTGTGATCTTTGGATGCATAAACAGGGGAATCTCAAGTAGGTCTAAAGAGGTTATATTACTTCTACATTTGGAACTGGTTTGGCCGCTGCTGGAATACGGTATCCAGTTCTGGTGCCCACAACTGGGGAAGGATGTTGATAAATTGAAGAGGTTCAGAGAAGACCCATGAGAGAGATTAAATGAGTGGAAAAGTTGCCTTGTAGTGATAGCTTGAGTTCCTTCAGGTTAACAAAGAGAAGGTAAAGGGGCAACTTGATCCGTTTTTATGTACTGACACGGGGAACAAATATTTGGCTCTTAAGTCCAGCAAACAAAGCTAACAAAATCCAAAGGGTGGAAGTTAAAGGTAGACCCATCCAGACTGGAAATAAGGCGTACGTTTTTATACTGAAGATAATTAACCACTGGAACAATTTACCAAGTGTTGTGATAGAATCTGTCACTGACCATTTTTAAGTCGAGGTTGGATGTTTTTCAGCTGTTGTTCAAACAGGAATCCTTTCTGGGCAGTTCTCTGGCCTGGGCTGTACACAAGCTCAGACTAGATGATCACAATGGTACCTTCTGGCCTCACAAACTGACTATTGGAACTGTGTGCAAATCCTCCGAGCCAGAAGCAAGCCTGTGGGTGGAGGGGGCAGAGCTCTCTGGAGAGAATAAATGTGAGACTGAAAACATGGGGGGCAGAACAAAAGACAATGGGGGGGGGGAGGAGGACAGGAAAAGCTACAAAGGGATGGAGGAAAGGAGAAGGCACACACAAGGCACAAAACTCTCCAGTGAGGAAGCCAGGAGGGAAAATTAGCTTTGACAAATTACAGGGAACAGTTACGGTATGTTAAAGTTTATCACGTAGAAAGCTGATGCTGCATTTAAACACAGCGCAGAATTGTTTTACGCTGCAGGTAGGTGACTAGTTGGGGCCAGAATCCAACTCCTTGCTGTAGATCCAATGCTTCTAGAAAGAGGGTATTGTCAGTATCTTACAGTTGTGGGGGGAAAGACATACCCTAGGTCCCACAGGCAGTAGAAAACAGAACCTAGTGCTCCTGACTTAGTCCTGTCCTCTGACCATGGGACCATCTTCCTTCTCTCTGAAAGATCCAGTTAAACAGCACTTCTGTCCACAGAATTAAGAGTGAGAAGGAGCACCAGCGTCATGCAGAGGAGCAGAGGATCCAGGAGATGGCCTACCAGCAAGACGCCTGTTCTGGGGAGAAAGCATGTGAAATACTGGCTCAACTCAGACTGGAGGAGAGAAGAGTGAGGAAGAGTAAGGAAAAGCAACAGAGAAATAAGGAATACATGAGGTGAGCTGGTGAACGATTGAGGGCTCCTTCGTCTTGTTCTCAAAATCCTGGCTTTGCCAGTGGGATTAGAGAAGGCAATGGTATTATCCTGTCACAGGGAAACTGTTTTATTTTTGCAGATACATGGAAGCTTTAAGAGCTCAAATGAGGGAGAAGATAAAACTGTATAACATTGACTTGCCTCCACTGTGCTGCTGTGGGTCTGATTTCTGGGACTCTCATCCTGACACCTGTGCCAACAACTGCGTGTTCTACAAAAACCACAAAGGTATGAGCTCTTGCTTCCTAGTAAGGAATCCGTGTAGACCCAGTAACTGAGATCAGATGTCTGAGTCCTGCCGTACAGGCAAATGTAAAGCCTGGCTAGGAGTCCCCATAGTTTCATAGCGCCATTTCCATTAACTTACTCTAATGTGGGCTCTGCACTTATGTACGTGTGCACACATCCCCCATGCACACTCCCAGGGGACTATAGACCACTTGGGTAGTATTTCATTAACATAGAATAGAACATAGAATCTCAGGGTTGGAAGGGACCTCAGGAGGTCATCTAGTCCAACCCCCTGCTCAAAGCAGGACCAATCCCCACATTTGATAGCCTCAGTGGTCTGTTGAACTAGATTTTCTTGTAGCACAGATATTTTGTAACTTTTATACAGATGTTAAAGGGAGCTTGCTAAGCACCAGCTGCTGCTCTCGCTAATGCAAAGCCAAGGGGGAGTCCAAATCCAGGAACTAGAAAAGCCTGGGCATTCTGCAGACACCCGACACCCTTTGTAACCCTTGCTTTGGAGAAACTGCAACTGTCCCACCAAGAGCTGGGCTGGCAACTTTCCAGGGATGCGCCTGTTTCTGTTTGAATTAATAATGAAATTATATTTGAAAGAACTGATGGGGACACGTTATGGGGAAAAATACTGCAAAGCAAACATGTAAACGGAACAGAAAATGCCTGGCTCTTGGAAAATCCGCGCTCCACTTTGATGCCAAGGTCTTTATTGGAAGGTGGATGGGAGGGAGAGGTTATCAATCACCTGTAACAAAGCAGTCTTGTGCTTTAAATTATCCTGCAGAACAATTAGGGTATTTGGTTGTACAGACATTTGGGGCAATCCTCGTAAATTGCTTTCAAAAATACAATGTCATGAGACGTAAATGGGAAATGCAACAGTTTGTAGAAAAAATAAATAAATACACAAGCCTAAAGTCAGTAATGGCGCATGCGGGTGCTGCTATCGCTATTTTACAGCGCCCAGGCTAGGGATGTAAAAGGTTAACCGGTAAGCATTAGGCTTATCGGTTAACCAACATTAACCGGTAAGCCTGACTGCCCTGCACTGGCAGGAGGGACCCCAGCCGTGCTGGCCAGAGCAGCCACATCGGGCTGGCGGGGCCCCAGCACTACCTCGGTTAACCAGTTGTAGTTCTAATAGTTTAACCAGTTAACTTTTTTAACCAATATTTACATCCCCAGTCCAGCCATGTACGTGTATGTTGTAGAATGCCAGCTACTTAAAAATCAGCTTCTCCAGCACTTACCTTCTGGCTCCTAGGTTCAAGGTTCTTTATTTGCCCTGTACCCACTAATACATCTCAGACACATGCAATGGTTTTGGGAGCATTTCCCTACCCTATTTCAAGTGCTGCTTGTGGCCTACAGAAAGGGCCCTGAATATCTGAGCTGGCTGGTGAGTGAGTGAGGAATTGCTGTTCAAACTCTTTACCCTTTAAATGCTTGTGTGCAGAATACATGCAAGGCTCTCTTACAGAGTTGGGATTTTTCATGTCTAGTCTCCCATTTGGTGCCCAATCCTGCCTTTGCTCGTTTTGTGTCTCCAGTTCCCCCAGAGTCTCAGTTTCCCATGTGGTAATCTGCTAAGCACCTACGCCTGCCCCCACAGCCATGCAGAAGCTTATCTTGCTCAGTTTTGCAGCAACAGGAGCACATGATTGCTCAATACCCGTAGATCCTATGAATTTTCCCCCTTCAGAGATGAGGCCCTTGGGAAAATGTCCCTCTCTATTTTTGTCAAGAGGCACAACTGCATTTTTTGTTTAATTCCCAAGTTAGCAAATGACTCCAGAAGTAAGCCCCAGGGCTCTGCGGGAAAGCTGGCTCAGGCTACAGTCACTTAACACTTTCTGATTTTTCAGCTTATGCTCGAGCGTTGCAGTCGGTCATCTCATCATGTGACCTTTCGGATGGGAATTCAACCACACGACTTGCAATCCATAACTTAGCTTCAGTACATGCACCTTCTGTGAAGAATCCATGAAAGGTCGCCCTGGAATCAGCTTTTACGAATGTTCAGCAGACAGCTGGCCCGGGCACAGGGCAGACGATTGTTCCCCGGAGCAGTTTTCTGTCCCAGAGCATTCACTCTCTTCTTCATTTGTTAGCCCTTATCTAGAGAGACACTAGGTTTGTTTTGACTAATATTCACATTCAGGGTTAAATTGTACCTCTGACTCCTTTCATCATGTGTGATCCATATACACTACGGAAGGTGAGTACTCCAAAGGCCCAGAATTAGCCCTGCTGCTACCACTGATCAGTAATGCAGGGATCTAATGTAAAGGGATACCATGGGATGGTTAACATTGATGAGGGATTTTTGTTTGTTTGAAGCATAAATCCAAATTTCTGTCTATTCAACTGCAGAATAAACCCTTCCAAGTTCAAAGCATCTGTGCAGGATTCTTCTGTGGCTGTAGTTGTGCATGCTTTCACGTTGTCCGAGTCTCTAAACCGGGGAGGGGAGTGGGGGATAGCCTGGCTATGATTGGGTTTCCCTCCCTCCCTGCTCCACCATCTCAACAATCCATGTTCTGTTAGTGTGTCTGCCCAGAAGGCTTTTTTGCAGCTTTTCATTTATAAAACGAACTGCTCAGAAAAGAGAGACAAATCTGCAACATCTTCAGCTTTTGCCTCATGAGAGAAAAACTTTAAGGCTTCTCCAGTTGAAGTCCAAAGAGAAGGAGGCGGTGAGATGTTTGTTAAAACAAACCACCCAGTTCTCTTGTGTTGTCAATCCCATATTCTCCTCTCTGCAAGGTACAGAGCACTGAGGTTTTTCTCTTATTAGATCCTGGCAATAAAGAGGTCCCAGGCTGCCTATCCACGTGTATACTGTGCATTCTCATTCCGCTGTTTGCAAATGGCTCCATCAAGTAGCAGAATATTCCTATACTCAACCCTGTGTGTTGGCAAGAGGAGACACTGGTGCATCCTCTCCTTGGATTTAGTCCATTTATAAAGCAGGGTCAGAAACCCTCCTCTTCCTGTAGGCATATGTTGCAGTCTGGTAGTATTTGCTTTGAAGATGCCCTACTTCCAGGGAAGGTTAGGGGGTGTCTGCTGACTCTCACTGGGGCAGTTGCCTTGTTCTCTGGCACTTTAGAGAGGCCACAGGCTTGGTCAGGAGGGAAGAAGCTGGGTGGGAGGCGATTTGAACTGGGCTGTTCTCTGTGGTGTGTAAAAAGAACCAGCAATAGGGTGAGTTTGGATTCCACGTGCTGTGGACACTGTCAGAGTTCCTGTCCTGCATGCTGGCGAGGAGTGGTGCAAAGTGGACTTCCCAGGAGGAATTCTGTTTGAGGGAGCCAGAATTCCCTCTGGGGAGTGGTCCCTCTGCCACTGGGGAGAAGCCATCACACACCTCCTCCCCCCTTTACTTCTGGGTGGTTAGGAGGGAGCAGGGACTGGTCTCCCCAGAAGAATTTGACCAGCTCCTTTGAAGAGGCACAAGGACTGTGTCTCTGTGTCTGTGTCGTCCTCCTCTAGCTCCCTCCCATACCTCCACGTACCAACACTCTACTGTCTATAATTTCCTGCTTGTTCCATTGGCTAGCTAATCATACTCACTCATAAGACATGTTAAGTAACTCTCTCTCTCATATGATGTAATGAAACCTGCATCAATTTCTAGTTTTGCTTTGAGGCCTCACCGTATTCCCCATTGATGGACTGGCTAATCCCCAATTAGCTCTTCACATGGCTGCCAAGCACTCAGTAGCTTCTCCTGTGTCGCCTGGCAGGAGGGGAGCAGGTGTAGCGAGCAGCTTGTTGTGAGGGGCCTGTCTCTTCCACAGATTGACGTACAGAATCTTAATATGCTTGCAGCTACTTGAAATGTAGGTCAGTATCATTCTCCCTTGTCTACAAATGACTAAACCAAGGCACAGAGAGTCACGGACAGAGCTGGGGAAAGAGTCCAACTCTCCTTCGTCCTGGGCCTGTATATTAGCCACAAGGCTGTCCTTCCCCGTTAGTTCCTGGATTGTTTTGTTCCCTCTCTTGGTCCCAGGCTCTCTCCTATCTTTTCTTCTTAAGCATGGTCTTTGCTCCCACCTGTCTTTCTCCCTGCCTCTCTCTGCAATAGTCTAGTCTCCTCCCACAGCCTTTCCCTAAATCTCTCTGCTCCTGTCTCCCCACCGTGGCTGCCTCCTGCATGTGGAATGTGTTACTGCTCAGGGCCCAGGAGCAGCAGTAGTGAAATGGGAGCAGAGGTAAAGGGGGGAAGCATTGGTTGCCTGCTCAGAAGCCCTAGGAGCTGCTTCTAGTAGCCAAGAGGAGGTGCTGCAGGCAAAACAATGCACACTACCTGTAGCCCTGCTTATGAGTGACAGCAGGGATGAATGTGATTATTGCTGCCGCTGAGTGACGCTTAGCGGGTTTGTGTTCGGCCGGGCTGCATGAAACTGAAATCAGCTTATCAGGAAAATAAATGGCTACACAGCACTGCAAATAAGACTAAGGTACAATCTTCTGATGGAACAGGCTCTGTTTCATATGGTTGCTCCCTCCTAGAGCGGAAGAAAACTGAAGCCCCTGGAGTTGCTTCCAAATTTTCTATGAGGGGGCAACATGTGCATGTCTCTCTCCACCCCTTAACCTCCCCCAGCTGCTACCATCACATGGAAGAGCAGGGGATCTGATCCCTTCACCCCATGGATCTTGAGCAATCTCCTGGATGCCCAGGGTCATATATATGTATGCCCTGTGTCTCTACTTCAGCTCCTGTTCTTGTCAGAACAGTTCCATTATAGGCAGGGTGTCCTCAGCTAGAAGGTATGCAGGGAACCTGTACAGAGGGAGGTGGGGGACTTCCCAGCTGCGGAAGGGCCTATACTGACAAATTAATAGCCTCCTACAACAAACTCATCACCGGGTGATGGGAGAGGAACAAGGAACGCTGCAGAGGCAATGATTTCATAGCTCACCAGCTTGGATCAGCTAATCCTGATGGTGTAACAGGATCTAGGAAACTGACAGACCTGTAGAGCATCCAAACTCCTGAGGCCCTGTTTGGAATATGAGTCCTAAGCACACCTAAGGCCCTCACATTCTTTGAAACCATAATCCATATTTGCTATATTAGATTCTAGCAGATCACTTCAATTTCTAGGTGCTGTAGACAAAATGAAGGATCTGCATCCTACTTAAGAAGGCAAAAGCTCTCCACTGCCTGCTCCCCTGAGTTATTTATACCCCCTTCTGCCAGCTACCAGAGGTGTCTGTCTCTTCTAGATGTTGACAACATATGCATAGCTCATCAAGCCAACAGTCTTGTTGAATGGAGTGGCCTCTGATGTCGGGGACTGCATCCTAACGGCTGTGTTACTCCGTTACTGAAGAAGCACCTGCACAAAGACGTGATCCTGGACTGAGTTCTAATAGCGTAAAGATTGGCTCACCCTGGTCTCCAGTAGGAGGTCTGAATGGATCTGTGCGTATATAAACGGGTGATAGCCTTGCAGGCATCTCTGTACCTCCTCCCCTGAGGTCCAAGATGACCTCTAGAGCATGTTGCAGTAATGCTGCTCTCACTGAGGGCAAGTCTACACTACAAAATTGTCAATCTAAGTTATACGGACGTACAGCCACTGCAGTAATTAAATTGCTTTTGCATGTCCACACTACGCTCCTAGTGTCAGAGGTGCGTGCCCTCACCAGAGAGCTTGCACTGATTTAAACTGTGAGCATGGGGCATTGTGCGACGGCTTCTGAAAGGCAGCACCAGTCAACGTAAGCAATGCAGTGTTCACCCCTGACATTACGTCGACCTAACTACCTCAACCTAAGCACTACACCTCTCGCGGAGGTGGAGTTAAGTCAGTGCAGTGGGCGAGTTACATTGGTGGGAGCTACATTTTAGCGTAGACACTGACCGAGGTCGATGTAAGCTGCCTTCCATTGATCTTGGTCCTGCTTTGAGCAGGGGGTTGGACTAGATGACCTCCTGAGGTCCCTTTTAATCCTGATATTCTATTTTATGATTCTATGATCTAACACTGTAATCTAGACTAGGCCTGAGAGCGTGCCTGCACTAGGAAAATAAGCATTTTGAAAAAGTGTTCCTGTGTAGTGAACGTTTCATGCTCTCCTTTGCACTTTGTGCAAGCAGGACAACCTCTTGTTTAAAATGCTATTTAACATTTTCAGGCACAGGTGGGCTTGAGAGTCTGAGCTGCTTCCTGAACCACAGTGACCACACTGCTGTTTTTAGCACGCTAGCTTGAACCACAGGTAGAGGGAGTCTGTCTGCCCAGGTTGAGCTTGCTCGTCGCTGCAGCGTTGACATACCCACCAGGACCTTTGGCCAGAGTCACTTTTAGAGCAGAACTGCACTTGACGTTGTTCTGGTTTATCTTGTGGAAATCAAATAATGAAGTATTGTCATTAAAATTCATTAAAGCAATAATAAACCTGATGACTAAACATTAGGCAGACGTTAAAAGTTAATGGTTATCACAGCTGCTGAGCCGGAGTTTCCAGATGTTATATCTCCAATGTTCACAAGCATTCTGAATTGTGACCTCTCGCCAAGGCTGATAGATTGGCGCTGTGCTTTCCTCTAGCAAACAGGAGCATCTAACAGGGAAGTTGTGCAACGGAGTTCTCCAGGTGAAGGAGGAGCGACTACCTGACACCTGGGGTGAGTTTGTCGCCTGTTTGTGTGCTTGCTGCTTGACTGAAGTTTACTGTGTGGTCCATTTGTGTCGGGGGCCGTGTGCTGAGCCTAGCAGCCTGCTAGGCATGGCTGAGAGCTTCTTAACGAGGCTTTGATCCCTAATCCCTTGAGCACCTGTTAGCCCTTCACCACGGGGTGGGGCTACTCAGGGAGAACCAGGGGTTAAAAAGCCCACTCCTAAGCAACCAGAGGAGCTAGCGAACAGGAGCAACTAACGGGAGTTTTGCGAGCTAGTGTGAGAGCCCAATGCACCTGATTAACCTGCTCTAAACTTAGGCCAAGAAATATCTCCTCCCCCTTCCACCCCCCCCAAAAAAGCAATAAAAAAAAAACAACAAAAAAGCTACAGGAGTAAAAAGCATGCAAGCAGAGTGGGGGCTATCCAATTTATTGCACTGAGTGCAGCATGTACCATTACACTGCTCTACAGCCAAAATGCTTCTGAAATAAATGTAGTCAAACTTTACTAATTCTGGGTCACTGAGAACGAAAATGATGCTTAAAATTGTTGATTGGCTCTAGTTTTCAAGATATGCTATTGGGTCAGTATATACGACCCTTGACTTGGGAATGGCGGAGGATAAGTGAGTTATAAAGGGAAGGGATCTCAATTTAAAACCAGAAATGACTAAAATACATCTTTGACTGGATCTATGAATAAATCTATGACTGGGTTTGGACAGTACTTGCTTTTTAGGTAAAACAATGAATGATGCAATCTGAAGCTGGTATTGCGTCATACGTGATATGAATTGCATCATGTTATTCCTAGAAGTCATGGATGATGCAATCATAACGAAGCTTACATCACTCTGCTGAACAAATTGCCCTATATCAGCTCTAGAAATCATACAGTGTCGTGCTCTCTTATTTGTCAGTGTTTGATTTTGCAAAGGGACACATTTCTGTTTAGCCAAAGTGAGCAGAGATGCCTCGTACTTGTGTGAACAGTGCAGATAACTTCTGCTATGTTTGTGGTGAAGTGACTTTTGCATCACAAAAGCGCAGTATAACCACTATGGTTAAGAAAGCCTATCACCTTTATTTTGGCTGCAAAATTGGAGATCAGGACAAGAGGTGGGCCCCACACATATGCTGCAACACTTGTGCAACAAATCTTCGCCAGTGGTTGAACAGGAAAAGGAAATCTATGCCTTTTGCAGTGCCAATGATTTGGAGAGAGCCAACAGATCATACCAGCAATTGTTACTTCTGCATGGTGCCTCCAGTTGGGAAAGGTGTGTCAAAGAAGAAAAAGTGGACTGTGCATTATCCAAACATTCCATCAGCTATACGCCCAGTACCCCACGGAGAAGGACTGCCGGTTCCTGATGCACCAGAATCATTCTCACTTGAGTCAGACGAGGAAGAGGAAGAGGATGAAACTTCTGGTCCTGAACCATCAATGTCACAGGACCCACATTTTCTCCCATCCTCCTCCTCTGAACCACACCTCATAACACAAGGTGAACTGAATGACCTTGTCAGGGATTTGGAACTACCCAAGAGTAAGGCAGAGCTGTTGGGCTCCAGACTACAGCAGTGGAATCTCCTGGCAGGTGATGTTAGGGTTTCCATGTTCCGTGACCGTCAAAAGGATCTTGTCCCATTCTTCTTCATGGAAGGTGATCTTGTAGCCTGCAACAACATCGATGGTGTGATGGCAGCCCTCAACATCGTTCACGATCCAGATGAGTGGAGACTGTTCACTGATTCATCGAAGACGAGTCTTAAAGCTGTTTTACTGCATAATGGCAATGTTTTGCCATCAATTCCAGTTGGTCATGCAGTCCATATGAAGGAAACCTATGACAACATGAAACAACTTTTGAGGTGCATAAACTATGACCAACATCAGTGGCAGCTTTGTGGCGATTTGAAGGTTGTTGCTCTCTTGCTTGGTCTGCAGACTGGATACACAAAGTACTGCTGTTTTCTCTGCGAATGGGATAGTCGTGCAAGAGATTCCCACTACATCAAGAAAGATTGGCCACTCCGACAGTCATTGGAGCCTGGGAGGAAAAGTGTTCAGCATCCACCACTTGTTGAATCAAGGAAGATTTTGTTACCACCCTTACACATCAAGCTGGGTCTGATGAAGAACTCTGTCAAGGCCATTGACAAAACACAAGCAGCTTTCAAGTACCTCTGTGGAAAATTTCCAAGGTTAAGTGAAGCTAAGATAAAGGAAGGTGTCTTTGTTGGTCCTCAGATTGGTGAACTTCTTCGAGATGATGCATTTGACCATGCACTGCGTGGCAAGGAAAAGACGGCATGGAAAGCCTTCCAGTTAGTGGCAATAAATTTTTCTCGGAAACAACAAGGCAGACAACTACAGGTTGTTGGTGGAAAACCTCCTCAAGGCATACAAAAGCCTTGGTTGCAACATGTCACTAAAGATACATTTTTTGCACTCTCATCTAGATTTTTTTCCACCGAACTGCGGAGCAGTGAGCGATGAGCACGGCGAGCGATTTCACCAGGACATTGCAACAATGGAGAAACGCTATCAGGGCAAATGGAGCCCATCAATGCTTGCAGACTATTGCTGGACAGTGACAAGAGATGCTCCATTTAATGAATACAAGAGACAAGCCAAGAAGCGCCGAGTAGACACTGAATAGGACTAAACTATGTACATAATAAATTTTATTTCTATAACCCTTTTGCTGATTTTTAAAGTGTTACATAAACAGGACAGGTGAAATATTATCATGTAAAGCAACCATAAACACATGAAAAGACCTAGGTTTACAATTTATAATTAAAACTCTATCTACACAATATACATAGACATAACATGTAAAAACTTAAATATCTTAGAAACAGTAGCCAATCAGTTGTTTTAATTGTCATATTTGAATTCAGCACATCAAAATACATAATAAATAGCACATTTTATCTCTGAAGCAGACGACTTCTCAAAAATTGTAGACCAGTGTTATCTACCTTGTGGGCAGGTGCCGTGTGCATTCAGTGCAAGCAGCTCATGGCCCTCAGAGACAGAGCATGGGCTCTTGAGACCAGAGTGGCTGAACTGGAGGAGATAATGGAGACAGAGATACATAGATATGAGAGGTTTTGGGGGGTTTTTTGGTCCCACACCCGGGGTGCTGCTGAGGAGGGTGAAAGTCTCAGGGAAGGAGAACATAAAATTGGAGCAGAGGGAAACAATCCTATAGTTGGGATCCTCCTTCCAGATGATGTCATGAGAAACCCCAAGAGAACACCTACCTCGGGGTAGGCAATCTGTGGCACGAGAACTGATTTTCAGTGGCGCTCTCACTGCCTGGGTCCTGGCCACCGGTCCAGGGGGCTCTGCATTCAATTTAATTTTAAATGAAGCTTCTTGAACATTTTAAAACCCTTATTTACTTTAGATACAGCAATAGTTTAGTTATATATTATAGACTTAGAGACCTTCAAAAAAGGTTAAAATGTATGACTGGCACGCGAAACCTTAAATTAGAGTGAATAAATGAAGACTCGGCACACCACTTCTGAAAGGTTGCTGACCCCTGATCTACATCTTAGTAAAGAGGAGAGGATAGAATCGTAGGACTGGAGGGGTCCTCGAGAGGTCCTCTAATCCTGTCCCTTGCACTCATGACAGGACTAAGTATTATCTAGACCTTCCCTGACAGCTGTTTGTCTAACCTGCTCTTTAAAATCTCCAGTGACGAAGATTCCACAACCTCCCTAGGCAGAAATTGATAAAGTACAGGTAGGGACTGGAGAGACAGTCCAACAAAAGAGTCCATGCACTTACATCACATAACAGATAGCTAAAATGTGACAAATTTTATAGGTGCTTGTATACAAATGCCAGAAGTCTAAATTGTAAGATGGGTGAACTTGAGTGCCTAGAATTAAATGAGGATATTGATATAATAGGCATCACAGAAACCTGGTGGAGTGATATAATCAATGGGACATGGTAATACCAAGGTACAAAATATATCGGAATGACAGTGTAGGTTGTGCTGGGGGAGCGGGGTGTGCACTATATGTGAAAGAAAGCATAGAATCAAATATTAGTAAAAATCTTAAATGAATCAAACTGTACAATAGAATGTCTATGGACAGAAATTTCATCCTTCACTAATAAGAGTTGAGCAGTAGGAATATACTACCACCCACCTGACCAGGATGGTGACAGTGATTGTGAAATGCTCTGGGATATCGGAGTGGCTACAAAAATGGAAAACTCAGTAATATTGGGGGAATTCAAATATCCCCATATTGACACGGTACATGTCACCTAAGGATGGGATGCAGAGATAAAGTTTATAGACACCACCAATGACTGCTTCTTGGAGCAGCTAGGCCTGGAACCCACAAAGGAAGAGGCAATTCTTAATTTAGTCCTAAGTGGAGCACAGGATCTGGTCCAACAGATGAATATATAGCTGAGCACTCTGTAATAACGACTATAATGTAATGCAATTTAACACCCTTTGGGGAGGAAAATCCCAAAGAAGCCCACCACAGTAGCATTTAACTTCAGAAAGGGGGAACTACAGAAAAAAGAGGAAGCTAGTTAAACAGAAATTAAAAGGTACAGTCACAAAGGTGAAATGGCTGCAAGCTGCTTGGAAACTTTAAGATACCAAAACAGAGGCTCAAATTAAATATATACCCCAAATCAAAAGAAACATAGTAAGAAGATTATAAAGGTGCCACCGTGGCTAAACAACAAAGTAAAAGAAGTGGTTAGAGGCAAAAAAAAAAAAAGGCATCCTTTAAAATTGGCAGTCAAATCCTAGTGAGGAAAATAGAAAGGAGCATAATCTCTGGCAAGTCGAGTGTAAAAGTACAATTAGGTCAAAAAAGAATTTGAAGAGCAACTCGTCAGAAACTAACAGCAAAAAATTTAAGTATGTTGTTAGCCAGTCTTCCTGCTTCAGATCAGTAGCACCACTGATGACTGAGGTGCTAAAGGAGTACTCAAGGGAAACAAGACCATTGCAGAGAAGTTACATGAATATTTTGCATCGGTCTTCACCGCAGAGGATGTGAAGGAGATTCCCACATGAGCCATGTGAGGATGTAAGCCACTGGTTTTAGGTGACAAATCTGAGGAACTGTCTCTCAGCCTGAGGTCTCAATAGAGCAGATTTTAGAACAAATTGATAAATTACACAGTAAGAAATCACCAGGACCAGCTGGTATTCACCTGAGTTCTGAAGGAACTCTAATATGAAATTGCAGAACTACTAACTGTGGTATGTTACCTATCGCTTAAATCAGCCTCTCTACCAGAGGACTAATGTGACACCAATTTTTAAAAACAGGCTCCAGAGGCGAACGTGGCAATTATAGGCCAGTAAGCCTAACTTCAGTACCAGGCAAAGTGGTTGAAACTATAGTAAAGAATAGAATTATCAGATACTAGATGAATATGATTTGTTGGGGAAGAGTCAACATGGCTTTTATAAAGGAAGATCATGCCTCACTAATCTATTAGAATTCTTTGAGGGGGTCAACAAACTTGTGGACAAGGGTGATGCAGGGGATATACGGTACTTGGACTTTCAGAAAGCGTTTTGACAAGGTCCCTCACCAATGACTCATAAGCAAAGTAAGCTGTCATGGGATAAAGGGGAAGGTCCTCTCATGGATCTATAACTGGGTTAAAAGACAGGAAACAAATGGTAGGAATAAATGGTCACTTTTCACAATGGTGAAAGGTAAACAGCAGTGTCCCCCAGGGGATCTGTACTAGGACCTGTGCTGTTCAACATGTTCATAAATGATCTAGAAATGGGGTAAAGAGTGAGGTGGCACAATTTGCAGATGATACAAAATTACTTAAGATAATTAAGTCCAAAGCAGACTGGAGAAGAGTTACAAAAGGATCTCACAAAACTGGGTGACTGGGCAATGAAATGGCAGATGAAATTCAATGTTGATAAATGCAAAGTAATGCACATTGGAAAATATAATCCCAATTACCCATCCAATATGATGGGATCTAAATTTATCTGTTACCACTCAAAAAAGTGGTCTTGAAGTCATTGTGGATAATGCTCTAAAAACATCTGCTCAGGGTGCAGCAGCAGTCAAAAAAGTTAACAATGTTAGGAAACATTAGGACAGGGATAGATAAGTCAGAAAATATCATAATGCCACTATGTAAAGCCATGATACACCCACAACTTGAATACTGTGCAGTTCTGATCAGCCCATCTCAAAAAAGGTATATTAGAATTGGAAAAAGTACAGAGAAGGGCAATGATTAAGGATATGGAACAGCTTCCGTATGAGGAGAGATTAATAAGACTGGGACTTTTCAGCTTGGAAAAGAGATGATGGGGAGGATATGATAGAGGTCTATAAAAGTCATGACTGGTGTGGAGAAAGTGGATAAGGAAGTGTTATTTACTCCTTCACATAATACATGAACCAGGGGTCACCTGATGAAATTAATAGACAGCAGGTTTAAAACAAATATAAGGAAGTATTGGATGAGGGGGATTTCAATTCCAATATAAAACAAGATATATTGGAATTGGAAAAGGTTCAGAAAAGGGCAACAAAAATGATTAGGGGTTATTTACTCCTTCACATAATACAAGAACTAGGGGTCATCAAGTGAAATTAAAAGGCAGCGGGTTTAAAATAAATAAAAGGAAGTATTTCTTCACACAACGCACAGTCAACCTGTGGAACTCCTTGCCAGAGGATGTTGTAAAGGCCAAGACCATAACAGGGTTCAAAAAAGAACTAGATAAATTCGTGGAGGATAGGTCCATCAATGGCTATTAGCTAGGATAGGCAGGAATGGTGTCCCTAGCCTCTGTTTGCCAGAAGCTGGGAATGAGTGACAGGGGATGGATCATTTGATGATTACCTATTCTGTTCATTCCCTTTGGGGCACCTGGCACTGGCCACTGTCGGAAGACAGGATACTGGGCTAAGTGGACCTTTGGTCTGATCCAGTAGGGCCATTCTTAAATACTTCCTCCAAGAATGCACAGTTAACCTGTGGAACTCATTGCCAGGAGATGTTGTGAAGGCCAAAACTATAATAGAATACAAAAAAGAATAATCTGATTTCATGGAGGGTAAGTCCATCAATGGCTGTTAGCCAAGATTATCAGGGATGCACACCGATGCTCTGGGTGTCCCTAGCCTCTGATTTCCAGAAGCTGAGAGTGGCCGACGGGATGTGCCAGGAGCTCATAGAACCATAGAGTTAGAAGGGACCACAAGGGCCATAGATGACTGGTTTCTCCTGATACCGAGGGGCATAATTTAAAGGGGGGAACACGTGACCCCCCCCACCTGTCGCCTCTGGGAGGAACTTCCAGCCCCACCTCCCTGGGCCAGGGCACCAATCCCACCAGCTCCTGTGGGGCTGGGCCCAGCCCCACAGGAGTGGGGAGCACATGCCTCTGAGGCCACTCCCAGCCCAAGGCAACTCACAACACCAGTGTCTCCCCAGAGCTCACGGACACCTCAGCAGGGGAGGTGCGGGGCACGGGCAATGCCCCTATCTCCAGCTGAGCAGAGACCAGGGATCCTGCCCCTGGCGCCTTCCCCAGCGACGCCCAGCCCGGGGACCACTGTGCTCTCCCTATTGCACCAGTTACCTGCAGGGGGGAGGGGGCTCTGTCCTTCTCCCGCTGCGCCTCCCCTGCCCCCCACAGCACACTCGGCCACTCTCCCAGCAGCTGGGCCCGGGCGGGGAGTGGGAGGGAGCCGCTTCTCACACCAACTGATGGTGGCAGCTCCGGGTCGCTGACTCTGCAGCGCTGCAGCAGCCTGAGAGATCCCAGCTGGGGTGGCCGAATTTTGCTGCTCCCCTCCTTCCACCGCAAACCAAGCAGAAATCTGTGGGGGGGCACTTGACCGCACATTTTCCCCCCGCCCTCCCAACATGTCGCCTATCAATCATCTAATCTAATCCCCTGCCAAGATGCAGGATTTGTTGTGTCTAACCCATCCATGACAGATAGCTATCCAGCCTCCTTTTGACAACCTCCAGTGAAGGAGCTTCCACAACCTCCCTAGGCATCTGTTGCATTGTCCTACTGTGCTTACCGGTAGCAAATTATTCCTGAGATTTAATCTAAATCTGCTAGTTTGAACCCATTGCCTCTTGTCCTGCCCACTGTGGCAAGAGAGACCAACTTTTCTCCATCTTTTTTATGGCAGCCTTTCAAGTATTTGAAGACTATCGTGTCCCCTCTTTAATCTCCCCTTTTCCAAACTGAACATATCCAGTTCCTTCAGCCTTTGCTCATGTGGTTTGCGTTCCATCCCTTTGATCATCTTTGTTGCTCGCCTCTGAATCCTTTCCAGTTTCTCTACATCCTTTTTATACAGCGGTGACCAAAATTGGACACAGTCCTGCAGCTGAGACCTAACCAGCACCGAGAAGAGCAGTACTATCACCTCCCATGACTTGCATGCTATGACTCTGGTAACGTAACCTAAAATTGCATTTGCTTCTTTTGCACAGCTGAACAAATGAGCTGTACAAACAGAGAACAAAAGGAGGATTGCTGCCCCCAGAGAGAGAGTGTGTGTATGCACATGCAGGGTACATCCCACTTGTCCACATTCCAAACAGTCCCTCTCCAGATTTTCTATCTCCAGCCAGTGGAACAGAGCAGTGGCTCCATGCTCCTGCCTCTTGTCTTTTCTAAGTCTAGCTTTTAGAGCTATTTCTGGGGGTAGCAGTGAGCAGCTTCTCCTTGATGATTTCCTGTTCTGTTCATCCCGTCTGAAGCACCTGGCATTGGCCACTGTTAGAAGACAGGATACTGGGCTAGATGGGCTACAGTATTTCAAAGCCTCAGCGGTGACCTACTGAACTCCCCTAGTACTTGTCTCAGGGCCATTTCACTGTAGTGACCTGAGAAACCTCAACCCCCAGAACATTGCCCAGTTTAAGTCTATGCTAAAGAAAGTACCCCAGGCTGCCACCCCTATTCCAATGGAATGCCAGACAGACTGTAGGTCTTCAGACCGGAGCCCAAGTTCCTTGCATTCCTTTCCACAGCAAAGATAGGACTTCTTACTCTGGGGTGAAGCTTGGAGGTGGCCCCTAGTTCTTGTGTTATGAGGAGTAAATAACACTTCCTTATTTACTTTCTCCACACCAGCCATGATTTTATAGACCCCTATCATATCTCCCCTTAGGCATCTCTTTTCCAAGCTGAAAAGTCCCAGTCTTTTAATCTCTCCTCATACGGAGGCGAGATAAATATAACTGGTCGTATCTGCTCCTCGATGCCTTCCCACCCCACCCCCTTCCTTTACTAGGAGTGAAGCAACAATCGTGCTTCTCATCCCAAATTGGCCAAGAAGGCTACGGTACCTCAGCCTAGGGGAACTGTTGCAGAGTTCTCTGCTCCATCTTTCCAGTAGGCAGGATCTATTCCAGCTTTTCTGGTGCTAGTGAGTGGCAAGCCCTACATGGGATGAAATACTCCTCCAAGATAAAGCCTCATGTACATTTTCCATTGTCTCCACCTGTGCCTGAGTCTGTATGAAAATCTCCTATCAAGGGGCCAAGAAAGAAAAGTGACCTCAGGAAACCTGGTGTCCTAGCTCCTCTGCCCTTTAGTCTGCAGTAGAGAAGAATGAGGGGGGATTTGATAGCTGCTTTCAACTACCTGAAAGGGGGGTTCCAAAGAGGATGGATCTAGAGTGTTCTCAGTGGTAGCAGATGACAGAACAAGGAGTAATGGTCTCAAGTTGCAGTGGAGGAGGTTTAGGTTGGATATTAGGAAAAACTTTTTCACTAGGAGGGTGGTGAAGCACTGGAATGGGTTACCTAGGGAGGTGGTGGAATCTTCTTCCTTAGAGGTTTTTAAGGTCAAGCTTGACAAAGCCCTGGCTGGGATGATTTAGTTGGGGATTGGTCCTGCTTTGAGCAGGAAGTTGGACTAGATGACGTCCTGAGGTCCCTACCAACCCTGA
Organism: Emys orbicularis; assembly: GCF_028017835.1. Classification (NCBI taxonomy): domain Eukaryota; kingdom Metazoa; phylum Chordata; order Testudines; family Emydidae; genus Emys; species Emys orbicularis. Next base: position 16,824,168 of record NC_088697.1, on the reverse strand, counting down.
TATGCTATGATTCTATGATTCTGCAGGGTGGTCCAGACAAGGGCTGAGCCTGTCTGCCTTCCCATCCCATCTCATGCTTCAGCATTATAGTGTTATGGTTACAGACATCCACATCGCTGGAAGACTGAGGGTATCAGTGTTCCTTGGGGCAGCGTGTGTATCCAAATCAATAGTCAGATCTGTTTGCCCTCCCTTCAAGCTTCCTGGCATGCTGCAGCTGTCACAGTCTGGCCGTTTGGACCAACAGCACTCATGCCATGTATTTTCTTTCCATATGAATATACTTGTGGGTAATAATTTTGTCATAAAAAAAGTCTCCAAAGTCCCTGCTCTCGGAAGGCACAATCAATACTGTGTATCTCATGCGGCCAAGGGCTTTGTATTCACCCATCATCTGTGGCAAGGTGTTGTGACACTTTCTTAGGATGCCCCAAATCATAGGTCACTGTGTAACCCCTCCCTCCCGCCTCAGCAAAAGAGAGATTTGCCGGTGTATCTCTTCTGCCCGTCAGAGTTGGGAGTGACAAGGGCCGGGTTCAGTATCTAGTGGTTCCGTTTCAATAACACAACGCAAAACCGGCTCGAGCCCCCACTCAGTGACCTGGGAGAATTACATACCACCCCCCTGGGCGCCTCTAAGAGGCAATACTTCCCCTCTCGCAAGCACAGAGTCTGAGTGTAGCAAAAGCCTTTTAATAAAGGAGGGAAACAATGCGGCATTATGTTGGGGGAACACTACAAACAGGATTCATAACACAAACCATGAGCAAATGACCCACCCCCAAGTAAGTTTGGCAGTGTCCTTTTCCCCTCAGGGTCTTAAGTCCAGCAACGCAACAGTCACCCCACCCACAGTTTCTGTCCTTGGTCAGTGCAGCCCCAGAGTGGTTCTTGAGTCCAGCAACCCAAAAGTCACCCCTCCCACAGTTTCTGTCCTTGGTCAGTGCAGCCCTAGAGTTCAGAAGTCCATCTGCAGAGTTTACTTCCCAGCCTGGGTGGAAGGTGGGGGGGGGGAAGAGAGGTATAGGGGGTACCTTACATGCTCCGCTGCTCGGGTTGACAGCCAATTGCCACACCTCTTCGTGGGGCTCTGCTGCAGTCTTCACCGCTAGCCACACCTCTTCGCTAGCCATTCACCAATATGTCTTCAGCCTCCCACCCCACCCCACAGCTCTCAGCTGTTAGTAGGGGAGCCTCAGTGCTGGGACACTCAGAACAACTAGCCCAAAGTAGGTCTAATGCATAGACCTAGGTATCAGAGATGTCAGCTCTGTAGCATGTAACAAGACTCCTAATAGAATCAAAATTAGCTCTGTTATGACACAGTGGAGAGAGAAGGGGGTCAAAGTGGTGTTTAGGGCCCTCAGACAGTACCCCCACACTCCCAGGTACAAATTCCCATCTCTTCTCCCTCCCCCCTTCACTGGGCTTTGGAACCCTTGTCTAGCAAGTGCTGCTTAGTTGAGGGCGAGTCCCTCCATCATAAAGTGCCAAGTACAGTTCTACTGTCCTTGATTCACATAACCAGGATAACAACACTTTATTACTCCTGCCCCAATAACAAAGAGACTGGGGATCCCACAGCAGCCAAAGTGACCATTTGGGCAAGCGGTCCCATCATGCTAGGCAGGGTGGGTGTGCCCATGCAAACGAGATCAGCCCCTGAAGTCCTTTTCCACAGCTCACTAGCAGATGTCAGGGTAGAGCTCATTCTGACTCTGCTTACACTGGTGCTAAACTGGGTGACAGCCCTGGCTGTTAGCCACTCCAGACAAACCCCTGAGACAAACTTCTCAGGATTCCGCCAACCCTTGCTTTGTCTTGCAGATAACCCTTTGTGCACCCCAGTTCCTGAGCCCTTTGGAAGCGCATGCCCCTGGCATATCCAGCCCTTGTCACTGGACATACACAGAAATTACCAAGTTTACTATCACACACCAGCTTGTTTGATTCAACTAAGAATTCACACTTTCCTTAATATTACAGCACTGAGATCTACTGATGATAAATCAAAGAGGTGATTATTAACAAAGAGAGATTTAAGTGATATAAAGCAAGGATAATGGAAAGAGAGTTGGTTACAAGTGAAACAAAAGTACAACATGCCTCTGAGAAACTAAATATAACTTTAGCAAGCTACAGTCCTTTAGCTAAAGCAGTTTTCTCACCCTCTCAGTTTTTCTGTAGAGTTTTGCTGATTTTCAGGGAAATCAGAATCCCCCATGCCCTACTGGTGGTCTCCTCAGTAAATGGGCAACAAAATATATTTTTTCCTTCTCTTTATGTCTCCCCAAAACACATCGTTTTGGTCCCACTGTGGTTTCAGTCTCCAATGTCTACCCATGCTAATTGCCCATCTCCCCCTGGCCATCGTCAACCTGGCTTTTCCTAGTGACTTACATGCAAATACAGCTGCTTTTGTGTTGGTTTCCCAAGGCTTAATTTACATTGGAGACAGGGAGATAACTACCTTCCCTCCAGTCTGGAAGAAAATGTGTTTGGTCCCAGACTTTAAAGCATAATATCAGTAAGTATCCATAATTCCAGCCCATCACCACCTTTCATTTCATACTGTACAAGACACTTTTTGGATAAACACTATGGCAACAGTGTGTTAGGTGTAGTGAGTTGGCCAGGCCTGACAAGAGCTGCTGACACAGAGCAGTGAACTGCCACAGCCCGGTAAACCATTCTGCTTTGGCTTTGCCTGAAGCCTCAACACTCCAGCCACAGTGATGTTAACATGGGCCAATCAGTGCTGGGAATGCTGTTATTTCATGCCTTTCACCCTAAACGCCTGGCCCAGAAAGCTCTTAACCCTTCCGTAGCTGGGGGGAGGCGGGACAAACAGTGCATCATAGACGAATGCACAGCTTCAGATAAATAGCTTGGAGAGGGATCAAATCCCATTCATAGAATCATAGAAGATTAGGATTGGAAGAGGCCTCAGGAGGTCATCTAGTCAAATCCCCTGCTCAAAGCAGGACCAACCCTAACTAAATCATCCCAACCTCTAAGGATGGAGATTTCACCACCTCCCTAGGTAACCCATTCAACACCTTCCCTGGCAGCATCCTGGGCCAAAAGGGAACCTGCCACCAAAGGGAACTCTTTGTGAAGCCCTTTCACCTGTACACTCGTTCATCGGACAGACTCTACGCCATGTAGCACTCAGAAGTAGTTAAATTTTATTACCCTTTAGAGTGTAGCCCTGCTGGATTCCATCCTCCTGCCTCCTCTCTCTCCCCTACTATTGTTTTTCATATGTTCCAAACATATCGGGCCAGGGCAGAGATTGCAATCCAGACTGAGATATTTACTTGCTAGTTTCCTTTCCAGTACTGAGCTCCCCAGTTCAAGTCACCTGAGCAAGGTGCCTGGGGAGAGGCTCCAATGGCCTCCTGTATTCGCCTAGGTGGTTAGTGACCTCCTGAGAGATGGTCTGTCAGCAGCCTATGGAGCATTCCTGGAGCATCACAACATTCACCTGGAGGGGTGTGGTACTTCAGAGCACAACCTAACTCCAGAGTCCTCCTGGCCAACTATGAGCTGCTTTGTATTTATTAGCAGAGAGGCACAACCCAAATGGCACTGACTAGGGGTGAGGTCTCTGCCACAAAGGAGATTACCAGGTCATAAATGTCTTAGTATTGACCCTCTGAGTTGATAGCAGTCATAAACTGGCTTTTCATGACCTTGCAGCTCTAAAGACCTGCTCCATGGAGACGCCAGCAGAGTTTATAACTACTGGAATCAGCTATTTCTAGGGCGTCTCACAGCTATTACAACCGCTAAAGAGAAGCTGCGGGTATTTACTCAGGACATGTGAATGAACTATGTCTGGGTTCGTGGCTATTATGAGAATGCAGAGTGTCCCATGGGTCGGTAACTCGCTGGTTTTGAACTCCCACTGTTACAAACGCGGTCGGCAATGGTCATGAATTAACTTCTTTGGCTCAGATCTATTCTAATCTGTACAAACAGAAAAGAGAGTTCATTGTGTCGGAGTGAAATTCACTTGTGCCAGCTGTTAATACGCTCACAGCTGTTACACACTTGCCAACAAAGCCAGTATAATCCCATTATGGTAGTGTCTAAGAACCTGTGGTGAAGTCCTTAAAAAAAAGAAAAAATACCGGAACACCATTTCGGCTCCTAATAGAAAGTGACTGAGTGTCATATACATTTTTGTTGCACACCTGTTCCCCAGCCACAGGGGAAGGAACCAGGATGATGCCCTTGCTGAAGACAAGAGTACATAGCCAATATTCATCACTTCAAATACAAAAATGATACACACATACAGACAGCGTAATCATAACCAGCAAATCACAACCTTTCAATAGACACCTTACTTGACCTTCTTTGTACAAGATTTGGTGCAACTATAGGACCTTGGTTGCAACAATGATCTATACGGTCACAGTTCATGTCAATAACGTCACACCTGTAGTCCAGACATGCCCCTGCAGAGGGGGAGACAGGGCTTTGAGCGTCTGCTGCAAATCAGGCAGAGCAGAGATTTGAACGTGGGTTTGCCACATCCTAGCTGAGCACCCACACCATTGGGCTAGTGAATATAAGGTGACGGGGCTACTCCCTACAACATCCTCCTTGGGTGATTTTTTTTCCTTTTGGCAAGAAAGGGTTGACCTGGATTAGGCACCTAATTCCAGAAGAGGGTTTGTAGCTCCACAGTGACACTAGTACAGTATAGAACTACAGAGAGGCAGTCTCCTCTGGATAAATACTAGATCTATAGCCCAGCTGAAATCATACTTAGAAAAGATGGATCGGCTTCTGGGCTTGAAATTCTTGCACTGCATTGGCTGGAATCATGACCATGAACCAGTAATAAATGTCTCCAGGAAGCTTAAACTGGAAGTGCTAGAGTTGTGCACCCACCTTATCATAATTTCCACTAGACCATATTTCCCTGGTTTGCTTATGAGTCTGTCAAATGGGACTGGAGTACTTGTGGCACCTTAGAGACTAACAAATTTATTAGAGCATAAGCTTTCGTGGGCTACAGCCCACTTCTTCGGATGCATATAGTGAAACCTGTCATATGGGACTGCGTCAAAAGCCTGACTAAAGTCAAGATATGACACATCCCCTGCTTCCCTCCATCTACTATGCCAGTAACCCTGTCAAAGGAGAAAATTAGGTTGGTTTGGCATGGTTTGTTCTTGTCAAATCCATGCTGTGGTGTTACTGTGAATAGACTCTCCTGGGTGTGGGAGCTGACAGTTGGTTTTAGGTTAGACAGACACATTGACAGGAGTTAAGATGCTCTGTCTGTATGTTAATTGTTTATCTAATAAAGACTGTTGTTAAGTTATTAGAAATGAATGGTTATTAGGATTGTGGATTACTTGACCATAAAACAACACATGGTACCAGGAGTACCTGGTAAAAAGAACTGGAAGAAGTTAAAAAAAAAATAAAAAAAAATAAAACTTGAGGTAAAAGTTGCTCAGGAGAGAAAAACAAGTTTGAATGAAATTCGATGGATCAATTGAGAGTTCCCACATTTCTAAAAAGGTCAAGAAATGCTGCAGAAAACTGGAAACGGTTTAAAAAAGAATCTGACTTATTTTTGAGGGCATCAGAATCTACTCATAAGGAAGGTGAGCAAAATATTGTCATCTTTTTGAATATTGCAGGTACTGAAGCAGTTTCATTCATTTGAGCTTAATGTGAGAGAATGAGCTGACTTTGAATTTGCCTTAAAAAATGTGTGGAATACTTTTTACCAAAAAGAAATGAAACATTTGAAAGATTTCAGTCTCACTCCAGAAATCAAATGGAGAAAAAGACTTTTGAACCATTTTTAACAGATCTAAAGATAAGTCAGACATGTCATTTCCAGAATCTAATTGAGTCAATGATCAGAGATCAAATCGTGATGGGTATAAAAGATATCAGTGTAAGAAAAAGACTGTTAGAAGAGCCAGATCTAAATCTAGAAAAAACTGTGAGAATTTGCCAAACTGCTGAACATAACAACTATTGCACATTTTAGAAAGAAAACAAACTGATGTGAATATAGACTTAAGAAGTAAAAGTAAAAGTAAAAAACAAGTCTATGGAGGAGAAGAGAGTGAAAGTATTAAAGTTAAAAGTATGGACATGGGAAAGAATGTTCTAGATGTGGAAGGAGGCACTACTTTAGACAGTGTTCAGCATATGGTCAAACCTATCATATCTGCAAGAAAGAGAATCATTTCGCAAACAGTTGTAAACAGAGAAGCCTGGAAAAACTTAGAAACTTACATTTAGTTCAAAATTTAAAAGTCTCTGAGAAGATACTAAATAAAGAATATAGAGCTGACATTACAGAGGAAGAAAATTTGTTTCTGGGTATTTTGAAATAATCACTGTGAACTACAAGGAGGACTGGACAGTTACATTATCTACTAAAGGAACATTAATTTCATATGTAATAGATACAGGTGCACAAGCTAATGTAATTTCAGAAGAAATTATAAAATGTCAAAGTAAAACCTGTAGTAAGAGAGCAAATACATATTAATTTACAATCTTATAGTGGTGAAAAATGCCTGTTATGGGTATTTGTGAATTACAGGTCATAGTTATAGATAATTTAGAAAACATAAGATTTGTAGTAGTTAAGGAATAAGGTATTCCTATTTTAGGTTTAGAAACACATTTAGCACTAAATATAATTGGTAGGATTCACACTATTCATGATTCTGAAACACTGGAAATAGAACATCAGTTTACAGAGTTCTTCACTGGCATTGGTAAATTGGATACAGTGTACAAAATAGAATTAAATAAAATAAAGCAAGCAGTTACACATGCAATCAGAAGAATACCCTTAGCTTTAAAAAGTAGGGTACAAATGGCATTGGAAAGGTTTGTTAATTTTGATATAACTGAAAGAGTGGAAGAGCCAATTGTGTGGGTGAATTCATTAATAATAGTAGAAAAGAAAGGTGGATCCCTGTGTTTATGTTTAGATCCAAAAGACTTAAATAAGTATGTTAAAAGGGAACATTTTAAAATTCTAAAAAAAGAAGACATATTTGGACAAATGTCAGGAGCAAAATACTTTTCGTCTTTCTTCAAATGGATTTTCAGAAAGCCTTTGACAAGGTCCTTCACCAAAGGCTCTTAAGCAAAGTAAGCTGTCATGGGATAAGAGGGGAGTTCCTCTCATGGATTGGTAACTGGTTAAAAGATAGGAAACAAAGTGTAGGAATAAATGGTCAGTTTTCAGAATATAGAGTGGTAAAAAGTGTTGTCCTCCAGGGGTCTGTTCTGGGCCTAGTCCTATTCAACATACTCATAAATGATCTGCAAAAAGGGGTAAATAGTGAGGTGGCAAAATTTGCAGATGATACAAAACTACTCAAGATAGTTAAGTCCCAGGCAGACTGTGAAGAGCTACAAATGTTCACAGACTGTGAAGAGACAACAAAACTGGGTGACTGGGCAACAAAATGGCAGATGAAATTTAATGTTGATAAATGCAAAGTAATGCACATTGGAAAACATAATCCCAACTATACATATAAAATGATGTGGTCTAAATTAGCTGTTACCACTCAAGAAAGAGATCTTGGAGTCATTGTGGATAGTTCTCTGAAAACATCCACTCAATGTGCAGCAGCAGTCAAAAAAGCGAACAGAATGCTGGCATCATTAAGAAAGGGATAGATAATGAGACAGAAAATATCATATTGCCTCTCTATAAATCCATGGTATGCCCACATCTTGAATAATGCATGCAGATGTGGTCGTCCCATCTCAAAAAAGATATATTGGAATTGGAAAAGGTTCAGAAAACGGCAACAAAAATGATTAGGGGTATGGAACGGCTTCCATATGAGGAGAGATTAATAAGACTGGGACTTTTCAGCTTGGAGAAGAGATAACTAAGGGGGGTATGATCGAGGTCTATAAAATCATGACTGGTGTGGAGAAAGTAAATAAGGAAGTGTTATTTACTCCTTCTCATAACACAAGAACTAGGGGTCACCAAAAGAAATTAATAGGCTGCAGGTTTAAAACAAACAAAAGGAAGTATTTTTTTCACACGACACACAATCAACCTGTGGAACTCCTTGCCAGAGGATTTTGTGAAAGCCAAGACGATAACAGGGTTCCAAAAAGAACTAGAGAAGTTCATGGAGGATAGGTCTATCAATGGCTATTAGCCAGGATGGGCAAGGTTGGTGTCCCTAGCCTCTGTTTGCCAGAAGCTGGGAATGGGTGACAGGGGATGGATCACTTGATGATTGCCTGTTCTGTTCATTCCCCCTGGGGCACCTGGCATTGGCCACTGTTGGAAGACAGGATACTGGGCTAAGTGGACCTTTGGTCTGATCCAATAGGGACATTCTTATGTTCTTATGTTCTTAAGTACAGGATGAAGCTCAGAGTGGGACCAGACGTTTGGCTGAAGCTCACCAATATCTCATCTGATGGAAAGCAGCTCTGTTTTGTGAAGCAAGAACATCCTTCCCATTAATGGCTCTTTTTGAAAAATTTCAGCGCTATGCCGAACGTATTGTATTTTTCTTGATTTAAATTTTGTGAAAGAGAAGCAAAGAGAACTTTGACTTGTATGCAACAGTAACCCAGATAAGAATTATCAGGAACTTCAAACTAAAAGTAGACAAATTAAAAAGTCACGTTACTGATGTAATTCAGCGGCGCACACCAAAATATATTAAGATATAATTTATGGCATTTGTTTCTTGTAATTTGAGTAACACAAAAGACAAATAAGAATGAGAGACGAGGTGGGTGAGGTAATACCTTTTATTGGACCGACTTCTGTTGGTGAGAGAGACAAGCTTTCATGTTTACACGGATCTGTTCTTCAGGTCCTCGAGGAGCTGAAGAAGAACTCAGTATAAATTCAGAAGCTTCTATAGTGAAATCATATTTTAAGCATATTTTCCATAAAGAAATTTACTTTGTGAAAAAATTGTCTTGTATTGCACCCATCTGGGGCCTGGCTGAGCCCATGTCTGTGAGCAGGCAGCTATCCGTCCGATGGATCAACTGCTATCAACTAGTTTCATTGCCTATTTTCATGCATGAGCTGGCATTGGAGTGCGTGCACAAGCAGAATGCTCTGTAGTTCACACAGCTCAAGAGATGGTGCCACTTTATTTCATAGATTCATAGATCTTAAGCTCAGGGACTCCTGGGATCCTCTAATCTGATCCTGCATAACAATGGCCATATGACTTCCCTGAATTGAGTTGTCTTTGAAATAGAGCATATCTTTTAGAAAAACATCCAATTTAATAGCTCATAAATACAGATCACACATATATTCCAGAGCCAACCCCTTTGGATGATACCCTAGCACTTTGCAATGCCCTTCCACACCTTGTGAACTCCTGGGTGAAATATTAAGATAACCATGTCAGAACACAATGCTGAGAATTCACGTTAGCCTCATCATTCCTTTTGGTATTAAGTCTTTCGTGGCTTGCTTAGGGGATTCAGAAGTCTCTTATGAAATGGACGCAAGTAGCTTTTGTAACCAGTCTTTTATTTAGGCTTCTAAGCGTGGCTGTTGTTTGACCTTCTACTACAGGCCTCATGGGCCTTTCAACACATACACTGTGCTGTGATCTCTCATGTTGATATTGTGCCAGTCACTGTCCTCTCTGCTTGTTCCCCCCATCTTCTGACCATCCTGCAGCCACTGCCATTGGAAAGCATCAAAATCGAGAGTTGCTCTGAAAGTTAGAGTGACCGGTTGGACTCTAATAATGCGTAAAACCCAATGGGCTTCGTTATCCATGTTTGGCAGGGGGTTAAGGAGACACACAGCCAGCCGATATGGTCACAACTGCCATCAGGAGTGAATGGGAGGAAGAGGTATAACAATACATATCAAATGCTGCGGTAAAAGACGAATAGATGTTCCTGCCTCATACGCTAAAAGTGCAGCCCACAAATAAAAACTCTCTAGGTTCACATAAGTGTCTTACTGAGAAATGAGAGCATAACTTTACATGACTGTTGAAGGGCTCACTGCTTGACTTCTGTAAGGCATGCACAAAAGCGAGTGCACAGTGACAAAAAGGAAGTGCGTAGTGGTTGAACTTTTTGGACAACCCCCTATTGTGTTCCCTTGTGCACCTGCTCTTGCTGGCTGGGGTTGCTGTGGGGGCCAGGAGGGACGTGGTGGTTTTGGAGCCCTGTTTTCACACAAAGCCCCAAGTCTCTGCTCCGTGGTACAGACGTGCGCGTTGTGCTATATGACTGAAATAACAAAGAATCCCATGTTTTCAAAGAACAGAATCCATATCTTGAAGTGTGTTACGTTTGCCATTAATTTTTAACTACTGCCACCTGCAGTTCTGCGTCTTCTGCCACTCAGAATACAGAGGAAGCACATGACACACAGTTAGACTCAGAACATGATGGGACAGAATCGATGTCTTGACTTTGTTTGTTGCCTCTGTGCTGTAGAATCTGACGTGGATACCATTCATTATATCTCCAGCTTTACAGATTGTGGGACTGGAGCACGTGCACTGGGACACACTAGCCAGCAGAGTGTCTTACGGGCTGTGCTTTGCAGCTCATGGTTTTGAGTGTTTGGGTACACAACAGCACAGAACGTTGATTATCTGTCATTCCAATAACAGGGCAGACACCGTCATCCCTCAGTAATGGCACGTGAAGGAACCCTCCCTGACCCATAACCACAGTCCATAGGTAGCTATGGATTTTTATTAATCCAGAGGCAGATTGCCCATTACACGTGCTTAGGGTTGTCTCCTTTCACCCTGTGCTAATTTCCTCCCACACAGTAGCCAAGAAATCATTTATCACTTTAATATGGTCCTTCAGTCTATTAATTAGCTGATGTCTCAGGAGCAATTTGCGTCAGAGCAAAATCAACAAAGCACCAATAAAAGGCACGGAGCCAGCTGAGCTTTCCAAAGGTATTTGGGTTCCTAAAGATACAGCAGGCGCCTAGTGAGATTTTTGAAAGCTCCCAAAGGGACTTAGGTGCCTTTGGAAGTCTCACTAGGCGCCTGTCTGCACCTTTAGTTGCCTAAATCCCTTTGCAAAGCTGGCCACTAATGCCTCGGCTGGCACAGAGATGGCACCTGCACCACAGAGTAAAGCGCCGAGTGAGCTGGAGACAGAGAAACCTGAAGGGGTCTTCAAACCCAAGTGCACAATGATCATAGAATCATAGAATCTCAGGGTTGGAAGGGACCTCAGGAGATCATCTAGTCCAACCCCCTGCTCAAAGCAGGACCAATCCCCAGACAGATTTTTGCCCCAGATCCCTAAGTAGCCCCCTCAAGGATTGAACTCACAACCCTGGGCCTTGTTGTGATGAAGTTGCTGTAAATGCACTATCAGTTCTGTTTACATTTGAAAGTTTGTAGAGGCCTTAACTGTATTTTTAGTGCACGTTGAATGTGATGTCACTGCCGCTGCACTTAGCGGGATTGCTGTAATGACGAGGGTCAGTGAGACACTGGCGTGGCTTGTGCCCAGACTCTAACAGCTATTTCATAAAACACGCCCAAGGTACATTTTGGATATTCACTCTAAGGCCCCTAGGGGACATGCCGCAGTAAAGTCCCATAATAAGGAAAGAGCCTTGCTGATTTGCTTGTATTGAGAAAATGAAATGTAGCCACCCCTCTTCAGGCTAGAGCAGAAAGAGAAAGCCAGTGGAGGAGATGCCAGTCTGAGGCAATGGTGCGGAGCAGCCCAAGCAGCAGAAACCTCCAACCTGCCCCCCCTGGAGTGGATGCAGCACATAGCAGATGAAAGTAACCTAGTTGCCTTCTATGAGGAGATAACTGGCTCTGTGGATGAGGGGAAAGCAGTGGATGTGTTATTCCTTGACTTTAGCAAAGCTTTTGATACGGTCTCCCACAGTATTCTTGCCGGCAAGTTAAAGAAGTATGGGCTGGATGAATAGACTATAAGGTGGATAGAAAGCTGGCTAGATCGTCGGGCTCAACGGGTAGTGATCAACGACTCCATGTCTAGTTGGCAGCCGGTATCAAGCGAAGTGCCCCAAGGGTCGGTCCTGGGGCCGGTTTTGTTCAATATCTTCATTAATGATCTGGAGTAAGGCGTGGACTGCACCCTCAGCAAGTTTGCAGATGACACTAAACTGGGAGGAGTGGTAGATATGCTGGAGAATAGGGATAGGATACAGAGGGACCTAGACAAATTACAGGATTGGGCCAAAAGAAATCTGATGAGGTTCAACAAGGACAAGTGCAGAGTCCTGCACTTAGGATGGAAGAATCCCATGCACTGCTACGGACTAGGGACCGAATGGCTAGGCAGCAGTTCTGCAGAAAAGGACCTAGGGGTTACAGTGGACGAGAAGCTGGATATGAGTTGACAGTGTGCCCTTGTTGCCAAGAAGGCTAATGCCATTTTGGGCTGTATAAGTAGGGGCATTGCCAGCAGATCAAGGGATGTGATCATTCCCCTCTATTCGACATTGGTGAGGCCTCCTCTGGAGTACTGTGTCCAGTTTTGGGCCCCACGCTACAAGAAGGATGTGGAAAAATTGGAAAGAGTCCAGCGGAGAGCAACAAAAATGATTAGGGGTCTGGAGCACATGACTTATGAGGAGAGGCTGAGGGAACTGGGATTGTTTAGTCTGTGGAAGAGAAGAATATGGGGGGATTTGATAGCCGCTTTCAACTACCTGAAAGGGGGGTCCACAGAGGACGGATCTAGACTGTTCTCAGTGGTACCAGAAGACAGAACAAGGAGTAATGGTCTCAAGTTGAAGTGAGGAAGGTTTAGGTTGGATATTAGGAAAAAAAATTTCACTAGGAGGGTGGTGAAGCACTGGAATGGGTTACCTAGGGAGGTGGTGGAATCTCCTGCTTTAGAGGTTTTTAAGGTCAGGCTTGACAAAGCCCTGGCTGGGATGATTTAGTTGGGGATTGGTCCTGCTTTGAGCAGGAGGTTGGACTAGATGACCTCCTGAGGTCCCTTCCAACCCTGATATTCTATGATTCTATGAAAGTCCAACCTTGAATCCATCTATAATGCCAGCTACCCACTGGGAATCGCATGAGGAGTCTGCTGAGAGGGATGCCCCTCTCTGTTGATAGTCGTGACGGGTGTTATGCAATGGTGAGCTGAGCTGGGCAAAGTGCTCTCCTGGGAAATAAGGGCTGGGAGAAGAGATGACTGACTTGATGTTTGAATCTTCAGGGTCCCCGTGGGCCATGGTGACTTCTTTAAGAAACAGATCCCTGTGGCACTGGGTATGCAAACAACGATGGAAAAAGCCCCAAACTGAGTGAGCCCCCTCTCTCCCAGCTCTCATGAGAAACCTTCCTCTTGCATTGCTGTGAAAAACAACTTTACGAGGCTTTGCGGGATCCCTTGCGCCTCCCCCTACAGGTATTGTGCAGTTCTGCCCAGAGTCTGGGACTCTAATTAAATCCTGGACAGAGGAAAACAGAACACTTGGATTTTGTCTGACCATTCCTAGTGGTTTGAAAAGGTAAAGCCCCCGTTCTCTCAAGGACATGGGGATGTTTCTGGTACAGGGGCCTTTGGATCCTAATGCAAACAGTGACTGACTCACCCAGCAACTGGTCAGTGCTGGGTGGTCTGGTCTCTTAATTGATCTTTAAAATGGTGGGTGCTTTGTTAATAGACTTGTAACCTCCAATAGAGCATTGAAGTTAACATCTGGGTGTATATTGCTTTAAGAGCAGTGCCCAGCAGCACCCCTTCCTCCTCCAGCATCCCATTCTAGCCATGCTGGTGAATGCCATTCCCAGGCAAGAGGGAGCAGCTCCTTTACCTCACTGCGCATTGTGCCAAACCTTCCCTCCCGTGCCAGGCCAGCTTCCCATCAGGTTGCTGGAGGGAAGGGTTTCTCCTGCTTTGGGCACAAGCATGAAATAAGGAGCATCTGCCTGGGATGCCACGAACAGCTGTGAGACATCAAAGGAAGAGCAGCACTGGGGCCAGGAATGGTGGCCAAGCAAGATGGAACCAGCAAAACAGCCAAGACAAGGGACGAAGTAAAGGAGTCATGTCTACAGAAGGAAATAAGGAGAGGTGCCAATCATCCCCCCCACATTATAGATAAATGAGAGGCCAGGCAATACAGAAATACAACCCAAGTTTCTACTCTGATAGCTTAACTCTCCTCTACTGTCCTAAACAGCCTTTCAGAAGAAATGTCCAAATTCTGTACTTGTCTTACCCAAATGAACACTGTTTCAGTTTCTGGCCCATTCTAGTAGTTAGCCTCCATAGTCAGGTTTATGAGCCTGCTACAGCCTCCAAGATAGTGTCCCTGAGCTCAAGTAGCAGGACTGTCTGGTTTCCGATGCAAACAGGAGTCATGTTATGTGGCATAAATTGTATGTGGTTTAAACTCAAGGCAGTGATCACTGGGTCAGGGAGTGGCTGGTGAGGAGAGAATACCGGAGTGGGGACACCCTAACCCCCTGTCTTGAGCAACCCACAACTAGAATAGGGGTTAAGCCCACCAGGGGTCCTGGGCCCAGCGTTTTCGGGTTTACAAGGAGTCTGCCACCCAGGAGAATGGAAGGGGAGTCCTCGAGGTCAAGAAGGCCTCTGGGTAAAGGGAGTTGGGGAAGGAACTCAGATCCTTTCACCACCCGATTCCACCAGGGTAGTACAGAAGCCAGGAAAATTCCCCACGATAGCACCACCATTCCCCGCTTACGCCCGACCTTGTCTCTAGATAGAGGGGCTTTGTTCTGCTGGTACCAGGTGGCTTATACCCATCACATTGCCCTTCCAGGTTCTCCCCTCCATTCCTTTAGGAGTCATGCCATGGTTGGCCTGCCTTATGGGGTCTCTACCTTCAGGTGTGTGGTCAACAAATAATTTCTGGTCAACATCATGGCCTTAGACAATGTCTCAGGGCAGGGCTGTGTTATTCTTTCCCACCCCCCAGCTGGTAGAACTTGGAGGAATTGTTACAGGACCACCTTGTCAGCCACCTGGGCCCCCGTCTTCGCTGGCTAAAGCCACCACCAACAGTGTTCCCCCAGCAGTTGTGTCACTGCTTTCAAGGGCACCAGGTGGGACATCTCCTGATGGAAGATCTCTTCCATGATCTTGATTGCCTCCAGGATGACAGCTTTGAGTCAGGTGTAGTTATGTGATGTCATGGCATCTAGGCTTTGGTACACTGCTTGTGCTGTTCCCATCAGGTATGGAGCCAGTGTAATTGCCCAGCTACCCATGAGCCATTGTGCCGCCATGGCAACCCACTCAAATGTCAGGAGGAAGGCCTCGGGGTCATCATCCAGTTCCATTTTCGTCAGCTTTCGGAAACAGGATGTGACCTGAGCTCAGGGCCCCTCAGTGCTGATGCCCCAGGGGCAGCCAGCGGTTGCTACAAGCTGGCCAGCTGTTGGACTGGCTGCAGCTGCTGGTCTCTGTGCTGCATGGCGACCTCCCTCAGCAGCTGCTATAGGGCTTGATGTTGCTGCTGTGTGGCCAATTGCTGGGACAACTGGGTCTCCTGATGCTGTTGCAGCTAATCCATCACCCATTTCAGTAGCTTGTCTAGATCCATTTTTTTAAAAGTCCCACTCCAGCAGGGGCTGTCCCTGCATTCTCCACAAATCTGTAACGGGGTCATCCATTTGGTCAGCACACCTCATGGTCTGGGCCTCTGACTGGGCCAGCTTCCTTGCCACTGACCTCTTTCACTGCCCACCCTGGGGCTCGGAGTAGGGGAATCTGGGGTGGGTAGGGAGATCCAGACCCTCCCGCTCCAACGCCCTGAAAGTATGACAGTGTGGGATGTCCAGGGTCCAGCCCACCTCCTTCTTACATTCCCCTGGCCACTTCCCACTACAACCAATGCCTCACTTTGGGGACTGGCTGCCATTGAGTTACACTCCTTTGCTTCACACCCCGCAGTCTAGGAGTCATTGCCGGCTGGTGCCCCAGCACGCAGATCTCCCTTCCTCTTGGGTAATGTCACGGTGGGGGAAAGACTCCCAGCCAGACCTCCTTAATGGGGGCTTCTTCTCCTCCTGATGCCAAGCGGTCCTCCTCCAGGAAATGGCTGCTCTCTTCCCCCTTGCCTGGGCTGCTGGGGCTCTCTTAATAGAGGTCCTTTTCCCAGGAGTGTGCTCGGCAGTGCTGAGGGGTGAAGCTTTCCTTTCCTAGTACTCTCCAGCCCTCCCCTATCTCAGCCTGTGTATGGGGTCTGTAAACATCATTACACATGGGGTGTTTAAAGGACGGTGGGGAGGAGTGGCTTCCGGGCTCCATGATTCCTGGACTGTGGAGTTGACAACTGTGACCAGAGCAGTCACTATTGCAGGGAAGAGAGCAGGGCCGGCTCCAGGCACCAGCCCACCAAGCTTGTGCTTGGGGCGGCACCTGGAGGGGGGCGGCGCGGTGCTACGGGCGCCGGGGAGAGCGGGGCCACGGCCGGGCTCGCCGCCCTCCCCCCGGCGCTCTGGCTGCCCTCCCCCCCGGCCGCCGGGGGGAGAGCCGAGCCCCGGCCAGGGCTCGCCGCCCTCTCGCCGCCCTGCCCCCTGCGCTCTGGCCACCGGGGGGAGAGCGGAGCCCCGGCCGGGGCTCGCCGCCCTGCCCCCGGCGCTCTGGCCGCCGGGGGGAGAGCCGAGCCTCCGCCGGGGCTCGCTGCCCTCCTCCCAGGGCTCTGGCCGCCCTCCCCCCGGCCGCCGGGGGGAGAGCGGAGCCCCTGCCGGGGCTCGCTGCCCTCCCCCCGGGGCTCCGGCCGCCCTCCCTCCCCCGCAGGGGGGGGGGGGCGGCCGGAGGCTTTTTTGCCTGGGGCGGCAAAAAAGCCAGAGCCGGCCCTGGAAGAGAGCATTGTGGGACAGCTGTTAGAGATCGGTGAGGGTCAGCATATGTCACACAGTGGCTACACTCACACTCCATCAACCGCAGTAGGTCGACTATGGCTCAACGCAGTTCGGGGACATGGTTTTACTGCATTGCCATAGCAGGCTGCTTATGTTGTCGGAGACAAATTTGCATGTAGACATATGCACAACTAGGTCAGTGCAAGGTGACGTACATCGGCCTCACTTGGTCATGTAGACCTGGCCTTAGTTACACTTTCTTTAAGGAGAAGCTGCTGGATTACAGAGACTGATGCTTCTCCTCAGATGTTGCTCATGGCTTTAAAAACGGGATCTGGCTTTCAAACGATGGTGGGGGAAAAAGCTGTTAATAAATGACGGTGACAGGTCAGACGTGCTGTCTGCTTTCAGCTCTAACCCTGTGTGGTTTCAGAACCAGTACACTTTAACAGCCCTGTGAGATGCTGCTTCAGACAAAAGGGGACATGCACAATGAGAAACCCTGCAAAGCACTAGCGCCTCCCCCCGAATCTGGAGCTGCTGGGAAAGTTTCCAGCGGGGCAGTTTGGCAGCAGAAAATGCTGATTCAAGTAAACCAAACCATTCCAAGGTAACCTGTTGATTCCGCTGAACCTTTCAGTGGCAACCAGGCAGGCTGGGCTCCCAGCAGCTTGTGCGATAGGCTGCTGCAGAATCCGGACTTCCAGGCTCCCTGTCTCCCCGGGCAGCCCAGCTCCCCACTCCACAGCTGGCCAGCTGCCCTGGAGGCCGGGTCCCCGACCCTCTGGCTGCCCTGGAGGCCCGCTCCCCGACTCTCTGGTCAGCTGACTCCCCAGGCTGCCTGACTGAGTCAGAGGGAGCCACCAGGTGACAGATTCCATTTCCGTTCTCCCCAAACTACATTCTTCGTGCATTTGTGAAAAGTTTGAATTTCTGACTCTTCATCCTGATTTGGGACAAAATATTGGCATTGCAATGACCAAGTTCCTTTGTGAATCTCACCTGGCTTCCTTATCTATGCTGTGCTGCGTCGGATTCCTGACAGCCCAACCACTGTGTGCATTATCGAGTTTCCCGTCTCTATTCATTTCCTCTCTAATTACTGACTTCTCTTGGGGTTAGATGTGTATCACAGGCCTGTCACTTTCACAGCCCGGCCCCAAACAATGTACATTGCTCTACTTTACACCATATTTACCTTGCTCGTCTGATTTACCTGTCATAACTACTGCGTTGCTAGCAACCCGGAGCTGAGCCCTCTCTGTTTGTAGCAATACTGTCAGTCCTTCCCTTCCCCTCGCATTGTGACCTTCAGAAATAAATACATTTTGTATGGATCTAGGCTATTGACCCAGTGTTTACTGCTGGCTCAGGGCAAAGCTGTGACACATTCCATTTACCTAGAGCCAGATTCACAAAGTGCAGGTGCCTAATAGCCTCTTCCGATGCCTAAGTCCAACATACTGGCACCACGGACATTCTCCTGGAACTGTTCCCTTTGTATCGCTACTTCAATAATTACTGGAGAAGGGACTGAACCTGACTTTGCCACCGGAGTATCCTGTGTACATTCCAGGAGTACCTCGACCACCAGGCTATCCCAGTCTCTTGCGCACTCTGGCCCCCTTAATAGAGAGATTGAGAGCCACCCCCTGTACAACCCCCCACCATATTTCAATAGCCGGGTGGGTGGGGCACTCACCTGGGAGCTCCAAAATAGGGAGAGCATGGACTGGAGTCTGGCTTTTCCTTACCCAGGTGAGCACCCTGACAACTGAGTTATTGGCTGTGATGGGCTGGCTCTCTCCCCGTTATATGTGAGATAAGGCTGACCTGGCTTAGGTGCCTGGCTCCGGGAGAGGGATCATGGCTGAGAATCCTGAGAGGAGGGAGATGCCCCAAGGCCCAGGTCCATGGGAGTTAGGCACCTAATAACCTTTGAGGATCTGGCGCTAAGCCCTGTCCCTTTCCTCTGCATTTCACGCCAGACTAGCTCAGGCAGCTCCCTGCTCACATTGCTGGCTCCTGAGGATCCCTTTCTTAGGTGCCTAACTCTCCCCAGATGATGCACAGGGCGCCTGGGCGCCTTGGGCTGAGGGTCCCATGAGGCAGCAGGTGCCTAGGAGTTCTGCATGGCAACACCTCTGTGAGCCGAGCCCTAGCTGGATTCATTGTTCTCATTCCCATGTAGGTGGCACAGAAGGTCAACGTAGGCCAGACAATGAAACCCCCGGAGGGTTTTCAACGGCAAACAGGCTTTTCCACTGGACCCTGAGCTTTGTGATGCAGGGTGGCTCCCATGTAGGGTGTGAGTCAATGGATGGGTGTCCCCCCAAGGGATGCCAACAATGTCAAGGATTTGTTAGCATTTATGGAAATTATTTGCTGCTTTGTATCTCACGCTGTTGAGACCTTTATGTGCTTCTGATAAGCCCTAATACAGTTTATTACTCTGTTCTTGATGACTTTGATTGGAGTACAAGAAGCTCTTATCTCTGCAGAAGGCTCTTGGCCAACGATGGCATTCGTGCTGGCATGAAGCAGCTAAAGCATCGCAGTGGTGGATATTGTCTGTGAGTGTGTGTACGTGCGCATGATTCTGGGGGGAAGCATAATGGCATACAGTCCTTCCCCTCAATGTCCCTTGCCACACCGTATAATTATGTGGTTCCTTGTCCATGTGGTGTGGAGAACAGGTGAGCACCAGGATGACCCCAGATTCCCTAAGCTTTGTCACAGCCTGGATTACATTTTAACAGGGAGAGAGTTGTGGACATAACCCAGAACACCCCCTCGTGCCCCGCAGTGCTATGTGCCCCCGTCCCGCTCCCCATGGTGTATACCCTTCCCAATACATTCATAGAATCATAGAATATCAGGGTTGGAAGAGACCTCAGGAGGTCATCTAGTCCAACCCCCTGCTCAAAGCAGGACCAACACCAACTAAATCATCCCAGCCAGGGCTTTGTCAAGCCGGGCCTTAAAAACCTCTAGGGATGGAGATTCCACCAGCTCCCCAGGTAACCCATTCCAGTGCTTCACCACCCTAGGGAGGTGGTGGAATCTCCTTCTCTCTTCTCCTCTCCTCTGCTTTCTTCTCCCCGGGATACTCTGCCTAGGCAGCTGGCCCTTTCCCACAGAGAGGAGGTTGGAGGATCTAGCACAGTGGTTCTCAACCCATTGACCATTGTGGGCCACATCCAATACTACCTGTATGGCCCTGAGGATGTCACATGGGCTGCAGCTCTGTGCTGATTAAGCTGCTGGTTGAGAACCACTGATCTAGCACTTGGGTTCTGCCTGGCCCCAGGGAACTGCCTCGCGCAGGACAATGCTTCCAATCATGCAGCCACCCCAGGCAGCCCAGCAGACAGCAGCAAGGAGAAGCTGAGAACCATCCAGCCCTGGTCTGTACATTAGAGCATTCCAGCATTCCAGGCACTACACATCCCTCCCCTAGTAACAGGGAGGAAGGGAAGCATGGGAACTAGCAGACGCGGATTCAGGTTTCCCGGGGCCAGGGCCAGCTCCAGGCACCAGCTGACCAAGCACGTGCTTGGGGCAGCACCTTGTAAGGGACGGCCAATCTTGGGGCGGCGGGGCGGTGCGCGGTTTTTTTTTTTTCTTTATTTGTTTTGTTTCAGCGGGGCGGCGCTCGGGGGTATTTTTTTTTTGGTTCGGCGGGGCGGCGCTCGCGGGGTTTTTTGTTTGTTTATTTGTTTTGTTTCAGCGGGGCGGCGCTCGGGGGTATTTTTTTTTTGTTCTGTGGGGCGGCGCTCGGGGGGTTTTGTTGTTGTTTTTGGTTCGGCAGGACAGCGCTCGGGGGGGTTGTTTTGGGGTTCGGCGGGGCATTTTTTTTTTGCTTGGGGCAGCAAAAAAGTTAGAGCCGGCCTTGCCTGGGGCCCTGGGCCAGAGCAAGTGGGGGGCCACTCCCCCTCCCTTCCGCCTGTGGCATTGCCCATTCCACCTGTGGCTCCGACCCATTTCGCCCCTTCCACCTGCTGCTCCGCCCACAGCCCCACCCCTTTCTTTCCCTTCCCCAGGACCCTGTTCTGTTCCACCCAGGGTCCCCCCCCATTCCGCCAGCCTCACAGCCCATTTGCTCCTTTCTGCTCCCCACCATTGCGGCCCCAAGACCGGAGAAGCCCTTTCCTTGCGCCACAACCTCGGGGCTGCAGCAGGGAGTGAGAGCTCCTCCAGTCCCTGGGCCGCAGTGGGGTCTGGGTGCAGGGGCTTCCCCTGCAAACCACCCGCGCTTCTGCGGGGGACGGTGCTTCTGCCAGAGAGCAGAGTGGGGGTTTCTTCTGCTGGCGTCTGGGACCGGTGGGGAGGCTTCCACTGCCCTGGCTTCAGCTGGGGACAGGGTCAGGGAGGTCTGCTTCATGCGTTTCCCCTGTCCCGCAGCTTTTGCTGGGGACGGGGTATGAGGGGCTTCCTCCACCCCACCTGCTGGGCAGCAAAACGTAGGGGCCCACCAGTTGGCCGGGGTCCCTGGGCATGGGCCCGTGGGTCCAGTGGCTAATCCGCCACTGGAAACCAGCTACACTGCTTTGGTGATGGCTGCTGACTGCCTCCCACTGGGGGCTCGCCAGAGATGACTGTAGATGTTTTATGCTCCTGAGTGGCACAAAGGGAGCAGAACAGGACAGAGAATCTGCCCCAAATTATTGATTTTGGCAGTTTGACTTCGTAATGGCTGAGAAGGCTGGCAGTGCTGCCAGCTTGGGTGCTTTTAGCAACACTCCCATTATATTTGGTATTTTTAAAGCCCCAGCTACTGGAGTCAGGTGATTACAAAAGATTCTCAGCTTTCATTTAAAAAGTAAATTTGTATCCCTCCTGTTTGTGGAGAAAAGCTCAAAAATGTGACATCCCCGGCCCCCCACAGGCTCAGAAAATAGAAAGTTGTAGAAAGAACCCAACACTTACTGCTTTTCAAAATCTCATGGTTTGGGGGGCCTGACATAAGATTTTTGAACTTGTGAGATTGGCAATATTGTGTTGGACACGACGGAATCAGCTAAAAGCAGCACTGAGGGCTGATAAACTAAAACCTTGACTAGTTTAAAAAAACTAAACCAAATCTTTATTTAATGCACTGGTTGGAAAATGTGCAATGGTGCCATTTGTCTGGTACAGGACGTTACAATGTGCAGCTATTGGTTTTCAAAAGTTTCCTTGCCTTGTGACACAGGGGAGTTAATTGGGTTTGCTGGTGCTATTCTCTAATGAACGGCAGCCTTGTCCAGTGCTTAGGAAGTGGCTTCTAAAGGCCAATGCTTTTAAAAGCACATTTTCACTGATAGAGTAAAAAGTGAATTCACTTCCAGGTTGTCTTAGGGATTGTTTCCTGGGTTAGCGCCCACTCTGGCACCACAGCAGACCACTGCCCCCGGCTGCCTGCAGCACCAGCCTACCTGAGGCCTGAGTCTCCAGGTGGTTAACTCACAACCTACCCCATTTTATGCAGAGTGAGATTTATGGCTAGGGCCCTCTAAATGGTGGGCTTAATCTCTTCTAACTGATATTGCTAGAAACACATGGCGCCTCCCATGGCTGTTGCGGTGTGTGGTCGAGTTTCATGTCTATTGGTTTATTGG
Organism: Emys orbicularis; assembly: GCF_028017835.1. Lineage (NCBI taxonomy): Eukaryota > Metazoa > Chordata > Testudines > Emydidae > Emys > Emys orbicularis. Next base: position 16,801,733 of record NC_088697.1, on the reverse strand, counting down.
ATGAGCTGCTGTGCGTGGGGGCAGTCAGTGCACTCCTGCACTCGGAGCTAGCCCGTTTTACACTTGCTTCGTCCAGTGGAAGGTGAGGACACCAGGCGGCAAAGCTGGTGCTGATTCAGCAGGAGACACAGTCAATACAGCTGAATGTCAGCAGCAGGGAAATGCCCAGATGGGCTGAGGGTTTGGTGCCTCCCAGCCCACGCAGTCGGAGGTGTCATCATCTCTAAGCACTGTGAAGCTCTTCCCTATGGGCTGTCAAGGTTAAATGATCATCCCCAGAAATGAAATTTAACACAAAAGGAAAACTGCAGGGAGCCAAACAGAGGTGAGCAGAATCCCCTACTTCCTGCGAGTCTGAGCCCCCTCATTCCCCGGAGTTCTCATTAGTAACCACTTGTAATTACGTTAATCCCCATGATGCTAGGTTGGCTGCAGTTTGACAGTTAGGTGTCTTCAAGTCACCAGGTGTCACGGAGTCACCGGGCGATGCTCTGGAACTACTCCCTACGAAGCCAGGCAGGACTCTGGGGGAGCCTCCTCTCTCTGAGGATACTGTCTTCAGGGCAAGAAGCTTACACCGCTTCGACCCTCCTGGGTCTGACCTCGGAGCGTTCAGCATCCCCTTCCACACCGTGCGCTTCCCACAGCGAGTCCGCACATGCGGGGCTCCTGGGGAAGCCATAGGGCCCTGCACCCCAACTCCGCAGACAGACGTGACTCTCAGCCAGCCAGTAAAACAGAAGGTTTATTAGACAACAGGAACACAGTCTAAAACAGAGCTTGTAGGTACAGAGAACAGGACCCCTCAGTCAGGTCCATCATGGCAGGGTTAGGGAGCCCAGAACCCAGTTCTGGGCCTCCCTCCATTTCCCCAGCCAGCTCTAAACTGAAACTCCCTCCAGCCCCTCCTCTGGCCTTTGTCTCTTTCCTGGGTCAGGAGGCCACCTGATCTCTTTGTTCTCCAACACCTTCAGTTGGCACCTTTGCAGGGGAGGGGCCCAGGCCATCAGTTGCCAGGAGACAGGGTGTCGGCCATTCTCTGTGCAGACAGCATCACACTGGCCCTCTAGGAGTCTGCAACAATCACACATCCTTATCCCACCGCCTAGATACTTAAGAAATGCATAGGGGAAACTGAGGCACCCACACAGTATTCAGAGAAAACATTAAGAATATTCCCACTTCGTCACATCAGGGCCGGGTGAAATGCATCCTAGAATACTCAAGGAGCTGGCTGAGGAGATATCTGAGCCCTTAGTGATTATCTTTGAACAGTCATAGAAGACAGGAAAGATTCCAGAGGACTGGAAAAGGGCAAATATAGTGCCCATCTATAAAAAGGGGAATAAGGACAACCTGGGGAATTACAGACTAGTCACAGAAAGATAACGGAGCAAATAATCGAGCAATCAGTTTGCAAACACCTAGAAGATAATAAGGTGATAAGTAACAGTCAACACAGATTTCTCAAGAATAAATCATGGTCAAACCAACCTAATAGTGTTCTTTGACAGTTTAACAAGCCTAGTGGATGGGGGGAGGTGGTGGATGTGGTATATCTTGACTTTAGTGAGGCTTTTGATGCTGTCTCTCATGACCTTCTCACAAACAAACTGGGGAAATATAGCCTAGATGGAGCTACTATAAGGTGGGTGCAAAACTGGTTGGAAAAGCGTTCCCAGAGAGTAATCATCATCTGAGGCTGCTATAACATGAAATATGTGGCAGAATGTGGGCAAAACAGAGCAGGGGACATACAATTTCCCCCCAAGGAGTTCAGTCACAAATTTAATTAACACATTCTTTTTTTAATAAGCATGGAAGCATGTCCGCTGGAATGGTGGCTGAAGCACAAAGGGGCATACGAATGTTTAGCATATCTAGCATGTAAATATCTTGCAATGCCGGCTACAAAAGTGGCATGCAAATGCCTGTTCTCACTTTCTGGTGACATGTAAATAAGAAGAGGGCAGCATTATCTCCTGTAAATGTAAACAAACTATTTTGTCTTAGCGATTGGCTGAACAAGAAGTAGGACTGCGTGGACTTGTAGGCTCTAAAGTTTTACATTGTTTTGTTTTTGAGTGCAGTTATGTAACAAAAAAAAATCTACATTTGTAAGTTGCACTTTCACGATAAAGAGATTGCACTACAGTACTTGTATGAGGTGAATTGAAAAATACTATTTCTTTTGTTTACAAATATTTGCACTGTAAAAATGATAATAAAAAATGATATACACTTTGTATTCTGTGTTGTAATTGAAATCAATAGATATGAAAATGTAGACAAACATCCAAAATATTTAATACATTTCAATTGGAATTCTATTGTTTAACAGTGTGATTAAAACTGTGATTAATCGCGATTAATTTTTTAAATCACAATTAATTTTTTTGAGTTACTCGCGCGAGTTAACTGCGATTAATTGACAGCCCTAATCTGGACAAACTGGAGACACGGTCTGAAGTAAATAGGCTGAAATTCAATAAGGACAAATGTAAAGTACTCCACTTAGGAAGGAACAATCAGTTGCACACGTACAAAATGAGAAATGACTTCCTAGGAAGGACTACTGTGGAAAGGCATCTGGGGGTCATAGTGGATCACAAGCTAAATATGAGTCAACAGTGTAACGCTGTTGCAAAAAAAGCAAACATCATTCTGGGATGAATTAGCGGGAGTGTTGTAAGCAAGACATGAGAAGTAATTCTTCCGCTCTACTCCGCACTGATTAGGCCTCAACTGGAGTATTGTGTCCAGTTCTGGGTACCACATTTCAGGAAAGATGTGGACAAATTGGACAAAGTCCAGAGAAGAGCAACAAAAATGATAACAAGTCTAGAAAACATGACCTATAAGGAAAGATTGACAAAACTGAGTTTGTTTAGTCTGGAGAGGAGAAGACTGAGAGGGGTTTGCCCAGATGGGCTGAGGGTTTGGTGCTTCCCAGCCCACGCAGTTGGAGGTGTCATCATCTCTAAGCACTGTGAAGCTGTTCCGTATGGGCTGTCAAGGTTAAATGATCATCCCCAGAAATGAAATTTAACACAAAAGGAAAACTGTAGGGAGCCAAACAGAGGTGAGCAGAAGCCCCTACTTCCTGCGAGTCTGAGCCCCCTCACTCCCCGGAGTTCTCATTAGTAACCACTTGTAATTACGTTAATCCCCATGATGCTAGGTTGGCTGCAGTTTGACAGTTAGGTGTCTTCAAGTCACCAGGTGTCACGGAGTCACCGGGCGATGCTCTGGAACTACTCCCTACGAAGCCAGGCAGGACTCTGGGGGAGCCTCCTCTCTCTGAGGATACTGTCTTCAGGGCAAGAAGCTTACACCGCTTCGACCCTCCTGGGTCTGACCTCGGAGCGTTCAGCATCCCCTTCCACACCGTGCGCTTCCCACAGCGAGTCCGCACATGCGGGGCTCCTGGGGAAGCCATAGGGCCCTGCACCCCAACTCCGCAGACAGACGTGACTCTCAGCCAGCCAGTAAAACAGAAGGTTTATTAGACAACAGGAACACAGTCTAAAACAGAGCTTGTAGGTACAGAGAACAGGACCCCTCAGTCAGGTCCATCATGGCAGGGTTAGGGAGCCCAGAACCCAGTTCTGGGCCTCCCTCCATTTCCCCAGCCAGCTCTAAACTGAAACTCCCTCCAGCCCCTCCTCTGGCCTTTGTCTCTTTCCTGGGTCAGGAGGCCACCTGATCTCTTTGTTCTCCAACACCTTCAGTTGGCACCTTTGCAGGGGAGGGGCCCAAGCCATCAGTTGCCAGGAGACAGGGTGTTGGCCATTCTCTGTGCAGACAGCATCACACTGGCCCTCTAGGAGTCTGCAACAATCGCACATCCTTATCCCACCGCCTAGATACTTAAGAAATGCATAGGGGAAACTGAGGCACCCACACAGTATTCAGAGAAAACATTAAGAATATTCCCACTTCGTCACATCAGGGCCGGGTGAAATGCATCCTAGAATACTCAAGGAGCTGGCTGAGGAGATATCTGAGCCCTTAGTGATTATCTTTGAAAAGTCACAGAAGACAGGAAAGATTCCAGAGGACAGGAAAAGGGCAAATATAGTGCCCATCTATAAAAAGGGGAATAAGGACAACCTGGGGAATTACAGACTAGTCACAGAAAGATAACGGAGCAAATAATCGAGCAATCAGTTTGCAAACACCTAGAAGATAATAAGGTGATAAGTAACAGTCAACACAGATTTCTCAAGAATAAATCATGGTCAAACCAACCTAATAGTGTTCTTTGACAGTTTAACAAGCCTAGTGGATGGGGGGAGGTGGTGGATGTGGTATATCTTGACTTTAGTGAGGCTTTTGATACTGTCTCTCATGACCTTCTCACAAACAAACTGGGGAAATATAGCCTAGATGGAGCTACTATAAGGTGGGTGCAAAACTGGTTGGAAAAGCGTTCCCAGAGAGTAATCGTCAGTGGTTCACAGTCAAGCTGGAAGAACATATCGAATGAGGTCTTGCAGGAGTCAGTTTTGAGTCCAATTCTGTGCAATATCTTCATCAGTGATTAGATAATGGCATAGATCAGGGGTAGGCAACCTATGGCACGTGTGCCAAAGGCGGCACGCGAGCTGATTTTCAGTGGCACTCACACTACCCGGGTCCTGGCCACCGGTCCGGGGGGCTCTGCATTTTAATTTAATTTTAAATGAAGCTTCTTAAACATTTTTAAAATCTTATTTACTTTACATACAACAATAGTTTAGTTATATATTATAGACTTATAGAAAGAGACCTTCTAAAAACGTTAAAATGTTTTACTGGCACACAAAACCTTAAAGTAGAGTGAATAAATGAAGACTGGGCACACCACTTCTGAAAGGTTGCCGATCCCTGGCATAGACTGTACACTTATAAAGTTTGTGGATGATTCCAAGTTGGGGGTGGAGAGGTTGCAAGTGCTTTGGAGGATAGGATTAAAATTCAAAATGATCTGGACAAGGGCTGTCAAGCGATTAAAAAAAATTAATCGCGATTAATCATGTGATTAATTGTACTGTTAAACAATAATAGAATACCATTTATTTAATTTTTGGATGTTTTCTACATTTTCAAATATATCGATTTCAGTTACAACATAGAATACAGTGTACCGTGCTAACTTTATATTTATTTTTGATTACAAGTATTTGCACTATAAAACAGAAAAGAAATTATATTTTTCGATTCACCTAATACAAGTACCGTAGTGCAATCTCTTTATCATGAAAGTGCGATTTACAAATGTAGAATTATGTACAAAAAAAGCTGCATTCAAAGATAAAACAATGTAAAATTTTAGAGCCTGAAAGTCCACTCAGTCCTACCTGTTGTTCAGCCAATCACTCAGACAAACAAACTTGTTTACATTTGAAGGTGATAATGCTGCCTGCTTCTTGTTTACAATGTCCCCTGAAAGTGAGAACAGGCGTTCGCATGGCACTGTTGTAGCTGGCATTGCAAGATATTTATGTGCCAGATGCGCTAAAGATTTATATGTCCCTTCATGCTTCAACCACCATTCCAGAAGACATGCGTCCATGCTGATGCTGGGTTCTGCTCGATAACAATCCAAAGCAGTGTGTACCAACGCATGTTCATTTTCATCATCTGAGTCAGATGTCACCAGCAGAAGGTTGATTTTCTTTTCTGGTGGTTTGGGTTCTGTAGTTTCTGCATCATCAGTCTTTTAAGACTTCTGAAAGCATGCTCCACACCTTGATCCTCTCAGATTTTGGAAGGCACTTCAGATTCTTAAACCTTGGGTCGAGTGCTGTAGCTATCTTTAGAAATCTCACATTGGTACCTTCTTTGCATTTTGTCAAATCTGCAGTTAAAGTGTTCTTAAAATGAACAACATGTGCTGGGTCATCATCTGAGGCTGCTATAACATGAAATATGTGGCAGAATGTGGGCAAAACAGAGCAGGGGACATACAATTTCCCCCCAAGGAGTTCAGTCACAAATTTAATTAACACATTCTTTTTTTAATAAGCATGGAAGCATGTCCGCTGGAATGGTGGCTGAAGCATAAAGGGGCATACGAATGTTTAGCATATCTAGCATGTAAATATCTTGCAATGCCGGCTACAAAAGTGGCATGCAAATGCCTGTTCTCACTTTCTGGTGACATGTAAATAAGAAGAGGGCAGCATTATCTCCTGTAAATGTAAACAAACTATTTTGCTGAACAAGAAGTAGGACTGTGTGGACTTGTAGGCTCTAAAGTTTTACATTGTTTTGTTTTTGAGTGCAGTTATGTAACAAAAAAAAATCTACATTTGTAAGTTGCACTTTCACGATAAAGAGATTGCACTACAGTACTTGTATGAGGTGAATTGAAAAATACTATTTCTTTTGTTTACAAATATTTGCACTGTAAAAATGATAATAAAAAATGATATACACTTTGTATTCTGTGTTGTAATTGAAATCAATAGATATGAAAATGTAGACAAACATCCAAAATATTTAATACATTTCAATTGGAATTCTATTGTTTAACAGTGTGATTAAAACTGCGATTAATCGTGATTAATTTTTTAAATCACAATTAATTTTTTTGAATTACTCGCGCGAGTTAACTGCGATTAATTGACAGCCCTAATCTGGACAAACTGGAGACACGGTCTGAAGTAAATAGGCTGAAATTCAATAAGGACAAATGCAAAGTACTCCACTTAGGAAGGAACAATCAGTTGCACACGTACAAAATGAGAAATGACTTCCTAGGAAAGACTACTGTGGAAAGGCATCTGGGGGTCACAGTGGATCACAAGCTAAATATGAGTCAACAGTGTAACGCTGTTGCAAAAAAAGCAAACATCATTCTGGGATGAATTAGCAGGAGTGTTGTAAGCAAGACACGAGAAGTAATTCTTCCGCTCTCCTCCGCACTGATTAGGCCTCAACTGGAGTATTGTGTCCAGTTCTGGGTACCACATTTCAGGAAAGATGTGGACAAATTGGACAAAGTCCAGAGAAGAGCAACAAAAATGATTACAAGTCTAGAAAACATGACCTATAAGGAAAGATTGACAAAACTGAGTTTGTTTAGTCTGGAGAGGAGAAGACTGAGAGGGGACATAATATCAGTTTTCAAGTACATAAAAGAATATTACAAGGAGGAGGGTGAAAAATTGTTCTCATTAGCTTTGGAGGACAGGACTAGAAACAGTGGGAGTAAACTGCAGCAAGGGCGGTTTAGCTTGGACATTAGGAAAAACTTCCTAACTGTCAGGGTGGTTAAGCACTGGAACAAATTACCTAGAGAGGTTGTGGAATCTCCATCACTGGAGGATTTTAAGAGCAGGTTAGACAAACACCTATCAGGAATGGTCTATTTATTATGTAGTCTTGCCATGAGTGCAGGGGACTGGACTAGATGACCTTTTGAGGTCCCCTCGAGTCCTATATTTCTATGATTCTATGATTTTTAGGTGATCCAGGGAACACTCCTCTCCAATAGAGATGATATTGCAGCATTCCGAGAGAGGGTGATCCCATCCAAGACCCCGGGGTGGTGGCAGAATTTTAACTCGGGGTTTGTGAGACTCTCCCCCCTTCCCTTCCTGATTCATCACCAGGTTTAGCTGGACATGGCTGAGCAGTTACATTGTTTAGCAGTCAAGTATCAGAGGGGTAGCCGTGTTAGTCTGAATCTGTAAAAAGCAACAGAGGGTCCTGTGGCACCTTTAAGACTAACAGAAGTAATACTAATATTTCTGTTAGTTTTAAAGGTGCCACAGGACCCTCTGTTGCTTTTTCTTGTTTAGCAGAAGAGCTAGGCAGAGGCAGCTCACTGCTCAGGTCTGCTGAACAAACCCATGTCCAGAACTCAGGACAGGACCAGGCACAGAGGCAGAATGCTGAAAGCAGGATGCAAATTGAGCAGCTCCTGAGATGACATGGGAGCTCTGGAAATGAACTTGCCTCTGTGTAGCTTTGAGATCCGACATGTACTTCCACCAGTAATTTACTAGACTATGTCGTTCCAGCGTAAGTTCCCGTTTACATCAGTGCCGCTTGCTTCCACACAGTTATATCAGCACAAATGCAAACAGGGCCCTGGCAATACACATCACAGTGCTCAGTGTTCAGTCCTGCAAGCCTTGGCTGCGGCGGGGCAAAGCCCAGGGGACCAGGGCTGCACTGAGTCAGCATAACAGCCTCTGCCTGCAGGGCTCCCACACAGACACTGATGGAAACTAACACTGCCCTCCTCTGCCTGAGCCCCAGGAGGAGGCTGGCAGTGCCCCCCTACCAGAGGGAATCCTCCTGGGGCCCAGGGGCAGTTTGCATGTCTCTTTAGCAGCTGGGGGAGTCTTAGGGTACGTCTATACCCAGCCGCTAGTTCGGCGGCTGGCAATCGAACTTCTGGGTTCGACTTATCGCGTCTTGTCTGGACGCGATAAGTCGAACCCGGAAGTGCTCGCCGTCGACTGCGGTACTCCTGCTCGGCGAGAGGAGTACCGCGGAGTCGACGGGGGAGCCTGCCTGCCACGTCTGGACCGAGGTAAGTTCGAACTAAGGTACTTCGAACTTCAGCTACGTTATTCACATAGCTGAAGTTGCGTACCTTAGTTCGATTTGGGGGGTTAGTGTAGACCAAGCCTCACTTACCGAGTAGCAGCCGTGTTAGTCTGTATCCGCAAAAAGAACAGGAGTACTTGTGGCACCTTAGAGACTAACAAATTTTTTTGAGCATAAGCTTTCGTGGGCTACATCCCACTTCTTCGGATGCAACCCACGAAAGCTTATGCTCAAAAAAATTTGTTAGTCTCTAAGGTGCCACAAGTACTCCTGTTCTTTTCACTTACTGAGCTCATCATTAATGGCAGGGCTGGGCCTGGCCAGGTGTGTCTTCTGGGGGAAGCTTTTTCAAATCCCGCCCAGCAGCTCTCTGTTGCACTTTCTTGCCTGTGATTTGAAGTTTACAATTGAAACGGCAAAGGTCTGTTTCCTAACCAGTAGGGGGTGACAGTACCATGTTGCTCCTCTGTGAGCAGTAGCCGAGAGTGGGTGAGGGTCCAGGGTAGGGGTGGTGGGCTGAGCCATTGCTGCCACCAAAGTCACTCTTCACTGCCCTGTAATGACTTCTGTGGAGAGAAAGGCCTGGACTACCCACAGATTTCCTGAATCTGAAACCCCGTGCCACCAAAAGTTTCTTAGGGCACAAACAAGGCGCGGCCGTCCCTGAACGGAATGGCTCCCTGGCTGTGTTTCTAGAACTTCACATTTTCTGCAAGGATCGGTTGCCAGCCTATTGCCCAACCCCCACCCCGGAGAGCCAGTGAGCTGCTTTTTGTCTGGACACTGCCTTTGACCTCTCCAGCTTGGATGGCCCTACTGGGAACTACAGCTCCCACCAGCCTCAGCTCTCTGGGGCATTGGAACAAGCCTTCCCCCCACACCAGGGGCCAATCCCCAGGGAAGGACACAGATTTTGTACCAGTATAACCATGTTGGTTAAGGGTTTGATTTTCTACCCATGTAGGTACACCAGTACAACCCTTGGTGTGGATGGTGTTATACTGGCGTGACGAGGCTCGCTTGCCCCACACTGGTACTACAAGGGTTAACACCACCCTTTGGGCTGAGGAGGCTATGCCCCCTCGGCCCTGCTGGGCATGCTCTGGCTGGAGACCAGGTATAAAAGGGAGCAGCCCAGCTCATTCAGTGCTGACTGCTGAGGAGGGAAGACGCATGCTGCCTGTGGGCTCCAGTCCAGGAATTGCTGAGGCCCCAGGCAGCGGAAGCCAGAGATGTAGAGACCCAGGCGAACACCCAAGCTCCTGCGGATGCCCAAGGAGGTGATGGTGCTCCTGAGAGCTGCACAGGCCGAGGAGCCCAGAGACCCTGGAGATGCCAGGATCACTACACCAGGGACAGGGTAGGAAGTAGCTCAGGGGGACTAGTTATTGTGCCGGGTGGTGTCAGCATGTTTCAGACAGATCCCCCGCTGACTCAGTGGCAAGCACACTTCCCACTGCCAGGGCCCTGAGCTGGGACCCAGTGGAGCAGGGAGGGTCTGGGTCTCCCAACCCTGGCCACCACCCACCTGACCAGCCACTAGGCCACACAGCCCTGCTGAAGAGGGCAGCCCTACTGACTCTGGCCACTAGACTACGCAGCCATATTGACTCAGGCCTTTAGGCTGCACAGCCCTCTGAATAGGGCAGCCCTACTGACTCTGGCCATTAAGCCACACTGCCCTGAGGGAGAGAGCAGCTATACTGACTCTGGCCATTAGGCCAAGCAGCCCTGAGGGAAAGGGCAGTCATATTGACTTTTGCCCCTAGGCCACACTATCCTGAGACAAAGGGTGATCGCACAGATTCAGCTGCAGGGAAATAATAACCCTCATCCTGCCCCAAAAGAGGATAGAGCACACTTGCCCCTCAACAACTGGTAACAGAGTTTATACTGGTATAGCTTCTCCCCATAAATTGGACAGTGAGAGTAAACCACACTGGGATAAGCACCTTTATACTGGTCCCACCACTCGTTCTGGCCTTCCAACTTGACTGTGAACCACTGATGATAACTCTCTGGGAATGGTTTTCCAACCAGTTATGCACCCATCTTATAGTAGCTCCATCTAGGCTATATTGCCCGTTTGTTTATGAGACGGTCATGAGAGACAGTATCAAAAGCCTCACTAAAGTCAAGATTTACCATATCTACCATTTCCCCTCTATCCACTAGGCTTGTTACCCTATCAAAGAAAGATCTTGTGTTGGTTTGACATGATTTATTCTTGAGAAATCCATGTTGACTGTTACTTATCACCTTATTGTCTCCTAGGTGTTTTCAAACGGATTGCTTGATTATTTGCTCCCTTATCTTTCTGTATACTGAATGGTCTGTGATTCTCCTTAATGCTCTTTTTATAGATTGACACTTTATTTGTCCTCTGGAATCTCTCCCGTCTTCCATGACTTTTTGAAGATAATCGCTAAGGGCTCAGATATCTCCTCAGTCAGCTCCTTGTGTATTCTAGGATGTATTTCATCAGGCCCTGGTGACTTGAAGACACCTAACTGTCAAACTGGAGCCAACCTAGCATCATGGGGATTAACGTAATTGCAAGTTGTTTTCAAACTGTAGCATTGGTACCCTGTCGCTGTCCAGCAAGAGCCGGAGGAGATGGAGCTTGAGGCTTCTGCACTATGCTGAGATGCCAGTGTTTGCCAAGCCTCACAAACTTCAGGTGAACTATAAAACAGGAGAAAACAAAGAGGCAGGTTAATGGCAGGAAGATTAGGCCATAAAAATGCTATTGAAATATGCCAGCACCTTCTATTCCAAAATCAATATTTTGTTACAGTGGGTGTGTATATAACCAGCTGGACCTTTAAATACTCTGAGTTGAGGAGACTCGCCAAACCCACATCTCTGTTCTTGTGGAAATGGCAGAAGTGCTAAATGACCTTTTTGTTTCAGTTTCCACAAAAAGTTTAGGAGCGATCACACATCCCATAATGAACAGCAGTGAAATTGAGGTAGGATTCGAGGCTAAAATATGGCAAGCACAAGTGCATAACTTAGACAAGTGTTTGTTCCTGGGGGTGTGGTTGCCCAGGACTCTCGCACCGCTGTAACGATACGGATTTCTAAACTGGTATCGTAACTGTGCAGCAAGGCCCAGAGAAGCATGAGGCTGCTGCGTCGGAGGGAGAGGAGCACTGCTCCCAGGGAGGGTTGGTGCAGCCATGTGGTACATCAGCCAGGTCCATTTCTCGACTTAGCAGGTTCCCCCGTGTTGTGGTCGGGAGCACGCTGACCTCACACCCCAGCGTTACTAATGAGAACACCGGGGAATGAGGGGGCTCAGACTTGCGGGAAGTAGGGGCTTCTGCTCACCTCTGCTTGGCTCCCTGCAGTTTTCCCTTTGTGTTAAATTTCATCTCTGGGGATGATCATTAACCTTGACAGCCCATGGGGATGAGCTTCACAGTGCTGAGAGACAGGGCTGGCTCCAGCTTTTTTGCTGCCGAAAGGGACTGAGGGACCCGCTGCCGAATTGCCGCCGAAGACCCGGCCATGCCGCCCCCTTCCATGGGCCGCCCCAAGCACCAGCTTGCTGCGCTGGTGCCTGGAGCCGCCCCTGCTTAGAGACGACAACACCTCCGACTGCGTGGGTTGGGAGGCACCAAACGCTCAGCCCATCTGGGCATTTCCCTGCTGCTGACACTCAGTTGTACTGACTGTGTCTCCTGCAGAATCAGCACCAGCTTTGCCTCCTGGTGTCCTCACCTTCCACTGGACGAAGAAAGTGTAAAACGGGCTAGCTCTGAGTGCAGGGGTGCACTGACTGCCCCCACGCACAGCAGCTCATCCAATAAACCGATAGACATGAAATGCGACCACACACCGCACCAGCCATGGGAGGCGCCATGTGTTTCTAGCAATATCAGTTAGCAGAGATTAAGCCCACCATTTAGAGGGCCCTAGCCATAAATCTCACTCTGCATAAAATGGGGTAGGTTGTGCGTTAACCACCTGGAGACTCAGGCCTCAGGTAGGCTGGGGCTGCAGGCAGCCGGGGGGAGTGTTTGTCTGCTGTGGTGCCAGAGTGGGCGCTAACCCAGGAAACAATCCCTAAGACAACCTGGAAGTGAATTCACTTTTTACTCTATTAGTGAAAATGTGCTTTTAAAAGCATTGAATGAGGGAGGCAACCTAGTGACAGAGGATGTGGAAAAAGCTAATGTACTCAATGCTTTTTTTGCCTCTGTCTTCACAAACAAGGTCAGCTCCCAGACTGCTGCACTGGGCAGCACAGCATAGGGAGGAGGTGACCAGCCCTCTGTGGAGAAAGAAGTGCTTCAGGACTATTAAGAAAAGCTGGATGAGCACAAGTCCAAGGGTCCGACTGAGCTGCATCCGAGGGTGCTAAAGGAGTCGGCGGATGTGATTGCAGAGCCATTGGCCATTATCTTTGAAAACTCATGGCAATCGGGGGAGGTCCTGGATGACTGGAAAAAGGCTGATGTAGCGCCCATCTTTAAAAAAAGGAAGAAGGAGGATCCGGGGAACTACAGGCCAGTCAGCCTCACCTCAGTCCCTGGAAAAATCATGGAGCAGGTCCTCAAGGAATCAATTCTGAAGCACTTAGAGGAGAGGAAAGTGATCAGGAATAGTCAGCATGGATTCACCAAGGGCAAGTCATGCCTGACTAACCTAATTGCCTTCTATGACGAGATAACTGGCTCTGTGGATGAGGGGAAAGCAGTGGACGTGTTATTCCTTGACTTTAGCAAAGCTTTTGATACGGTCTCCCACAGTATTCTTGCCGGCAAGTTAAAGAAGTATGGGCTGCATGAATGGACTGTAAGGTGGATAGAAAGCTGACTAGATCGTCGGGCTCAAGGGGTAGTGATCAATGGCTCCATGTCTAGTTGGCAGCCAGTATCAAGCGGAGTGCCCCAAGGGTCGGTCCTGGGGCTGGTTTTGTTCAATATTTTCATTAATGGTCTGGAGGATGGCGTGGATTGCACCCTCAGCAAGTTTGCAGATGACACTAAACTGGGAGGAGTGGTAGAGACACTGGAGGGTAGGGATAGGATACAGAGGGACCTAGACAAATTAGAGGATTGGGCCAAAAGAAATCTGATGAGGTTCAACTGTGCAGAGTCCTGAACTTAGGACGGAAGAATTCCATGCACTACTACAGACTAGGGACTGAATGGCTAGGCAGCAGTTCTGCAGAAAAGGACCTAGGGCAGGGGTTACAGTGGACAAGAAGCTGAATATGAGTCGACAGTGTGCCCTTGTTGCCAAGAAGGCTAACGCCATTTTGGGCTGTATAAGTAGGGGCATTGCCAGCAGATCGAGGGACGTGATCATTCCCCTCTATTCGACATTGGTGAGGCCTCATCTGGAGTCCTGTGTCCAGTTTTGGGCCCCACACTACAAGAAGGATGTGGAAAAATTGGAAAGAGCCCAGCGGAGGGCAACAAAAATGATTAGGGGGCTGGAGCACATGACTTATGAGGCGAGGCGGAGGGAAATGGGGTTGTTTAGTCTGCACAAGGGAAGAATGAGGAGGGATTTGATAGCTGCTTTCAACTACCTGAAAGGGGGTTCCAAAGAGGATGGATCTAAACTGTTCTCAGTGGTACCAGATGACAGAACAAGCAGTAATGGTCTCAAGTTGCAGTGGGGGAGGTTTAGGATGGATATTAGGAAAAACTTTTTCACTAGGAGGGTGGTGAAGCACTGGAATGGGTTACCTAGGGAGGTGGTGGAATCTCCTTCCTTAGAGGTTTTTAAGGTCAGGCTTGACAAAGCCCTGGCTGGGATGATTTAGTTGGGGATTGGTCCTGCTTTGAGCAGGGGGTTGGACTAGATGACCTCCTGAGGTCCCTTCCAACTCTGATATTCTATGATTCTATGATCTATGATTCTATGATTGGCCTTTAGAAGCCACTCCCTAAGCACTGGACGAGGCTCCCCTTCATTAGCAAATAGTACCAGCAAACCCGATTAACTCCCCTGTGTCACAAGGCAAGGAAACTTTTGAAAACCAATAGCTGCACATTGTAACGTTCTTGGGGAACAGTCAATGGACAAGTCCTGTACCAGACAAATGGCACCATTGCACATTTTCCAGCCAGTGCATTAAATAAAGATTTGGATTGGTTTTTTTAACCAATCAAGTTTGCCTGACATGTTTTTAGTTTATCAGCCCTCAGTGCTGCTTTTAGCAGTTTGTTCCATTATCCTCAGATTTAGTTGTGTCCAATACAATATTGCCAACCTCACAAGTTCAAAAATCTTATGTCAGGCCCCCCCAAACCATGAGATTTTGAAAAGCAGTAAGTGTTGGGTTCTTTCTACAACTTTCTATTTTCTGAGCTTTGAGGGGATGTCACATTTTTGAGCTTTTCTCCACAAACAGGAGGGATACAAATTTACTTTTTAAATGAAAGCTGAAAATCTTTTGTAATCACCTGACTCCAGGAGCTGGGGCTTTCAAAAACACCAAATATCATGGGAGTGTTTCTAAAATCACCCAAGCTGGCAGCACTGCCAGCCTTCTCAGCCATTACGAAGTCAAACAGCCAAAATTAATAATTTGGGGCAGATTCTCTGTCCTGTTCTGCTCCCTTTGTGCCACTCAGGAGCATAAAACATTTACTGTCATCTCTGGCGAGCTCCCAGTGGGAGGCAGTCAGCAGCCAGCACAAAGCAGTGTAGCTGGTTCCCAGTGGCGAATTAGCCACTGGACACACGGGCCCATGCCCAGGGGCCTGGCCAACTGGGGGGGCCCTAGCTTCTGGTGGGTGGGAAGCCCCTCATATCCCATCCCCAGCAAAAGCTACGGCATGGGGGAAAACCCCTAGCAGACCCCCGCGACCCCATCCCCAGCAGAAGCTGGGACAGGGGAAGCCTCCCCAGCAGCCTCCAACACCATCCCTGGCAGCTGCGGCCCTGGGGCCATGGTGCAGGGACAGAGCTTCTCCACTCTTGGGGCTGCAGTGCGGGGGTGGATATGAGAAAGAGCAAATGGGATGTGGGAGTGGCGGAATGGGGGGGGACCCTGGGTGGAACAGGGCGGGGTCATGGGGAAGGGGCAGAAAGGGGTGGGGCTGCGAGCAGAGCAGCAGGTGGAATGGGGCGGGGCCACAGATGGAACATGGGCAGGTCCGCAGGCAGAAGGGATGGAGAGGGGCCCCCCACTTCCTCTGGCCCAGGGCCCCAGGAAATCTTAATCTGCTTCTGCTGGTTCCCATGCTTCCCTTCCTCCCTGTTACCAGGAGAGGACTGAGAAGTGACTGGAGCATACTCTAATGTACAGGCCAGGGCTGGATGGTTCTCAGCTTCTCCTTGTTGCTGTCTGCTGGGCTGCCCTGGGTGGCTGCATGATTGGAAACGTTGTCCTGTGCTAGGAAGTCCCCTGGGGCCAGGCAGAACCCCAGTGGTTCTCAGCCTGCAGCCCAATCAGCACAGAGCTGCGGCCTATGTGACATCCTCAGGACCATACAAGTAGTATTGGATGCGGCCCACAATGGTAAATAGGTTGAGAACCACTGTGTTAGATCCTCCAACCTCCTCTCTGTGGGAAAGGGCCAGCTGCCTAGGCAGAGTATTCAGGGAAGAAGAAAGCAGAGGAGAGGGGAAGAGAGAACCAAGTATTGGAGAGGCACATGGAGGAGAGAGAGGCAGTCAGACCCAATGGTGACTGGGGCCATGAGGCTAGACATATAAGGGAAGTAAGCAGAAGAGAAACAGGCACCAGAACGGCGCATGCCTGGGCGTGGGAGAGGAGACACATGAAGAGCAGGCAGGTGGCCAGGTCTCCACTGAGGCTCTAACCCCAACTGAGCAACGATTTTTCAAATAAGACGAAACACTCCTGAACCAAGACAGCGAAAACAGAAACACTTTCTGGGTGTATTTCTGTTCCATCAGCCACTCCTGTGGGTTCCACAGGAATGTTTTGGGAAGGGTATACACCATGGGGAGCGGGAGGGGAGATGGGCACATGGCGCTGCAGGGCACGAGGGGGTGTTGTGGGTTACGTCCACAACTCTCTCCCTGTTACGATGCAATCCAGGCTGTGACAAAGCTTAGGGAATCTGGGGTCACTCTGATGCTCACCTGTTCTCCACACCACAGGGAGAATGAATCACTTAATTATACGGTGTGGCAAGGGACATTGAGGAGAAGGACTGTATGCCAATATACTTCCCCCAACAATCACACGCGCACGCACACACACACACACACACACTCACAGATGATAGCCACCACTGCGATGCTTTAGCTGCTTCACGACAGCACAAATGCCATTGTTGGCCAAGAGCCTTCTGCAGAGATAAGAGCTTCTTGTACTCCAATCAAAGTCATCAAGAACAGAGTAATAAACTTTATTGGGGCTTATCAGAAGCACATAAAGGTCTCAACAGCGTGAGATACAAAGCAGCAAATAATTTCCATAAATGCTAATGAATCCTTGACATTGTTGGCATCCCTTGGGGGGACACCCATCCATTGACTCACACCCTACATGGGAGCCACCCTGCATCACAAAGCTCAGGGCCCAGTGGAAAAGCCTGTTTGCCATTGAAAACCCTCCGGGGGTTTCATTGTCTGGCTTACGTTGACCTTCTGTGCCACCTACATGGGAATGAGAACAATGAATCCAGCTAGGGCTCGGCTCACAGAGGTGTTGCCATGCAGAACTCCTAGGCACCTGCTGCCTCATGGGACCCTCAGCCCAAGGCGCCCAGGCGCCCTGCGCATCATCTGGGGAGAGTTAGGCACCTAAGAAAGGGATCCTCAGGAGCCAGCAATGTGAGCAAGGAGCTGCCTGAGCTAGTCTGGCGTGAAATGCAGAGGAAAGGGACAGGGCTTAGCGCCAGATCCTCAAAGGTAATTAGGTGCCTAACTCCCACGGACCTGGGCCTTGGGGCATCTTCCTCCTCTCAGGATTCTCAGCCATGATCCCTCTCCCAGAGCCAGGCACCTAAGCCAGGTCAGCCTTATCTCACAAATAACGGGGAGAAAGCGAGCCAGCCCATCACAGCCAATAACTCAGTTGTCAGGGTGCTCACCTGGGTAAGGGAGAGCCAGACTCCAGTCCCTGCTCTCCCTATTTTGGAGCTCCCAGGTGAGCGCCCCACCCACCCGGCTATTGAAATATGGTGTTGGTTGGTACAGGGGCTGGCTCTCAATCTCTCTATTAAGGGGGCCAGAGTGCGCAAGAGACTGGGATAGCCTAGTGGTCGAGGTACTCCTGGGATGTACACAGGGTACTCCGGTGGAGTCAGGTTCAGTCCCTTCTCCAGTAATTATTGAAGTAGTGATACAAAGGGAACAGTTCCAGGAGGAGAGATTGAGAGAGACCTGCCCTGTGGTTCAGGCACTCACCTGGATACAGGCTGCTGTCCAAACCAGGCAGAGGGGGATACAAACCTGGGCCTCCCACATCTCCAATAAGAGCTCCAACCACTGGTCTATTGGGGAATCTGGGGACAAACACATACGGCTGTCTTTTGTGCCAGGCTCGACCCTGTGCCCGTGCTCTGAGCATGCCTATGGAATGGGGCCCCGCTGGCGAGATAGGCAGGGGAACACCTTGTTTGCAACTCCCACAGGGGCATGGTTTGCGCTAGGGCTCCGTTAGTCGTGGGGTGTCATCAGGACACAGGAAACTTTGAACGTGGGGGAAAGGGGAGCACTTTGGTGCCCCTGAGGGCGGCAGCAGCTGCGCGCTGGTTCGGAGAATGTCCGTGGTGCCAATATGTTGGACTTAGGCATTGGAAGAGGCTATTAGGCACCTGCACTTTGTGAATCTGGCTCTAGGTAAATGGAATGTGTCACAGCTTTGCCCTGAGCCAGCAGTAAACACTGGGTCAATAGCCTAGATCCATACAAAATGTATTTATTTCTGAAGGTCACAATGCGAGGGGAAGGGAAGGACTGACTGTATTGCTACAAACAGAGAGGGCTCAGCTCCGGGTTGCTAGCAACGCAGTAGTTATGACAGGTAAATCAGACGAGCAAGGTAAATATGGTGTAAAGTAGAGCAATGTACATTGTTTGGGGCCGGGCTGTGAAAGTGACAGGCCTGTGACACACATCTAACCCCAAGAGAAGTCAGTAATTAGAGAGGAAATGAATAGAGACGGGAAACTTGATAATGCACACAGTGGTTGGGCTGTCAGGAATCCGACGCAGCACGGCAGAGATAAGGAAGCAAAACAGTAAACCATTTGCTGACTCTGGGCGTCCATCATCCCATGCCGAGAGCCAGAGCAAGGCCTAAGCACCAAGAAGGGATCAGCCATTTCTAGGAATAACTAGTCATGCAGAGTTACGACAATTACTGCTAACAGATTCTGAACGGACGTTTGAATTTCCGGCTTCCAGACTTTAGCCACTCCCTACCTATTAGAGACCAGAACGAGGCCTAATGTGGGGCTCTTAAACTTACCTCTGAAGCACTTGGGGCTGGCCACTGGCACAGACAGGACACTGGACCTCAGATCTGACCCAGTCTGGCAGATCCCATGTTCCACCCTGTCCGTTCCCTTCTCAGGCCTTGTGCTGGCCCTGGGCATAGAGAGAATCGTACCCAGAGCCAACATCAGACTCCACTAAGGCATCTGCTTACGAGACAGGCATTTGCCTCTGTCTTCACAAACAAGGTAAGCTCCCAGACTGCTGCACTGGGCAGCACAGTATGGGGAGGAGGTGACCAGCCCTCTGTGGAGAAAGAAGTGATTCAGGACTATTTAGAAAAACTGGACGAGCACAAGTCCATGGGACCGGATGCGCTGCATCGGAAGGTGCTAAAGGAGCTGGAGGATGTGATTGCAGAGCCATTGGCCATTATCTTTGAAAACTCATGGTGATTGGGGGAGGTCCCGGATGACTGGAAAAAGGCTAATGTAGTGCCCATCTTTAAAAAAAGGAAGAAGGAGGATCCGGGGAACTACAGGCCAGTCAGCCTCACCTCAGTCCCTGAAAAAATCATGGAGCAGGTCCTCGAGGAATCAATTCAGAAGCACTTAGACGAGAGGAAAGTGATCAGGAATAGTCAGCATGGATTCACCAAGGGCAAGTGATGCCTGACTAACCTAATTGCCTTCTATGACGAGATAACTGGCTCTGTGGATGAGGGGAAAGCAGTGGATGTGTTATTCCTTGACTTTAGCAAAGCTTTTGATACGGTCTCCCACAGTATTCTTGCCGGCAAGTTAAAGAAGTATGGGCTGGATGAATGGACTATAAGGTGGATAGAAAGCTGGCTAGATGGTCGGGCTCAAGGGGTAGTGATCAATGGCTCCATGTCTAGTTGGCAGCAGGTTTCAAGCGAAGTGCCCCAAGGGTCGGTCCTGGGGCCGGTTTTGTTCAATATCTTCATTAATGATCTGGAGGATGGCGTGGACTGCACTCTCAGCAAGTTTGCAGATGACACTAAACTGGGAGGAGTGGTAGATACGCTGGAGGGTAGGGATAGGATACAGAGGGACCTAGACAAATTAGAGGATTGGGCCAAAAGAAACCTGTTGAGGTTCAACAAGGACAAGTGCAGAGTCCTGCACTTAGGACGGAAGAATCCCATTCACTGTTACAGACTAGGGACTGAATGGCTAGGAAGCAGTTCTGCAGGAAAGGACCTAGGGGTTCCAGTGGACGAGAAGCTGGATATGAGTCAACAGTGTGCCCTTGTTGCCAAAAAGGCTAACGACATTTGGGGCTGTATAAGTAGGGGCATTGCCAGCAGATCGAGGGACGTGATCATTCCCCTCTATTTGATATTGGTGAGGCCTCATCTGGAGTACTCTGTCCAGTTTTGGGCCCCACATTATAAGAAGGATGTGGAAAAATTGGAAAGAGTCCAGCAGTGGGCAACAAAAATGATTAGGGGGCTGGAGCACATGACTTATGAGGAGAGGTGGAGGGAAGTGGG
Organism: Emys orbicularis; assembly: GCF_028017835.1. Taxonomy (NCBI): domain Eukaryota; kingdom Metazoa; phylum Chordata; order Testudines; family Emydidae; genus Emys; species Emys orbicularis. The sequence continues at coordinate 16,781,290 of NC_088697.1, read as the reverse complement.
ATTGTTTAGTCTGCACAAGAGAAGAATGAGGAGGGATTTGATAGCTGCTTTCAACCACCTGAAAGGGGGTTCCAAAGAGGATGGAGCTAGAGTGTTCTCAGTGGTAGCAGATGACAGAACAAGGAGCAATGGTCTCAAGTTGCAGTGGGGGAGGTTTAGGTTGAATATTAGGAAAAACTTTTTCACTAGGAGGGTGGTGAAGCACTGGAATGGGTTACCTAGGGAGGTGGTGGAATCTCCTTCCTTAGAGGTTTTTAAGGTCAGGCTTGACAAAGCCCTGGCTGGGATGATTTAGTTGGGGATTGGTCCTGCTTTGAGCAGGGGGTTGGACTAGATGACCTCCTGAGGTCCCTTCCAACCCTGATATTCTATGATTCTATGAGACACATCTAGAGACAGTGAGTAAAGATGGACTTCATGGCAATTGTGGTTGGTGTGTTAATGAGCATAAAATAACAACAGCTGTAAGCTGGGGGCCCTCGGCTCCCCTCTGCTGCCTCTGGAGGAGAGGTCGGGGTAGGGAGGGTGAAAAGAGCCCACAGCACACTCCTCTCGCACTCTGAGCCCCCTGTCCAGGGCAGCTGCAGGGTCAGAGCTCTGCAGGGAGGGTGGGCTCATTCCAGGAGCAGCTGCCCTCTGCAGCACACTCCCCAGGAGACCTAGCAGCTTCCCGAATGGAAACCTCCTCCAGAGTTAACACAGCTTCCAGCAGCAGTACCACACCTTCTCCCTTGGCCACGCAGAAAGCCAACGGCAGCAGGTTCCTAAGGTAGCTATGCTGAAGGGGAGAATGGGACTAGGGAAGCCCAGGAGCCAGAAGAATGGAGTCTGCTGTCACCATGGAGCATAGGGCTTTGCTGGACACACAGGCTGTATCCCTGATCCCTCTCCAAGCACAATCTCCTCATGTTGTGGGATGATGCAAGGGAAGCCCAGGGAACCGGGTGCAGTTTCCAGCAGTGTGCTGCCCGCAGGAGGAGACTGTCAGACCCTGGCAAAGCAAGTGATGCAACAGCACCATTCAGCTCGTCAGATGCATCTTTCGGTACTTTTCTCAGCTCCCAGGCAGCCAGGCCCTTCTCCCTCAAGAGCTAGAGGGAGAGTCCTGTGAGCGCCAGGCTTCACTGGCTTTTATAGGGCCAGCTGCAGTCTGAGAGCTGCTAGCTTGGCTGTATCTGCACAGGCTTTCCGTACACAAAGGAGCTGTTTAGGAAAGATTGATTGTTATGACTTCCACCGAGTGATTATCATCACAGTATTGGACAGAAATGAAAATCTCTTTATTGCAGAGCTGATGTTATCAGAATCCTCCCCCCAGGGGATTCCCGAGAGGAAAAAGAATCGTTCGTGGAGAGGAGCCAGCCGGAAACTCTGTGGGCTGGAGCAGCACAAGTAGCTGAAACAGGTGCAGCTGCACCCTGGGGAGCCCGACTGGCGTCGCCCTTCCTCCCAGCACCTTTCAAACCCAGAACTGGGCAGTGGTACCAGGGCCCACGCAGCTCCACCCCTCTGCCCCAGCCTGGGAGCTCCGGAACAAACAACACAAGCCACAACCTGCTGCTGAAATGAAGTAGGCAGACATTGAGCCAAGGCGGAGCACAGCACAGCCCTGCGGATTCCGTCCCACTGGTGTTAACAGCCTTTGCTCTGGACATGGGCTGTTTGCTCTCGCCCCCTCCCGCACAGGCTCCCACCTCTTCTCCTTCCTCCCTTGCCTCTCTTCATCTAACCAAACCCCACTGAGCTCCAACACTGGGCACTGACTGGCTATTTGCTCACTCAGCTGGTACACTGTTTCCTTCCCACCAGCCCTGGGTGCCGGCTCAGTTAGACTGTCCGGGTGAAATTCACAAAGGAACTTGGGCATTGCAATGCCAATATTTTGTCCCAAATCGGGATGAAGAGTCAGAAATTCAAACTTTTCACAAATGCACAAAGAATGTAGTTTGGGGAGAATGGAAATGGAATCTGTCAGCTGGCGGCTCCCTGGGAGTCAGCTGACCAGAGAGTCGGGGAGCCAGCGTCCAAGGCAGCCAGAGAGTCGGGGAGCCGGCCTCCAGGGCAGCCAGAGGGTCGGGGACACGGCCTCCAGGGCAGCTGGCCAGCTGTGGAGTGGGGAGCTGGGCTGCCTGGGGAGACAGGGAGCCTGGAAGCCCGGGTTCCACAGCAACCTATCGCACAAGCTGCTGTGAGGCCAGCCTGCCTGGTTGCCACTGAAAGGTTCAGCAGAATCAACAGGTTACCTTGGAATGGTTTGGTTTACTTGAATCAGCATTTTCTGCTGCCAAACTGCCCCGCTGGAAACTTTCCCAGCAGCTCCAGATTCGGGGGGAGGCGCTAGTGCTTTGCAGAGTTTCTCATTGTGCATGTCCCCCTTTGTCTGAAGCAGAATCTCACAGGGCTGTTAAAGTGTACTGGTTCTGAAACCACACAGGGTTAGAGCTGAAAGCAGACAGCACGTCTGACCTGTCACCGTCATTTATTAACAGCTTTTCCCCCCACCATCGTTTGAAAGCCAGGTCCCGTTTTTAAAGCCATGAGCAACATCTGAGGAGAAGCATCAGTCTCTGTAATCCAGCAGCTTCTCCTTGAAGAAAGTGTAACTAAGGCCAGGTCTACATGACCAAGTGAGGCCGATGTACATCGCCTTGCACTGACCTAGTTGTGCATATGTCTACATGCAAATTTGTCTCCAACCAACATAAGTGCCCTGCTATGGCAATGCAGTAAAACCATGTCCCCGAACTGCATTGAGCCATAGTTGACCTACTGCGGTTGATGGAGTGTGAGTGTAGCCACTGTGTGACATATGCCGACACTCCCAGACTTCTAGCAGCTGTCCCACAATGCTCTCTTCCCTGCAACAGTGACTGCTGTGGTTGTGAACTCCACAGCCCAGGCAGGGTCAAGTGCACCCCAGATTTCTGCTCAGCCTGGGGGGGGGGGACAAGAGGAGCTCTGTTCTGATCCCGCCCTGCCTGTCCCCTGGCACACTGCTTCCACCAGGAGGTCCCGCAAGCATTTATGGGCTTTTCCCTGTTCAGGCTGCTGTATGGGCATCAGATGGTGTTGGCGTGTCCTCTCGCACTGAGGTTACCTCTCCGGGGGAGGGAACTCCAGTCATTAGGAAAGGGCAGGTGTTAGTAATGGGAGATTCGATCATTAGAAACACAGATAGCTGGGTTTGCGATGACCGGGAGAACCGTATGGTGACTTGCCTGCCTGGTGCGAAGGTTGCGGATCTAGATAGGCATCTAGATAGACTTATGTGTAGTGCTGGGGAGGAGCCGGTGGTTGTGGTACATATAGGTACCAGTGACATAGGAGAGACGTCCTGGAGGCCAAATTTAAGCTGCTAGGGAAGAGACTGAAATCCAGGACCTCTCTGCTGGCATTCTCAGAAATGCTTCCAGTTCCACGGGCAGGGCCAGGTAGGCAGGCAGAGCTTCAGAGTCTCAATGTGTGGGTGAGACGATAGTGTAGAGAGAAGGGGTTTAGATTTATTAGGAACTGGGGAAACTTTTGGGATGAGGGAGCCTATACAGGAAAGATGGGCTCCACCTAAATCAAAGTGGAACCAGACTGCTGGCACTTAACATTTAAAAGGTTGCAGAGCAGTTTTTAAACTAAAAGATGGGGGAAAGCCGACTGCTGCAGAGGAGCACGTGGATCGGGCAGAGACTTCTCTTAGAGGAGAGTCTATTGATAGAGATTCTCCAGGTTCTAGTCAGGAGGAGAGGATGGAAGAGGATAAAGTATGGGCCAGATCAGATGATAAACATTCACATAAAAAAGAATCGGACACATCAGAAAAGGGCAGACAAATAAACAGTGACAAGTTTTTAAAGTGCTTGTACACAAATGCTAGAAGTCTAAATAATAAGATGGATGAACTAGAGTGCCTCGTGTTAAAGGAGGATATTGATATAATTGGCACCACAGAAACCTGGTGGAGTGAGGACAATCAATGGGACACAATCATTCCGGGGTACAAAATATATCGGAAGGACAGAACAGGTCATGCGGGGGGAGAGGGGGGAGTGGCACTATATGTGAAAGAAAATGTAGAATCAAATGAAGTAAAAATCTTAAGTGAATCCACATGTTCCATAGAATCTCTATGGATAGTAATTCCATGCTCTAATAAGAATATAACAGTAGGGATCTATTATCGACCACCTGACCAGGACAGTGATAGTGACGATGAAATGCTAAGGGAGATTAGAGAGGCTGTCAAAATTAAGAACTCAGTAATAGTAGGGGATTTCAATTATCCCCATATTGACTGGGTACATGTCACCTCAAGACGAAATGCAGAGACAAAATTTCTCAATACTTTAAATGACTGCTTCTTGGAGCAGCTGGTATGGGAACCCACAAGGGGAGAGACAACTCTCGATTTAGTCCTGAGTGGAGTGTAAGAGCTGGTCCAAGAGGTAACTATAACAGGACTGCTTGGAAATAGTGACCATAATATAATAACATTTAACATTCCTGTGGTGGGAAGAACACCTCAACAGCCCAACACTGTGGCATTTAATTTCAGAAAGGGGAACTATGCAAAAATGAGGAGGTTAGTTAAACAGAAATTAAAAGGTACAGTGACTAGAGTGAAATCCCTGCAAGCTGCATGGACACTTTTCAAAGACACCATAATAGAGGCCCAACTTAAATGTATATCTGTAGGGAGGTTCGGCCAGGGCTCGTCCCTCTCTGGGGCGGCGGGGAACCAGACCGCCTCGCTACTTCTGTCAGGTGTGTCGGGGAACTAGCCTGGCTGCGGGGCAAACAGTCAGTAGCTCAGGCCCTCAGGCAGGGGCTGAGCAAACCGTTCAGTATTAGCAGGCCCAGGCCCTGGATCAGGGCGGGGCAACAAACAGTCAGTAGTGCAGGTCCTCAGGCAGGGGCTGAGCAAACAGTTGAACAGCAAACCCCAGGCTCCTGGCTCTGAGCCGCTGGGGAGAGCAGCCAGCTGGCACTCTGGACAGGACCTACAATAGTTCCTTGCTTCCTGATGCACACCGGGCCAGAAGACGCGTGTCAGTATCCGGGCTAGAGTCTTCTCATGGCCCAAGTACCCGGCAGCAGGGATGTCTTGGGCGAGTTTCATTACTGCCCGTCGGTGACATCGAGGCACGAGTAGTTGGCTCTGGGGTTCTCCAGTGCGCGGGTCCTGTTCTACCCGATAGAGCCGATCCTGACAGTTCGAAGTGTGGCCACTGCTTCGCCCGGTGCGGGTCAATTACGGCCCCATCGACCATGGCTAGTTGCTCGTAAGCGGGATTGAGGGTGGGATCTGCCCTTTGGTCACGACAAAAGTCAGTGTGAAGCAGGGGTTCAGCAGCAGCTTCTGGAGGGGAGTCCTTGGGTTCTTCTTCCGTTCCGTTGGGGTCTGGTGCCTCCTCCCCCTCTGACTGGGTCTCAGGCAGGCCCCCTTCCAGTACTGGGGTAACTGCGAGACTTTCATCGGCATTTGAGCGGAGGACTTCCGGGAAGTCTGGCCAGTCCTGCCCCAGGATCACCAGGTAGGCGAGCCAAGGAGCCAGGCCGACCACCATCGATTGCGTGACCCCATCCACGGTCAGCCGGACTTGGGCACTGGGGTAGGGTCGTACGTCACCGTGAATGCACTGTAGACAGATCGTCCTCAGGTGTGGGTCAGCCTGGAGGTCTAGGCTTTGACGAACCAATGTCTGGCCGCAGCCTGAATCAATTAGGGCCAAGGTTGGGCAATCCCCGACAACCACTGGCACTGTAATCTTGGCGGCCTGTGGGCGTCAGGCGCAGGCTTCTCCTGTGCAGACCTGGCTGAAGCTGCAATCCATCTCGGTGCAGTCCCGCTGTAAATGGCCATATTTCCCACAGGAAAAACAGGGTCTCAGATCCAAGCGCCCAGGCCGGGATAGTGTTCCTGCCTGGCCCCTGGGAGGGCTTTGGTTGGTCCCTCGGGTATCTGGTTGGGGTGCCGGGGCTTGTCGAACTGGGACCTCGGCAGGTTGGGGTCGGGGCTCCGGGCCCTGGGACGGATTTCATGGTTCGATCCGGGTGGCCCCCCTTTTCTCTGGGTTAGGGTGCTCTGGTCTTGGTGGGGCAGCTCGAATGATCGGTTCCACCGGTGCTTTCGCGGCGAGGAAATCCTCCATCAGTGTGATGGCAGCAGTTAACGTTGTAGGCCGATGGCGGAGGACCCAGGCCCTCCCTCGCGATGGGAGTATATGGACAAATTGCTCCAGAATAATTTGTTCAACGAGCTCATCCGGGGTTCGCCTTTTGGGCTGTAGCCACCGCTTGCATGCTTCCCTCAACTCTTGGGCTACCATCCGGGGTTGGGCCCCCGTAGTGTAGACCAAGCTCCGGAACCGCTGTCAGAAGGTCTCTGGACTAACGTCCAAGGCATCTAAGATTGCCGCCTTTACCTGGGTGTAGTCCCATGCCGCGTCCGTGGACAGGCCCCAATATACAGTTTGGGCGGTCCCGGTCAGGTACAGGGCCAAAATGGTAGCCCATTGGTCTTGGGCCCAGCTTGCGACTAACGCCACCCTTTCAAAAGTCACAAGAAAGGCTTCTGGGTCGTTGTTGGGGCCCATCTTTGTCAACCGGATGGGAGGGGTTAGACTGGTTGGTCCAGTGGCACCCGCAGGCTGGGGCTCCGCAGGACGGGGCAGCAAGGTCACCAACTGCTGCAGGCATTGCTGCTGGTGGTCCCGGTTCTGGCGTCCCAGCTCCAAAATCAGCTGTTGCTGTTGGGTCCCGAGCTGCTGGACCAGCTGCTGCTGCTGCTGGAGCTGGGCGGCCTGCTGCTGTTATTGGCTTTTGGCTAAGAACTTAATAAGCTTATCCATATTCATGGTCGCTCGGGCATACTCCTCCGCAGAGCCCTTCTCACAAGGATCGGGGGATCGGTGCCCACATTCTCCACCACGTGTAGGGAGGTTCGGCCGTGGCTCGTCCCTCTCTGGGGCGGCGGGGAACCAGACCGCCTCGCTACTTCTGTCAGGTGTGTCGGGGAACTAGCCTGGCTGTAGGGCAAACAGTCAGTAGCGCAGGCCCTCAGGCAGGGCTGAGCAAACAGTTCAGTGTTAGCAGGCCCAGGCCCTGGGTCAGGGCGGGGCAACAAACAGTCAGTAGCTCAGGCCCTCAGGCAGGGGCTGAGCAAACAGTTCAGTGTTAGCAGTTCCAGGCCCTGGGTCAGTGCGGGGCAACAAACAGTCAGTAGCTCAGGCCCTCAGGCAGGGGCTGAGCAAACAGTTGAACAGCAAACCCCAGGCTCCTGGCTCTGAGCAGCCGGGGAGAGGGGGATACTGCCACCCGCGAGGTGGGTGGCGGGGGGATGCAGGCCCACCCACTCCACTGCGTCCCAGCCCGGGGCCCTGGCAGCAGCAGAAGACCCACTGCTGTGTCAGTGGGGTCCTAACCGCAACACACTGACATGGGCTCTGGCGGTGCTGCAGCCAGACTAGGGTCAGCTGCCCCCGGGCTACTTCCTACCTCCCCCTTTAGAGGTATCTGGGTCTGGACGGTCACACACCATGGGCTCCTCGGGGTAACTGGCGCACGGTTGGCTTGGCAGCTCCTCGGGGTAACTGGCGAGCAGCAGCTTTGGCAGCGTCTCTGGGCTCGGGCTCGCATCAGGCATTGGCTGGTCTGGCCAGTCGTCGGTTCGGCCGCCAATTGCCGTGGTCTCCCAACTGGAAGCTACGCCACAGGCGTCTGGCCTCTCCGGTGGCTGAGTTCCAAGTGAGCTCTGGGGTCGGGCTTTTATACTTCCTGTCCTGCGCCTTGACCTCTGAGGGGCGGGCGCAGGATTCCCTGGCTCAGCCCACTTTGGTGTCCAGAGAGGCTCGTCCCTCTCCGGGACGGCGGGGAACTAGACCGCCTCGCTACAATACCCCAAATTAAAAAACACAGTAAAAGAACTAAAAAAGAGCCACCATAGCTTAACAACCATGTAAAAGAAGCAGTGAGAGATAAAAAGGCATCTTTTAAAAAGTGGAAGTCAAATCCTAGTGAGGTAAATAGGAGCATAAACACTGCCAAATTAAGTGTAAAAATGTAATAAGAAAAGCCAAAAAGGAGTTTGAAGAACAGCTAGCCAAAAACTCAAAAGGTAATAACAACATGTTTTTCAGCACATCAGAAGCAGGAAGCCTGCTAAACAACCAGTGGGGCCCCTGGACAATCGAGATACCAAAGGAGATACCACAAAAGTCATTGCAGAAAAACTAAATGAATTCTTTGCTTCAGTCTTCATGGCTGAGGATGTTAGGGAGATTCCCAAACCTGAGCTGGCTTTTGTAGGTGACAAATCTGAGAAATTGTCACAGATTGAGGTGTCACTAGAGGAGGTTTTGGAATTAATTGATAAACTTAAAAGTAACAAGTATCTGGGACCAGCTGGCATTCACCCAACAGTTCTGAAAGAACTCAAATGTGAAATTGCGGAACTATTAACTATGGTTTGTAACCTGTCCTTTAAATCAGCTTCTGTACCCAATGACTGGAAGATAGCTAATGTAACGCCAATATTTAAAAAGGGCTCTAGAGGTGATCCCGACAATTACAGACTGGTAAGTCTAACGTCAGTACCGGGCAAATTAGTTAAAACAATAGTAAAGAATAAAATTGTCAGACATATAGAAGAACATAAATTGTTGGGCAAAAGTCAACATGGTTTCTGTAAAGGAAAATTGTTTCTTACTAATCTATTAGAGTTCTTTGAAGGGATCAACAAATATGTGGACAAGGGGGATGCAGTGGACATAGTCTACTTAGATTTACAGAAAGCCTTTGACAAGGTCCCTCACCAAAGGCTCTTATGTAAATTAAGTTGCCATGGGATAAGAGGGAAGATCCTTTCATGGGTTGAGAACTGGTTAAAAGACAGGGAACAAAGGGTAGGAATAAATGGTTAATTTTCAGAATGGAGAGGGGCAACTAGTGGTGTTCCCCAAGGGTCAGTCCTAGGACCAATCCTATTCAACTTATTCATAAATGATCTGGAGAAAGGGGTAAAAAGTGAGGTGGCAAAGTTTGCAGATGATACTAAACTACTCAAGATAGTTAAGACCAAAGCAGACTGCGAAGAACTTCAAAAAGATCTCACAAAACTAAGTGATTGGGCAACAAAATGGCAAATGAAATTTAATGTGGATAAATGTAAAGTAATGCACATTGGAAAAAATAACCCCAACTATACATACAATATGATGGGGGCTAATTTAGCTACAACTAATCAGGAAAAAGATCTTGGAGTCATCGTGGATAGTTCTCTGAAGACGTCCACGCAGTGTGCAGCGGCAGTCAAAAAAGCAAACAGGATGTTAGGAATCATTAAAAAGGGGATAGAGAATAAGACGGAGAATATCTTATTGCCCTTATATAAATCCATGGTACACCCACATCTTGAATGCTGAGTACAGATGTGGTCTCCTCATCTCAAAAAAGTTATACTGGCATTAGAAAAGGTTCAGAGAAGGGCAACTGAAATGATTAGGGGTTTGGAACGGGTCCCATATGAGGAGAGATTAAAGAGGCTAGGACTTTTCAGCTTGTAAAAGAGGAGACTAAGGGGGGATATGATAGAGGTATATAAAATCATGAGTGATGTGGAAAAAGTGAATAAGGAAAACAACAAGGAGTCTGGTGGCACCTTAAAGACTAACAGATTTATTTGGGCATAAGCTTTCGTGGGTAAAAACCTCACTTGAAGTGGCTCTTCAATTTAGTAGAGAAAGGTAGAACATGATCCAGTGGCTGGAAGCTGAAGCTAAACACATTCAGACTTGAAATAAGGTGTAATTGGAACAACTTACCAAAGGTCATGGTGGATTCTTTATCACTGCCAATGTTTAAATGAAGATTGGACTTGTTTCTGAAAGAGCTGCTCTAGGAATTATTGTAGGGAAGGTCTCTGCCTATGTTTTACAGGAGGTCAGACGAGATGATCACAATGGTCCCTGGCCTTAGAATCTATGAATCTATAATTCATAGCTTCAGTAAAACACACAGTCTGATCGTTATAAATGTACATCAAGCACTACATATTTCCTAACAACCCCCAAACCTTCAGGGCCAGAGCACAGTCCAGCGCAGCACATTAATGTGGCTAACCATTAAAGTGCTCTTTCAAAGCCTACCTCAACCTCATAGCTCCACGTTGAGCTCTTGTAATGGCCCTTGTGTCTGGTTGTTCAAACTCATCTGACAGCTGCTCTACCTGCACCCTGGCAGTATCTTTTCTCCATTTGCTTCACAGATATTATGCGGCACACAACATGCAGTATAACCATTGGATATTTTTCTCACTGAGATCCAATCTGGTGAGTAAACACTGCCAGCGTCCCTTCAATCTACTCAAACCACATTCAACTGTAATTCTGCACTTGCTGAGCTGGTAGTTGCATCTTTCCTTGGTGCTGTCAAGGTGGCTGGCAAACAGCTCCATGAGCCAGGGGAGCAAGCGGTAGGCTGTGTCCCCCACAATCACTGTGGGCATTTCAATATTGCCCAATGATAATCTGCCAGTTGGAAAAAAATGTCTCTGTTTGCAGCTTTCTGAACAGTGGTGTTTTCTTAAAGATGCAAATATCATGCTCCTTCTCTGACCAGCCCACATTGATGTCGGTGAAGTGTCCCTGGCGATCCACCAAGGCTTGCAGAACCATAGAAAAGTAACCCTTTCTGGTGCCAAAATAGGGATGTCCAAAGTTCAGGAACCCCATTGCTGAAAATCCATCCACAAAGCAGGAGATGATTAATGGCCCTGCACCCTTGCATGGCAACAGCCTCCACTGTGGATTTTCCAACTCCAAAATGATTCCCCACTGACCAGTAGCAATACAGCATTGCAAGCTTCTGGAGTGTGCTCATCACTCACTTCTCCATTGTCAGTGCAGCTCTCATTCTACTAAGATGGAGCAATAGGACACTGCCTTTCAGATGCTATGGCAAGGATGGGGGTTATTCATGGGTTGAAGACAGGAGCTCTCAGGATATGTCTACACTGCAATGTAAGCCCAGGCTCTGACTCAGGCTCAAGCCTAACCCCCTTTCCATCTACACACAAATCACACTAACCCAGGGCTTGGTCCCAGGGTCCCAGGACCCTCCTGGGCTGCAGAGTCCAAGCCCAAGTCAAGCCGGGACCCAGAGTTTGAGCCTTATTGCTTTGCAGTGTAGACGCAGCCCCACTTGACTCATGTCCTGGAAGTCTACCAAAAGTATCCACCTGCCCATGGGCCAACTTTCTTTGTCCTCTTGGTCCCAAGAATCTCCAATGGACTCAACTGAAAATGGAAGCCAGCCCCCTTGGTGTACAGCAGCAGCTCAGTGAGTCGGCATTCACCTTTCCATCATCTTCTGACCACCAAGCTGCAAATTCCCCATTGGAAAGCAGAGCCTTTCATGTGTGCAATGGAGACTGACCAGAAGAAGCCTTTTGCAAAGGGTGCTGCCTCATGGTCATGGGAACACAGCCAGATTTTGGTGAATCTCTGGTGCGAGGTCAGCAAAACTGTGGACTTTAGCAAAAGTACCAGGAATGACCACGCAGATAGCAAAAAAGCTTTGCACATTTTCTGGACTGGTGACCTGTGCAGGGAGCAGATCAAGAGGTTCAAGAGTGAGTACTGGAAGACCAGGTACCAGAACTGCACCTGGGCAACTTGCCAACCTCATTCCTATTTTATAAGGTGTTTGACTGGATGCTGAGCATCACACCCATCACAGAACCAATGATGGTGCATGACGATCTGGTCAACTGGGATGGTGACTGATAGAAACCAGCAGCAGGCTTTGAGCGAGGACCATCAAGTCACTCTGTTGCTGAAATTGGTCCCACAGCAGGCTGTGAAACAGGATCAGCAACAAATTCTGGGTCCATACTTGGAGGAGCTGTTTGATGCCCCTGCCCCTTTCTCCCTGAAGTAACAGCCCACTGCTGAGCCTGCAGCAAACCCAGAGGAGACCAAAAGAACAGGAGTACTTGTGGCACCTTAGAGACTAACAAATGTATTTGTTAGTCTCTAAGGTGCCACAAGTACTCCTGTTCTTTTTGCGAATACAGACTAACACGGCTGGTACTCTGAAACCAGAGGAGACAGAATCTTCCCCTGAGCCTGGTAAGTTTCTGGCTCCATTTAAAAGTTAATTACTACAGCAAACCAACAGTTATGAGAATCCGCAGCTACCAGCATGTGCCCACCGATGGCAGATTGTATCCCAGCACCTTGTCATCCCTCAACCCCCTTCCCCACCCCTTCCCTTCATATGGCTTTCAAAATGGCAGCTGGGAAACGCAAACAGTAAAGAACATCTTTGAAAAGCATTTTCATTGGACAGGCATGAAATTTCCCACCAGCAACTTGGAATAACATCTCCCTTTGCCACTAGGGCACCATAAGAACAATTATATCGTCCAAAACGTGAAAGGCTGAAATGATTGAAGAAGCCTTTTGTTGCAATGCCACCCCCACTTCAACTAGTTATGCAAAATTTATCAAACAGAAACAGCATGCAGAAAAGGACCTAGGGATTACAGTGGACGAGAAGCTGGATATGAGTCAACAGTGTGCCCTTGTTGCCAAGAAGGCTAACGCCATTTTGGGCTGTATAAGTAGGGGCATTGCCAGCAAATCGAGGGACATGATCATTCCCCGCTATTCGGCATTGGTGAGGCCTCATCTGGAGTACTGTGTCCAGTTTTAGGCCCCACACTACAAGAAGGATGTGGAAAAACTGGAAAGAGTCCAGTGGAGGGCAACAAAAATGATTAGGGGTCTGGAGCACATGACTTATGAGGAGAGGCTGAGGGAACTGGGATTGTTTAGTCTGTAGAAGAGAAGAATGAGGGGGGATTTGATAGCTGCTTTCAACTACCTGAAAGGGGGTTCCAAAGAGGATGGATCTAGACTGTTCTCAGTGGTAGCAGATGACAGAACAAGGAGTAATGGTCTCAAGTTGCAGTGTGGGAGGTTTAGGTTGGATATTAGGAAAAACTTTTTCACTAGGAGGGTGGTGAAGCACTGGAATGGGTTACCTAGGGAGGTGGTGGAATCTCCTTCCTTAGAGGTTTTTAAGGTCAGGCTTGACAAAGCCCTGGCTGGGATGATTTAGTTGGGGATTGGTCCTGCTTTGAGCACGGGGTTGGACTAGATGACCTCCTGAGGTCCCTTCCAACCCTGATATTCTATGATTCTATGATTCATTGTCTCTGCACTTCTATAAGTGTGATTAAACAGGCTCTGTCCAGGGCCATTCTGTGGACTGAAGCATCCCTTTCACAGTCTACTGGGATTCAGTTTTGAAATGTAACATTTTATGTCCTTGAAATTCCACAATAATTAATTCTGTGCTCCTTCACTGAGCAATTTGAGACAATAACCCTCTGTGTCTTGTCCAGTTTCAGGTCCCTTGACCTCTACTAGCTGCTGAATGTCCACAACTTGACTCTGGGCTCAACGTACTTTCACGGACAGTTCCAAGAGGAAGCATATCCGTGATGAAATTATGATCAGAGTTCTTGAAAGGGCCGACAAGCAGATCCAGTACCAGGAGCAGAGAGACTTAAGACTGGAGAAACGGCATGCTGAGAGGCAGGTGGAAAGGCTGAGGCTCACCGCACAGCTGGAGGACAGGTGTTTCAGCATGGGAGCAGGCAGCAATGCAGTTCCTGGAACGGGAATAGTGGCTAAGGAAGGACAACAGAGCACAACAAAGAGAACTGTTCGAGCAACTCACCTCCTTCATGGCTGGAAGAGTACCAGCTCCTGCTGCCTCTCCCACAATGGTCTGATCCCTCTGCAACGTACCCTCTGTCCAGAAGTAGCTCAGACAACTTCATGTCTGGGTGGCCCATGCAATCAGGCCCCATGAGTGGCTGGGCAGGGCACCTAAAACCTGTGCAGCCTTCCTTCTGAACCCCTCTCCTGTGGATACATCCATCCCCCTCCCCCGGCACCAAGTGTGTGGAAAACGGGGCAAGAAAGGAAAGAAGAATGTGGGGTCAGGAGACATGCAGCGGGGAGGGGAGGGGAGTGAGTTGTGTCTGCACTGTGTTCTGCGCTTGAATTTTTTGTGTTTTGGAAATGTTCTGTTACTTGGTTTTGGGTGGTGTTTTGTTTTGCTGACCTGTCTGACAGTGGTTGAAGATCTACTGTTTTATAATATGTTTACAAATAAAACATTTTATAACATCAAGGATTTTTATTGCTATTACTGCATCCCATCATATAATCATGATTTGCAATAATAAAACTAAAAATAGGATCAGGAGCAATTATACATGACTAAGCAAACACTTCTCCTCTACACAGTTAGATACAGCAATTCACACTTCAGTAACTTCCTTACAAGATCCTATGCCGTGATTCATTGACCGCCCTCCTCCACTCAAATCATTACTCATCATGTCATTCATAAGTACATTGCATGGCAATCAAGCCCCCTAACACCCAAGCGCTGACCCTCCACAATTAATTAACCCTTTTCTCCCCACGAGCACATTCATAGAGGTGCTATTCACGTTCTTCCATTGGGCCATGCAAGTCCATAACGTGGAAGCACAAAGCCTCCCTGACTTCTGTGCCTGGGTGCATCCAGCTCCAGCTGTGGCAGCTGGACTTTCTGGCTGAGGTACCGATCCAGCGGCCTCTCGCTGTCACAGGTCCATTCAGGGGGAAAAGGCCCACCTCTGTCTTCACACAGATTGTGAAGAGCACAGCAAGTCACAGTGATGCGGACAGCGTTGAAGACACTGGTATTCAAACGGGGCTGTAGACACCTCCAATGGGATTTCAATCTGCCAAAAGCACATTCAGCAACCACTCTGCACCTGCTGAAAGTGTAATTAAACTGTCTTCTGCCAGAGCCGCTGAGGTCAGGGTACAGTTTCATAAGTCAAGGCAAAAGGGGTACAAAGGGTCCCCCAGAATGCTGGTGGGGACAGTAACTCCGTTTATGACACTGTCATGTGGTGGGAATAGTGTTCCAGCTGGGCCATGAATGTAGACTGCTGATCAGTGAAAATCCCTGGCATGGTGGACTTTCCCTGTGCAGCCCCCATTAAATCTCCCTTTGTGGTCCACAAAGTAGTACCCTTTGTGGTGTATATACTCATGTGCTCCTTGAGGAGGGCAAACTATGGGCACATGAGTCCCATCAATGGCCCCGGCACAGTTAGGAAACCCCATTCCCTCAAAGCCAGCAATTGCCTCCGGAATAGTTTTAATGCCACACACCTTGGGATAACAGCGGAGGCTAACAGAGGGAGTCTGCCTGGGAGTTCGCCTGGGGAGAGTGCCCTGAGGCTTTCATCTTGCCGGCTTCTCTGAGTAGTTACTGCAACAGCTGAGGAAGCTCTTAGAAGGAAGGAAATATGGATGATGAGCATTCAGCTGTTGTTACCTGCACAGGATGTGCCATGTTTGTCTTTCTTCCACAGGACAGAAGCGACTTTTTCTGTAAAAAGTGCAAGTTGGTCTCCATATTGGAAGAGAAGGTTTGAGGTCTGGAGAAACAAGTATCAACCCTGCATTGCATAAGAGAAAATGAAGATTTCCTGGACAGATGTTAGGATATGCTTCTATGGGCACAACATTCTGAAGAATCAGAGCAGGCTGCGCAGCGGAGACAGAAGGACAGTGAAGAAATTTGGCAGCATGTGACCTCCAGAAGAAGAAAGAGGAGCGTCCATGTACCAGCAATGCAGATACAGGGGAGCAACCATTTTCATGTTCTCTCCACAGGTACTAATGCGGAGAGTGGACTAGATGATACAACTGAGGGAAGGGAGCAGAAGGAGACTCCACCGATTAGAAGGCTTGAGATGCACTGTTTTAGGGATGGGGGTTCCACGACCACCGCTCCCAAGAGAAGGAGGCGGGTGGTGGTGGTCGGGGACTCCCTCCTCAGGGGGACTGAGTCATCTATCTGCTGCCCCAACCGGGAAAACCGAGAGATCTGCTGCTTGCCAGGAGCTAGGATTCACGATGTGACGGAGAGACTGCCGAGACTCATCAAGCCCTTGGATCGCTACCCCTTCCTGCTTCTCCACATGGGCACCAATGATACTGCCAAGAATGACCTTGAGCGGATCACTGCAGACTACGTGGCTCTGGGAAGAAGGATAAAGGAGTTTGAGGTACTAGTGGTGTTCTTGTCCATCCTCCCTGTGCAGGGAAAAGGCCTGGGTAGAGAATGTTGAATCGTGGAAGTCAACGAATGGCTACGCAGGTGGTGTCAGAGAGAAGGCTTTGGATTCTTTGACCATGGGATGGTGTTCCAAGAAGGAGGAGTGCTAGGCAGAGGCAGGCTCCACCTAACAAAGAGAGGGAAGAGCATCTTCACAAGCAGGCTGGCTAACCTAGTGAGGAGGGCTTTAAACTAGGTTCACCGGGGAAAGGAGACTAAAGCCCTGAGGTAAGTGGGGAAATGGGATACCGGGAGGAAGCACGAGCAGGAGAGCGCAAGAGGGGAGGACCCCTGTCTCATACTGAGAAAGCGGGACGATCAGCGAGTTATCTTAAGTGCCTATACACAAATGCAAGAAGCCTGAGAAACAAGCAGGGAGAACTGTAAGTCCTGGCACAGTCAAGGAACTATGATGTGATTGGAATAACAGAGACTTGGTGGGATAACTCACATGACTGGAGTACTGTCATGGATGGATATAAACTGTTCAGGAAGGACAGGCAGGGCAGAAAAGCTGGAGGAGTTGCATTGTATGTAAGAGAGCAGTATGACTGCTCAGAGCTCTGGTATGAAACTGCAGAAGTGTGAGCAACAAGGGTAATGTCGTGGTGGGAGTCTGCTATAAATAACCAGATCAGGGGGATGAGGTGGACGAGGCTTTCTTCTGGCAACTAACAGAAGTTACTAGATCACAGGCCCTGGTTCTCATGGGAGACTTCAATCACCCCGATATCTGCTGGGAGAGGAATACAGCGGTGCACAGACAATCCAGAAAGTTTTTGGAAAGTGTAGGGGACAATTTCCTGGTGCAAGTGCTGGAGGAACCAACTAGGGGCAGAGCTCTTCTTGACCTGCTGCTTACAAACCGGGAAGAATTAGGGGAAGCAAAAGTGGATGGGAACCTGGGAGGCAGTGACCATGAGATGGTTGAGTTCAGGATCCTCACACAAGGAAGAAAGGAGAGCAGCAGAATATGGACCCTGGACTTCAGAAAAGCAGACTTTGACTCCCTCAGGGAACTGATGGGCAGGATCCCCTGGGAGAATAACATGAGGGGGAAAGGAGTCCAGGAGAGTTGGCTGTATTTTAAAGAATCCTTATTGAGGTTGCAAGAACAAACCATCCCGATGTTTAGTAAGAATAGTAAATATGGCAGGTGACCAACTTGGCTTAACAGTGAAATCCTTGCTGATCTTAAACACAAAAAAGAAGCTTACAAGAAGTGGAAGATTGGACAAATGACCAGGGAGGAGTATAAAAATATTGTTCAGGCATGCAGGAGTGAAATCAGGAAGGCCAAATCACACTTGGAGTTGCAGATAGCAAGGGATGTTAAGAGTAACAAGAAGGGTTTCTACAGGTATGTTAGCAACGAGAAGAAAGTCAAGGAACGTGTGGGCCCCTTACTGAATGAGGGAGGCAACCTAATGACAGAGGATGTGGAAAAAGCTAATGTACTCAATGCTTCTTTTGCCTCTGTCTTCATCAACAAGGTCAGCTCCCAGACTGCTGCACTGGGCAGCACAGCATGCGGAGGAGGTGACCAGCCCTCTTTGGAGAAAGAAGTGGTTCAGGACTATTTAGAAAAGCTGGACGAGCACAAATCCATGGGGCTGGATGCGCTGCATCCAAGGGTGCTAAAGGAGTTGGCGGATGTGATTGCAGAGCCATTGGCCATTATCTTTGAAAACTCATGGCAATCCAGGGAGGTCCCGGATGACTGGAAAAAGGCTAATGTAGTGCCCATCTTTAAAAAAGGGAAGAAGGAGGATCCGGGGAACTACAGGCCAGTCAGCCTCACCTCAGTCCCTCAAAAAATCATGGAGCAGGTCCTCAAGGAATCAATTCTGAAGCACTTAGAGGAGAGGAAAGTGATCAGGAACAGTCAGCATCGATTCACCAAGGTCAAGTCATGCCTGACTAACCTAATTGCCTTCTATGATGAGATAACTGGCTCTGTGGATGAGGGGAAAGCAGTGGAAGTGTTATTCCTTGACTTTAGCAAAGCTTTCGATACGGTCTCCCACAATATTCTTGCCAGCAAGTTAAACAAGTATGGGCTGGATGAATGGACTATAAGGTGGATAGAAAGCTGGCTAGATGGTCGGGCTCAACGGGTAGTGATCAACGGCTCCATGTCTAGTTGGCAGCTGGTATCAAGCGGAGGGCCCCAAGGGTTGGTCCTGGGGCAGGTTTTGTTCAATATCTTCATTAATGATCTGGAGGATGGTGTGGACTGCACCCTCAGCAAGTTTGCAGATGACACTAAACTGGGAGGCGTGGTAGATACACTGGAGGGTAGGGATAGGATACAGAGGGACCTAGACAAATTAGAGGATTGGGCCAAAAGAAATCTGATGAGGTTCAACAAGGATAAGTGCAGAGTCCTGCACTTAGGACGGAAGAATCCCATGCACTGCTACAGACTAGAGACCGAGTGGCTAGGCAGCAGTTCTACAGAAAAGGACCTAGGGGTTACAGTGGACAAGAAGCTGGATATGAGTCGACAGTGTGCCCTTGTGGCCAAGAAGGCTAACGACATTTTGGGCTGTATAAGTAGGGGCATTGCCAGCAGATCGAGGGACGTGATCATTCCCCTCTATTTGACATTGGTGAGGCCTCATCTGGAGTCCTGTGTCCAGTTTTGGGCCCCACTCTACAAGAAGGATGTGGAAAAATTGGAAAGAGTCCAGCAGAGGGCACCAGAAATGATTAGGGGTCTGGAGCACATGACTTATGAGGAGAGGCTGAGGGAACTGGGATTGTTTAGTCTGTAGAAGAGAAGAATGAGGGGGGATTTGATAGCTGCTTTCAACTACCTGAAAGGGGGTTCCACAGAGGATGGATCTAGACTGTTCTCAGATGACTGTACAAGGAGTAATGGTCTCAGGTTGCAGTGGGGGAGGTTTAGGTTGGATATTAGTGTAAGGGGACTGTTGCCCCCTTACTAACATGCAGTGGGGGTGTTTTGGTTGGCTAGCTCCCAGCACTAAAAGGGGAAGGGTCGATGGCAAATCAGGAGCCTGAGACTGACAGTCCCCAGGAACAATGGGGAGACGCCAATGCTCCAGATCAGCCTGATTGACAGGGCAGGTAGGCTAATCAGAGAGTCAGGAGGCCAGGGGGGTCCCATCCTCCGTGTGAACTGGAATTGCCTGAGTCAGACAGAGTGGGGCCGAGCTAAGGAGAGAGCAGGGGCCCGAGCTAAGTTGCTGGAAGCAGAGCTGCAGCCCCAAAGCCAGAAGCAGCCTGCAGAGCAGACCTGCCCTGGGAGGAGAGCTGCAGCAACCAGAGCCAGAGGGGCTAGACAAGCAGCCAGGGAGCAGGTCAGAGCTGGTAGCAGAGCCACAGAAGCAGCCTGCAGAGCAGACCTGCCCTGGGAGCAGAGCTGTAGTAACCAGAGCCAGAGGGGCCAGAGAAGCAGCCCAGGGAGCTGAAGGCAGAGCAGCAGCAGCAGCCGTGCCGAGGCAGAGTGGAGCTGGGGCTGGGGCTGGAGCTGGGGCTGGAGCAGTCTGGAGCTGGGTGCGGTGAGCAGCTGGGGAGGGTGAGGGGGACCCTGGGCAGCAGGCCCAGCGCAGGGAGACACTTCAGCCAAGAGGCTCTGCAGGCCAGACTTGGAAGGGGATCGTAACCCTGTCAGGGCGGGGGCGCCGCTGGGAAAAAGGGTCCTGGCACCTAGAGCCTGAGAGCGTGTGGCCACCGCCAGAGCAAGTGTCCAACCCGCAGCATCTCTGCAGCACAGCCAGGGCCTGAGAAGGAGCCTGGGACCGACAAGGAACAGACTGTGACCTGCCCTGATGTGCCAGAGACACTGCTTGTGATGTTCCCTGCCACAGAGCAGGGTGATGGGTTTTCCTTTAACTTTTCCCATTTTTCCTTATTCTTTTTTTTACATTAATTGTTAATTAAACAACTTGTATTTGCTTTAAATTGTATGAAATGATCAGTGGGTCAGGGAGGTGCCCAGTGCAGAGAGAGTACCCCGGAGTGGGGACACCCTAGCCCCTGTCCTGGGTGACCACAGCAGGGTTGGGGGTCGAGACCCCCAGGAATCCTGGGCCCAGCCTTGTCGGGATTTACGAGGACTCTGCCAGACAGGAGAGTGGAAGGGGAGTCCTCAAGGGCAGGGAGGCCTCTGGGTAAAGGAAGTGGGAGCGAGGACTCAGATCCTTTCGCTAGCCCACTTCACCGGGGTAGTGCAGAAGCCAGGAAAGTTCCCCACAATAGCGGGACCATTCCCGCGCTTACATAAGGAAAAACTTTTTCACTAGGAGGGTGGTGAAGCACTGGAATGGGTTACCTAGGGACAGTGATGAACTGCCAAAATCTTAACAACCGGTTCCTTCACACCCACCACTGTGCAGACCCTCTCCCAGCCGCACAACTCCCCTGCTACACAGCCACCCCGCAACACACAACTCTGTCCACACACATTATACACACGTCCCCACTACTCAGCACTCCCCGAACTGCACAATGCTCTGAGCCGGGGGATGGGGGAATGCGGAGGCGGGGCCGGGGGGAGACATCCTCATGGGGCTGGGGGCCCCTTCAGAGCCTGGGGCAAATTGCCCCACTTGCCCCCCCCTCTGGACTATAAAATCTGGGTGGCCCTGGAGCTTGCAGCCCACCCCCCCCGCCTTACCTTGCCTGCGGCTGCTCAAAGCAGCAGGACTTGGGAGCTCAGCTGAGCTGCCCAGCTGCCGGCTGCTCTGCATGCTGCAGCTCTGCGGGGGGCGGCTTTAGGAAGTGTGGGGCCCAATTCGAACATTTTCGGCGGGGCCCTGGCAGGGATGACTACAAAAAAAAACCACGTAAAAAAAAGCCTTTCATTTCTTAGCAACCGGTTCCCTATAAAAAGTTCTGATTTAAGGGATGTGCCACAGTATGTATTTTTTGTACCAATAGGGTTACCGTACGTCCGTATTTTCCCGTATTTTTACATTTTAAAAATTCCTCCCGGACGGCGATTTAAGAACCAAAAAGCCTGACATGTCCAGGAAAATACGGATGTATGTTAACCCTACCTAAAGTTCTTTTTTAAAAAGATGGGCCTGAACTAGAAATGAGCTCCGTTTCACATGTGTGGGTCCCCACCACTCCCTGGGGGTGTGCTAGGGTGACCAGATGTCCCGATTTTATAGGGACAGTCCCGATTTTGGGGTCTTATTCTTATATAGGATCCTATTACCCCCACCCCCATCCTGATTTTTCACACTTGCTGTCTGGTCACCCTAGGGTGTGCACATGTGTGGGTCCCAGCTGCTCCCTGCCCCCCTCATTGAAGCAGGTATGCAGGGTTACTGCCCTGGGAACTGCAGGGCACCACTGGACATGGAGCTGGCTGGAGGCAGGGCAGGGGCTGACTGGAGGTAGGGTCTGGCTGCAGGCAGAGCAAGGGGTGCGGGGCTGGCTGGAGACAGGGGTGTGTGGGGTGGGCTGGCTGGCTTCAGGCAGGGCCGCAGGGGGGTGCGGCATGGGTTGGCAGGGCTGGAGACAGAGGAGTGCGGGACTGGCTGGCTTCAGGCAGGGGGGTGCGGCAGGGGTTGGCTGGAGACAGGGCAGGGGGTGCGGGGCTGGCTACAGGCAGGGCAGGAGGTGCAGGGCTGGTGTGGGCAGGGCAGGGGGTGCAGGGCTGGTGTGGGCAGGGCGGGGTGTGTGTGGGGCTGGCTGGCTTCGGTCAGGGCCACAGGGGGGTGCGGCAGGAGTTGGCTGGAGACAGAGCAGGAGGGTGCGGCAGGGGTTGGCTGGAGACAGGGCAGGGGGTGCGGCAGCAGGGGCTGGCTGCGGGCAGGGGGTGCGGGGCTGGCTGTAGGCAGGGGGGCGGGGCTGGCTGCGGGCAGGGGCAGGGCAGAGGGTGCGGGGCTGGTGTGGGCAGGACGGGGGTGCAAGGCTGGTGCGGGCAGGGCAGGGGGTGCAGGGCTGGCTGGAGACAGGAGCTGGCTGCAGGCAGGGCAGGGGGTGTGGGGCTGGCTGGAGACAGGGGCTGGTGCGGGCAGGGCAGGGGGTGCGGGGCTGGAGACAGGGCCAGGGGTGCGGCAGGGGGTGCGGGGCTGGCTGCGGGCAGCGGCAGGGCAGGGGGTGTGGGGCTGGTGTGAGCAGGACGGGGGTGCAGGGCTGGTGCAGGCAGGGCAGGGGGTGCAGCAGGGGCTGGCTGCAGGCAGGGGGTGCAGGGCTGGCTGGAGACGAGCTGGTGCGGGTAGGGCGGGGGGTGCAGGGCTGGAGACAGGGCAGGGGGTGCAGGTACAGCCCACCCTGTACGGTAAGTGCCCCCTCCTCCTCCCTCCCCCACTGGGGTAGCAGCAGCAGCCCGGGGCTCGGGGGCTATTTAAAGGGCCCGGGGCTCCCCTGCTTCCACCGCCCTGGCCCTTTAAATAGCCGCGGGAGCCCTGGGGAAGCGGCGGGGCTCCAGCGGCTATTTAAAGGGCCGGGGCGGTAGAAGCAGCGGGAGCCCCAGACTTTTTAAATAGCCCCCAGAGCCCCGCAGCCCTACCCCAGGGCTCCAGCAGTGGGGCTCTGGTGACAATTTAAAGGGCCTGGGGCTCCAGCCCCTGCTGGGAGCCCCAGGCCCTTTAAATTGCCCCCTGGGGAAGCCGGGCCACCCAGGTACAGCACACCGGCTCTTGCCGGTACACCGTACCGGGGCTTGGGTGCGGGGCCCTCTTAGGGGTGGGGCCCGATTCAGGGGAATTGGTTGAATTGGCCTAAAGCCGGCCCTGGGTGGGGGAAGCGGGGGAGGGGCCGGGGGAGCCTCGGCCTTCCCAGCTGGGATTCCTGGGAGCTCAGGTTGGGGACAGGATAGTCCCACGGGCCGGATGTGGCCCACAGACCGGAGTTGTTTGCCCACCTGCCTGGCCCTTTAACAGCCGGTTCTACACCGGCGTCTAATTTTAACAACCGGTTCTTGCGAACCGGTGGGAACAGGCTCCAGTTCACCACTGCCTAGGGAGGTGGTGGAATCTCCTTCCTTAGAGGTTTTTAAGGTCTGGCTTGACAAAGCCCTGGCTGGGATGATTTAGTTGGGGATTGGTCCTGCTTTGAGCAGGGGGTTGGACTAGCTGACCTCTTGAGGTCCCTTCCAACCCTGATATTCTATGATTCTATGCAGTTGAGGATGAAAGCTTATCAGGATTCAGAAAAGAATTGGACTTTTAGATGGCCAATGGGAACATCAACAGTCAAAAGGACAGAATGTCTGAACACTGTGGTGAATACGCCAATCACTGACTGCTTAGGGGTAAGAAAGAAACATCCCAGGTAGGCATGTTATTGCATAATTGTCCATTATGAAGGTTTTACACCTACCTCTGAAGCATCTGGTACTGGCCTCTGTAGGCCAGGACATGGGACCTATGACCTGATCAGGTCTGGCAAATCTTATATTCCTAAAGTTCCCATGTAACCCCCCCCTTCCCCCCCCAAAAAAAGAACAAAACAAAACACAAGTACAATAGAACATGCTGGGGGTAAGTGTCAGTGACTATATGTGCACACCCTGGGTGTGCTAAAGCACTCTGCTGTTTCATGCCTCAGCACATTCAAGTGTGTGTGACAATCACAGATACTCTCATAGGTTGTTGCTGACAGATAAGAAGAACATTCAGATAAGTAAAAACTGTCAGGCTCAAAACAGCAGGGGAAATCTCTAACCTGCTACTCTTTGAAAACAATAATTAAGTAGTAGTTGAATGTGACCTCATCCATAATTTACTTGGGTTTCCAAAAAGCTTTTGATAAGGATTGTCATAAAAGCTTATTAAGGAATCTAACTAACCCACAGGAGAAGGGGCAAAGTCTCATTATGGAGTAAGCACTGGTTAGGCAATAAGGAAGCGCTGCCTGTCCTAGAAAGGATAGAGGTTAATAGGAGTCGGATCTAAGGGGTATGTACTGGAACCAATGTGACTCATACACTTAATGGCTTGAAGAGGAAATTTCCTTGAGTTGGTGACATTTATTTCAGTGATTTGCTACCATTATTTTAACCAAATGTTTCCTTTGGCCTCTGCTAAACCCAGCTGTGTGTGTGCTTACGAGAGCCTATTCAGTTGTCTACCCATTTTAAAAAAACATTTTCATAGCTAACGAGGGAGAAAACACCCTTCAGCAAATAAACCTGGATTAAATGCAATTTCTGGAAATGCTCCTGCAACATTTTCAGCATGTGTTGATGCTTGAGAAGTTTGAGTTCCCAGGACAAGTCGTTTCTGGCAGGGATGAAGTAGCTGCAAACAGAGAAGGCTGGGAGATCACCCCAACTCTCCCTGACATTGGTGGCAGAATTCCAACAAGCACATCACCAAGGTACTTGGCTGAGTGGTTTGCAGAGCGACAGTCACTGCAAATGCCAATTTGCTGATGGTGTTAGATTTCAGGAACCACAGAAGACTTTAAGTACCTCCAGCTGAATTTTCCTGAACAGGGAGAATGGGCAGTGTGATGAGGGACAACATTTCATTGTCATCACCCTAAGTCTGAAACCAAATTCATCTATGTTGATGGGCTCTCAGCTTGCAGGGTCCCTTAAGAGGGGCATTGGGCTCCCCATGGGAATGTCGTGATGCTGTGTAGGCTGGAATGCTTCCAGGTGGTGTTTTGAAAAAATCCATCCCCAGGGAGCCTTGGGAGTTAAAAATTCCTAGTTTATTAAACATACAGTGCACCTGGGCCCTCCCTCCTCCATCTGCCCCCCTGAAAAGCCAATATAAATCCACTCCAGATAACTTAAGCAGCTTGTCTGAGGACAGACTAAAGAGCCTGGGTTTGGGATTTGCACCTGGGTTGTCAGGGTTCCCTCCCCACTCTAAACTCTGGGGTACAGATGTGGGGACCCTCATGAAAGACCCCCTGTAGTGAGTCGGTGTGGCTCCCCTCCTGTCCTGAAGAGGGAGCCCCGGCGCAAACACCCAAGTGGGCGGAGCCACCGCCGCCTGTCCCCGCCCCCCGGAAGTCACAGGGCGGGACAGGAAGTATAAAGGCCGGCAGCCAGAGCTCAGTCAGGCGCCGGCCACCGCAGGGAGCAGACGTGCGGTCGGGAGCTCCCTGCCCGGATACCTCGGAGGCCCGAGGTGGATGCCCTAGCTGGCCGGAGCTGCCCCGAGCTCATTACGAGGAGGAGCCGCCGGAGCCCGTCCGCTCCCGCCGCTGGGAGACGCCAGTGGAACTCCCCCACAGCAACCCCGAAGGGGAGGCCCCGCCCGAAGCCTTGCTGCCCTGCTGTTATCCGGAGGAGCCGCCCGAGGGTCAGTGGCCGGACTTCCCCACGGAGCTACCGGACCTACCGCCGAGCCCCAGCAGAGAGGCGGCTCCACTGATGGACTGGACCGCAACCGGTGCCACAGACGAGGTAGGCCCCGAGGGGGATAATGGAAGTAGCCCGGGGGTAGCCGACCCCAGTCAGGCTACAGAGGCCTGTGAGCCCATGGCAGTGTGTTTCGGTCAGGATACCCCACTGACCGGCAGCGACACTAATCGCTGCTAGGGCCCCGGGCTGGGACACAGTGGAGTGGGTGGGCCTGCGTTCCCCCCTGCCACCCCTACACACGGGTGGCAGGCTTCCCCCTCACCCAATGCCCAGGTAGGAACCTGAGCCCCTTACCTGCCGGAGCTAATTGCTTGGTTGTGCTCCGCCCTGAACCAGGGCCGGAGCTACTGACTGCTTGTGCTCAGCCCCTGCTCCAGAGGGCCTGAGCTAAATTGACTATTTGTGCTCCGCCCTGCTTCCAAGGGCCAGAGCTTATAGACTGTGTGTGCTCAGCCCCTGCTACAGAAGGCCTGAGCTTATTAACTGTTGGCGCTCAGCCCCTGCATCCAAGGGCCCGAGCTTATTGCCTGTTTGTGCTCCGCCCCTGCTACAGGAGGGCCTGAGCTAACTCACTGGCTGTGTTCAGCCCCTGCACCAGAGGGCCTGAGCTAAGTGACTGTTTGCCAGCCCAGCCCTGCGCCAGAGGGCCTGGGTTCTTTGACTGTGATTTACTCAGCCCCCTGGACCAGAGGGCCTGAGATCTGAGCTAACTGACTGTTTAAATCGTGCAGTAGGGAGTCGGTGTGGCTCCCCTCCGGTCCTGAAGGGTCGAGCCCCGGCGCAAACCCTTTTACACCCCCTAAACTTATTTCTACCAGCTTAGGTTAAAACTTCCCCAAGGCGCAAATTCTTCCTTGTCCTTGGACGGTATCGCTGCCACCACCAAGTGTGTTAGACAAAGATTCAGGAAAAGGACCATTTGGAGTTCCTGTTTCTCCAAAATTTGCCGCCAAGCCCCTTCACCCCCCTTTCCTGGGGAGGCTTGAGAATGATATACCAACCAAATAGGTAAACAAGGTGAGCACAGACCAGACCCTTGGGGTTTTAGGACACTAAAAACCAATCAGGTTCTTAAAAGCAGAACTTTATTATAAAGGAAAAAAAAGTAAAAGAAGCACCTCTGTAAAATCAGGATGGAAGGTCATTTTACAGGGTAATAAAATTTAAAACACAGAGGATTCCCCTGTAGGCAAAACTTCAAAGTTACAAAAACCAGGAATAAATCTCCCTCTTAGCATAGAGAACATTCACAAGCTAAAAGAAAAGATAAGCTAACACATTTCCTTGCTATAACTTACAATTTTTGTAATCTTGGATGCTTATTTCAGGTAGGGTTTTAGGAGATGGTTTTTCCTGCCCGGAGAGAACAACAAAGAGAGCACAAACAAAACCTCCCCCCACAGATTTGAAAATATCTTCTTCCCATATTGGTCCTTTTGGTCAGGTGCCACCCAGGTTATTTGAGCTTCTTAACCCCTTACAGGTAAAGGAGGGACTTTATGCTCTCCTTAGCTGTATGTTTATGACATGGGTCTTGGAGTTACTTTCCGTTTTCTACCCACTCAGACTGACTCCTTCCCTCTGGGTCAGGTTTTACAGTCCTTGAACACATCAGCTGTATCCTCTCAGCCATTGCTTTTGATGCAAAAGTTTTCCTCTGTCCCATCCTATAAGTAGGCCAACTCCCAGCGGTGGCTCCAGCTGTGGAAGGAGGCAGATTTAGAGGCCACTGTCTACACTGTAATGTAAGGGTTAGTGGGACTCAAGTCAGCTGATCCGTGTCAGAGAACCATGGGCTTGAGCATCTACACTGATTCTTAACCCTACGTTCAGACTTTTCTGACCCGGCACTCTGGCTTCCATACTGGAAAATGCAGACACGAGTCAAACCAACAATATCTGAGTCCCTAGCACCCTCCTGAAATGTGGCCACTCCAGCCCTTTGACCCTGGTGCATTGTGAGGAAACTTGGCTGTCCACCCTGCACGTTACAGGAAGTTTGAACAGCCCACCAAAGCTGAGGAGTCATTTTGGTCTGTGTGCTACCAGAGCCAGCAACACGGAGGAAGAGGCACCTTTTGTAGAACTTCTCTTGCTTGCGCTTTCACTCCTGCGTCAGGAATTGGGCAGAGCTTCTGTGAGATGCTGGTGGACGTTTCAGCGCTGTTCTGACCCACCAAATGTACTTGTCAGATTTCAAGCGGGAGCGGAGGAGGAGGCAGAGGAGGAAGAGTACCTGGGCATGGCAGACTCTCACTGGCAGATGCATAGCACAATCGGCATAGCCACTGATGCCCCCTACATAGACCGGCACTTCTGGTGCTAGGCCAAAAGCACAGACTGGTGGGATCACGTTGTCATGCAGCCCTGGGATGAGCCGCAGTGGGTCCAGAACTTTTGCATGAAGAAAGCTACATTCCTGGAGCTTTGTGGGCAGCTTGCCCCAACCGTCTAGTGTAAAGAGACAGGTAGGAGGCCACTCTTGCTGGACCAGAAGCGGGGTGCTATAACCATCCGGTAGCTGGCTATCTCAGACTGCTACAGGTCTGTTGCCAGCCAGTTTGGTGTTGGAAAGTCAAGTGGTGTAGAGCGGTGGCAGAGGTCTTGGAGGCAATCAGTCATGTGGGTTCATAGAATCATAGAATATCAGGGTTGGAAGGGACCTCAGGAGGTCATCTAGTCCAACCCCCTGCTCAAAGCAGGACCAATCCCCAACTAAATCATCCCAGCCAGGGCTTTGTCAAGCCTGACCTTAAAAACCTCCAAGGAAGGAGATTCCACCACCTCCCTAGGTAACCCATTCCAGTGCTTCACCACCCTCCCAGTGAAAAAGTTTTTCCTACTATCCAACCTAAACCGCCTCCACTGCAACTTGAGACCATTAGTCCTTGTTCTGTCATCTGCCACCACTGAGAACAGTCTAGATCCATCCTCTTTGCAACCCCCTTTCAGGTGGTTGAAAGCAGCTATCAAATCCCCCCCTCATTCTTCTCTTCTGCAGACTAAACAATCCCAGTTCCCTCAGCCTCTCCTCATAAATCATGTGCTCCAGCCCCCTAAGCATTTTTGTTGCCCTCTGCTGGACTCTTTCCAATTTTTCCACATCCTTCTTGTAGTGTGGGGCCCAAAACTGGACAAAGTACTCCAGATGAGGCCTCACCAATGTTGAATAGAGGGGAATGATCATGTCCCTCGATCTGCTGGCAATGCCCCTACTGATACACCCTTTAATCAGTAAACTCGAATTGTAAACACAAAATACAACCCTTAGGGAAAAGAAAATAATTCTTTACAGCAGTCACCCTTAACTACTCACGGCTGGCCCTAGATAACTAACATTGCCTCACTGTCTGCAGTTTCCCCTAAAGTACAGGGATGTAAAGGGAATGGTTCAAATACTGAGGTAACTGCGTCTGTTTATCTAAGGCCTTGTGTACACGGGCAAGTTTCTGCGCATTAAAGCAGCTTTCTGCGATGTAACTCCCGAGTGGTACACACTGCCAAGCCACTTTGTGTGCAGAAACTCCTCAGTTGCAGCGTTGCAAAAAAACCCACCTCAATGAGAGTCGGAAGTGGAGCAGAGACTCCAGCGCTATATTGGCAGTGTAAACATATTACAGCGCAGAAAGCCATCAATTTGGCCTCCAGAAGTGTCCCATAATCGCTCAAGTGGCCGCTCTGCTCATTGTTTTGAACTCGGCTGGCTGCCCTGAAGGCACATGCCCCTTCCCTTTCAAAGCTCAATTTCTGACAGCAGCTGCATGCTGTGCTGATCTGCTCTGGGACACAAAGCAAACCATTGATGTGGAATGCTCCTGCTGTTGAACACAGAGGCTGTGTAGAGAGCCGGGGAGGGAGCTGGGGGCTGATGTCGGGGTTTCCTCCTCCCTCTGCCTCAGGACTGGTTACTTCCTGCCGCTGTCTGAACTTACAAGACAGCATGCTGACACACTCTCTGTTTCCCAAAACACAGTCTCTGCCCCCCTCTATACATACACACACTCCCTGTCACACACTCTGCCCTCCCCCCCCTTCAGTTGAAAAGCAGCTGGCAATACAGTAGGATGCCCATGGAACAATGGGATTGGGAAACCTGCATCATGTGATGCTGTGCCTGCCCCATGAGGCATTGCAAACCCTTCCAAAAGCACCCTGCGGCCATTTGCACAGTGGGTAGCTACCACAATGCACTGCTCTCTTTGCCATTGCAAGAGCTGCTAACGTGGATGCGCTCCACCATCACAAGGAGCACAGTGTGGACACGCAACAGCGGTTTAATTCCAGCGCTTTAATAAAAGTGGTATAACTTGTTGTGCAGAAACTTGCCAGTGTAGACATACCCTACGGAAGAAGGTTTAAAGGGTGACCACTGTGCGTGCACATTAATGACACACACTTAGCAGCCAAAGATGCCTGTTCACATTGCATAGATAATGTCCAGAAGTGGACAATGTTGTATACCTTTCCTGTTAAACTACATACAACATTATTTTCAAAAATCAGGAATGAGAAGTGCCAACAAAAAAAATCTATCAGTTGATATTCCCTACTGAAAGGGCATCCCTTCAAAGAAAATAGTTTGCTACTGAAACAAACTAACAAAAGACAATTAAAAATATCCCTGTGTAATTTAAAGTTGTGATGAACTTGAGTGTTGGCCTGCTAAGCCCAGGGTTGTGAGTTCAATCCTTGAGGGGACCATTTAGGGATCTGGGGCAAAAATCTGTCTGGGGATTGGCCCTGCTTTAAGCAGGGGGTTGGACTAGATGACCTCCTGAGGTCCCTTCCAACTCTGATATTCTAATTCACACATAGCAGCAAGCACATCATGCGGCAGTGCAAGACTGAGATGTAAGTGATGTGATAGGTAGCCCTCTTAGTTCTAACAGAGAGTCTTTCCATGTACTTCAATGGGATTGGATCAGGCCTACAAAGCGCTTTTCATCCATGCATCACAAAGGAGAGTAGCATTATCCCCATTTTACAGATGAAAAACTGGGGCACAGGGAGTTGAAATGACTTGCCTGAAATCACACACTGGGTTAGTGGCAGAGCTGGGCCCACACCCCAGGCGTCCTGAGACCTAGTCCAGTGCCCTCTCCAGGGGACAATATTGTGTGTCAACAAGGACATTGTTGTGACTGGTTTATTTATTTGTCTCTTTCAGGGGCCCTACTCCCCTCCCCATTCTGTGAGGCTCCCCATGGATATGATCTTGGCCCTTTGCTCTTCCTACCGCATATCCTGTCTCTGGGTGACCTCATCAGCCCATGGGGCTCCAGCTCTCACCTCTGTGCTGATGATTCACAAATCTCTCTTTCCATCCAATCCCATATTTCACTTTACCTCTCCAACATCTCCTCTTGCATGCCTTGTCACCACCTTACACAGACAATGGCTCACTTTTCTTTCCTCCTGAACCTTCTTTTCCTTCCTTCTACAGCCCCCCTCCCCCCCGCATCCTTCCCATCACTCTGGGCTACAATCTTCGGGTTATTTTTGACTCCTCCCTGTCCCTTGCTCCTCACATCCAGCTCATTTCCAATTCCTGCTGCTTCTTCCTCCTCAGCATTTCCAAGATTTGTCCCTTTCTTGCTGGCTCCAGAGCTAAACCCTGGTCTACACTACAAGTTTAGGTCGAATTTAGCAGCATTAGATCTATTTAACCCTGTACCCGTCCACACGACGAAGCCATTTTTGTTGACTTAAAGGGCTCTTAAAATTGATTTCTGTACTCCTCCCTGATGAGGGGATTAGCGCTGAAATCGACTCTGCTGGGTAGAATTTGGGGTAGTGTGGACGCAATTCGACGTTATTGGCCTCCGGGAGCTATCCCAAAGTGCTCCATTGTGACCGCTCTGGACAACACTCTCAACTCAGATGCACTGGCCAGGTAGACAGGAAAAGCCCCGCGAACTTTTGAATTTAATTTCCTGTTTGGCCAGCGTAGCGAGCTGATCAGCACAGGTGACCATGCAGAGCTCATCAGCACAGGTGACCATGGAGTCCCAGAATCGCAAAAGAGCTCCAGCATGGACCAAACGGGAGGTACTGCATCTGATTGCTGTATGGGGAGACGAATCTGTGCTATCCGAACTCCGTTCAAAAAGAGGAAATGCCGGAATATTTGAAAAAATCTCCAAGGGCATGAAGGACAGAGGTTATAACAGGGACCCACAGCAGTGCCGCGTGAAGCCTACCAAAGAACCAGAGAGGCAAACAGCCGCTCCGGCTTACAGCCCCAGGCATGCCGCTTCTATGATGAGCTGCATGCCATTCTAGGGGGTGCCCCTACAACTACCCCACCCCTGTGCTTCCCTCCTCCCCCACCCCTCCTGGGCTACCTTGGCAGTTATCCCACCATTTGTGTGATGAATTAATAAAAAATGCACGAATTTGAAACAACAATGACTTTATTGCCTCTGCAAGCGGTGATCGAAGAGGGGAGGGGAGGGCGGTTGGCTTACAGGGAAGTAGAGTGAACCAAGGGGGCAGGTTTACATCAAGGAGAAACAAACAGAACTTTCACACTCTTCTAACTGCCCTGGTGTCTGGCTGCGCATACTCAGCAGCCAAGCAATTTGCCTCAACCTCCCACCCTGCCATAAACGTCTCCCCCTTACTCTCATAGATATTGTGGAGCACACAGCAAGCAGTAATAATGATGGGAATATTGGTTTCGCTGAGGTCTAACCGAGTCAGTAAACTGCGCCAGCGAGCTTTTAAACACCCAAAGGCACATTCCACCACCATTATGCACTTGCTCAGCCTATAGTTGAACTGCTCCTTACTACTGTCCAGGTTTCATGAACCATGGGAGCAAGGGGTAGGCTGGGGTAGGTGTGACTGCGCGGTGCTGCCGACTGGGAGAGCAGGTTGAGGCAGAAGCCTCCAGCTGGCATGATATTCCAGGCAGGACTGAATCACCATTAGACGAAACTTAAAGAAGAGAATGACCTGGAGTCATTCCCATTTTTGTCCAGGGGCCCCCGACCGACCTCACCGAGGCCGGCCAGGAGCACCCATGTCTGCCCAGGCGCCCCCGACCAACCTAACCGAGGTCGGCCAGGAGCACCCATGGGACGATGACGACGGCTAGCAGTCGTATTGTATCGTCTGCCGTCCGCAAGGCAAGGCAAGGGGATGCTGCTGTGTAGCACTGCAGTACCGCATCTGCCAGGAGACATACAGTGACAGTGAGCTGAGCGGGCTCCATGCTTGCCGTGGTATGGCGTCTGCACGGGTAACCCAGGAAAAAAGGTGAGAAACTATTTTTGCCGTTGCTTTCATGGAGGGAGGGAGGGGGGCCTGACGACATGTACCCAGAACCACCCGCGACAATGTTTTTGCCCCATCAGGCATTGGGAGCTCAACCCGGAATTCCAATGGGTGGTGGAGACTGCGGGAACTGTGGGATAGCTACCACAGTGCAACGCTCCGAAAGTCGACGCTAGCCTCGGTACCGTGGACGCACACTGCCGACTTAATGTGCTTAGTGGGGACACACACAATCGACTGTATCAAATCGATTTCTAAAAAATCAACTTCTATTAAATCGACCTAATTTCGTAGTGTAGACATACCCTAAATCTCTTGTTCAGGCCTTCCTTATATCCTGCTTTGTTACTAAATCCTCCTGCTCTCTGGCCTCCCAGCAGCATAGACATTGCTCCCTTTCAGTCCATACCAAATGCTGTTGCTAAACTTGCCAGAAGATTTGATCAGATAATTCACCTTTTTGAATCCCTCATTGGCTTCCCATCTGACATAATCTCATATTTAAGTTCTTTTTGTCCTCACCTTCAGAGCTCTGGGTAACTCGGCCCCTCCCTACTGAGCGATCTTTGTCCAGCCTCTCTTTTCCCTTCCACCAATGCTCCCAATAAACCTGTTTGAGAAATTGAGTTTCACTTCTGCTAAAAATGTTGAGGTGGGCAGGAGGGTGAGGTGGCAGGAAACCACACAGGTTTGCCCAGGAAGTTTTGCCAAAATCAACACATTCCTGCAGAAAACACTGGTGAATCACCATTTTCCAATGAAAAACTGTTCGGTTGGAAAATGTCCACCCAGCTGCACTCCCCGCATCTGCCACAGGGTTGGTGCTCAGCATTTTAAATTGTCTGGAGTTGGACACCCAAAAACAGACACAACCAATTGTGAAAAGTAGGTCTGATATCATGGAGGTAGTTGGACATGCTGGTGGTGGGCACTGTATAAATATCCAGCTAGATGGGTTGTTAGGTGCAACTGGCAATACAAGGGAATCAGGTAAGAGGGTGTGACGATTTGGGAGTCTGTCTGTACAATGTATGGATTGTGTGAGATTCTCTGGGTGTATCTGCGTCAAGCTGCAAACTCCATTTGCACGCGAAGGCTAGTCGTCTTCTCTGTGTGCTTCTGCCTCTCTGCTGGTTTGGAATGCTAAAGGCCGGTGGCAAAGGGCTTAAGTGCTCGACCACTGAAGTGGAATTTCTCTAGACAAAAGACAAAATTTCTCTAGACAAACAGGAGAATGGGTTTGTCAGGGGAGAGATCATCTTGCAATGAGGTCGCGGTTGGGACTGATCAGAAGGCCAGCTGACAGGGAATGGAAGGTTATAAGAGGGCAGGAACTGATCTCTTTGGGTCATTCATGGGCCATCTTAAGATGAGGGAAGCTGATGCAGGACCCTGCTTCCTTGAACACAGATGGTTCCCAAGGACTCCTAAGGAATGGTGAGCTCACTCTGCACAGGCCATTTGTTGTTTTCTGTATGGTCTGTACCCACTATGTAGTTCTTGAGTGATTAAACAAGGAGCAATAACGAGTCAGACCCTGTGCAAAGTGTCTGTGTGTTATACGCTACACTTGCCACATGGTCCCTTGAAGCAGTAACCCAGCAGGCTCACCCCTTCAGTGGGGCTAGGGGAAAGGTGTGTTTAAGATATGGGGGTATCTCGGGGGTCAGCATTGGTCTTGGAGGGCTGCAGGGCTCCAGTTCCATGAAGCGGTAACAGACTGAGAGTCAATGCCCAGGAAATGGGGAAGGAACCAGTGCTGCAGCCTGCTGACACCCTGGGCAGCTTAGAGTCCATGGGGGGAATCACTGACTTGATCCCTCATTGCAGGCTGCCAGCAGGGGGAGCCTGACCAGATCTGTGTGACAGTGGGCGATGCCATGTTCATTTCCCTCTTTCCTCCAAAACTTTAACACATGGTGTCCATGAGGTTAATGTGATAGGGAATAACGAGTAAGAGCAAACCAGCTGCTCGAACACTCTAGTTACTGTCCCACACAACTCAACCTGGCTAGATTCCTTTGGGCCAGCATTGCACAAAGGCATAGAGGAGCCAGTGGTGCAGAGCCAAATCACATGACATGAATCGTTACACCTCTGCACTAACTTTCAATAATCTGTGATGGGAAAATTCTCAAAAATCACACGCAGGCCAAATAACCGGGCTGGGCCCTTAGCCGTGTGCCCTGAGGAACAGAATTCTCAGGTCAGATCTATACTACAGAGTTAGGTTGACGTAAGGCAGCTTATGTGGACTAACTATGTACGCGTACACATTACCGTGTTCCTCCCGCCACTGTAACTCACCCGCTATGCTGACCTAATAAATCCACCTCTGCAAGAGGCATAAGGCTTAGGTCGATGTAGTTTGGGCAACACAGTGTCTGAATAGACACTGCATTACTTGCATCACCTGTTGGCTGTCGGCATTAAAATGTGTTTGGAAACTACAGGAGAAAGTCCCTGGTGATCTGCACAGAAACACTGATCCATAATTTGAGTAGTTGGGCACATGACACAACCTATAAAGAGGGAACATTGTGCTCTGGAATTTATAGCTGCACTATTATCTTTGGGAGCTATGCACGATGTCTGAGAGGCAGAACTGCATGCTGCTGACAGCTGTGTCTCGGACACTGCCATCATTAGTTGTTTCATGTGACCCTAGCTCTTTGTACTATCTGAAAACAGGGCTTTTCTTTTAAAATGCTTATTGAATTTTAGGCAATACATTCACAAACAGCCAAACCTGAGAGCCATCACTCATAACTGAGTGTGACACTGAGGGGCCAGAAAGAGATGGGACTTGAGCACAGAGATCAGGGAATGACACAGGTTTCACGCTCCATTAACAGAATAACCATAAACCAAAGTAACTGAAACAAATATAAAATAGCAGCAGGTTTTAAATAACTATCTCTGCTTACCCTGGTGGTCTCCTCACTACCCACAGTCCAGAGACTGTTGTCGAAAAATCCTCGCCAGGCAGGTCTCGATTGGCATGGGAATTTTATGAATATTATGTATTAAAAAAACACAGCTGCAAACCTGGAGGCCCCCTGTGATGGACTGGGAATTTCTCATAATATTTTCTATGTATATTGTGTGTGCCTCAGTTTCCCCTATGTGCTGCATGGTTAACTAGATGGTGGGGAAAGTTTCTTGGGGCTTGTCTACACTGGCAATTTGCAGCGCTGCAACTTTCTCACTCGGGGGGTGAAAAACACCCCCCTGAGCGCAGCGAGTTTCAGCGCTGTAAAGCTCCAGTGTAAACAGTGCACCAGCGCTGGAAGCCGCGCTCCCAGCGCTGGTAGCTATGCCCCTCGTGGAGGTGGGTTTTCAGAATGCTGGGAGAGCTCTCTCCCAGCACTCTGCGGTGATTACACAAGCCATGTTAAAGCGCTGCCATGGCAGCGCTTTAGGGTTGCCAGTGTAGACTAGCCCTTACTCTTTGCAGAGTGACTGACACCCAGCTGCCTGGGGCCCCATGCCCATGGAGAGTCTGAGAAGACAACAGCCACTCCAATTGCCTGGACATTTGGCACCTAGCAACAAACAACCATGGATGGGCCAACCTCCTTAGGAAGCCAGTTGGGTGTGATAAAATGGAGAACAAAAGGCTAAGGAGGAGGCCAGGTGACTGTGTTTCCCTGGGAACAAAGACAAAGGACTGAGGAGGGACCAAGTGGGGTTATTGAGTGTGGGCTGCTGGAGGCAGAAGCGCCTGGACTGTGACTGAAGAGGGATCAGAAGGCTCTGTGCTCTGGGACTGACCCAGATGGACTATGGTATAACTATCTAATCTCTATGTTAACTAAGGACTTTCTATACTGTGTCCCAGACATCTAATAAACCCTCCTGCTTTTACACCGCTGCCTGAGAGCTACTCAGGTTACGGAAGTTGGGGGCGCGTTGCTCCTTTTGGGTCTGCAAGTCTCCCTCAGGTGTCCAGCTCAGGTGGACTCACTGCAGGGAGCTCACAGCGTGAAGCAGGAGTGCTGAAGGCCCCGAGGTTCAGTCTAAGGAGGCAGTAAAGCCAAGTGACTTACCCTAGTGACAGAGTGTGACCCTAAGGGGGCTGACAGACTGAAGGGATTCTCCCAGGAACTGTTCCAGAGCTGGACGAGAGCATCGGACTTGTGGATCTGTGACACCCCCACTGCAGGAAACCTTTCTGTGTTGCCTAGTAGTTTAAATGTGAAGCTCTCCCTTCTTTCATAGAGTCATAGACTTTAAGGCCAGAAGGGACCATTGTGACTGTGACAGATATGAAAATATCGTGGACAAACTTGATTGAATTAAGTACAAGTATCTTTGGAGTTCATTGTATTCGAAATGCAAATGTTTATGTATGATTGTGGGACTGTATGTAACTTCTTTTAAGCGAGGGGGGGGCAAGTGGGGCAATTTGCCCCAGGCCCTGGGCCCCGCAGGGGCCCCCACGAGAATGTCGGAGGCTTCCCCCATCCCCCGGCACCTCAGCGCACCGTGTCCAGGAGCCGCCCTGGACAGCGCTGCAGCGGCGTGGCCTGAGCTGCTCCCGCTGGGAGCCGCGTGGTAAGGGGGCGGGGCTCCGGGCCAAGCGACGGGAGCTCAGGTCCCGTGGAGCCACGCCACTGCAGCGCTGTCCAGGGCCGCTCCTGGACGCGGCGCGCTGAGGCTCCGGGAGAGTGGGGAGGCGGGAGTAAGCAGCATGGTAAGCCCCTCTGAGCCGGACACCCCATCCCCCCCACAGCCCTGACCCCCAGCTCTGAGCCCAACCCCTCTGAGCCGGACACCCCTCTGACCTCCCCCCACAGCCCTGACCCCCAGCTACGAGCCCAGCCCCTCTGAGCAGGGCACCCCCCTGATCCCACCCCCCCACAGCCCTGACCCCCAGCTCCGAGCCCAGCCCCTCTGAGCCAGACACCCCCCTGACCCCACCCCCCCATAGCCCTGACCCCCAGCTCCGAGCCCCGTCCCTCTGAGCCGGACACCCCCTGACCCCATCCCCCCCAAAGCCCTGACCCCCAGCTCCGAGCCCAGCCCCTGTGAGCCGGCACCCCCCGACCCCACCCCCCCACAGCCCTGACCCCCAGCTCTGAGCCCAGCCCCTCTGAGCCGGGCACCCCCTGACCCAATCTCCCCACAGCCCTGACCCCCAGCTCTGAGCCCAGCCCCTGTGAGCTGGGCACCCCCTGACCCATAGCCCAGCTCCCCACCCAGCCCTGGGCAACAGCAGCGCCACCCCCAGGCAGCGACAGCCCATTGGCACCAACCATCACCATCACCCAGCGACAGCCCATTATGTAATTGCAAATGTATACATACCATTAAAGCATTTAATGTTTTTAAATAATGTATTTCGTGTATTTTCAAATTATTAAAAATTAATTTTTGAATGTATTTCACTGGTTATTTTTTACATTTCCAAATACATGTTACTAGAGTATTGCAACTTTTTTTTATGGAAGGGGCCCCCAAAATTGCTTTGCCCCAGGCCCCCTGAATCCTCTGGGTGGCCCTGCTTTTAAGGGGCATACTCCAGTTATGCAAGAACTCAGCCTTTTGAAGCTTTGCCCTGAAGGGGGGACCCATGTGTGGCTGATAACCTATTCACAGTCCCTTCAAAGACCTCAACTGGATAAAGGAGGGACTCCCTCGTTTGTGAGGGTGCTTGTTCGGAGCTGAAGCGCCAATGAACTTGTGAATAAAGGAAAGCCCCCTGGGTGGAGTTTGAGGGACTATGGTGAACCGACCAAAGCCCTTGTTGGAGACAGAGGGTG
Source organism: Emys orbicularis (assembly GCF_028017835.1). Lineage (NCBI taxonomy): Eukaryota > Metazoa > Chordata > Testudines > Emydidae > Emys > Emys orbicularis. The sequence goes on along the minus strand of NC_088697.1, from coordinate 16,742,755 downwards.
ATCTCTGGGGAGCTTATTAGCATGTGTGTAGGTTTTTTTTATTGTTTTAATATGTTTTCTTTTACCTTAAGAATAAACGTGTTTGTTTAGAAAGAGCTGTGTGGTAACTTAACTGTGGTAATTACACCACTTACTGTCTCTGAGCTCAAACGCAAAGCAGGCCTGCTTAGGCAGTCTGATTTTGCTAGACATCTCACAGTGTAGGCAGAGCCTTAGTAGTAGGCATCCTTCAGTCTCGAACTGTGACCATCTATTCTGACCTCTTGCATAATACAGGCAAGAGAATTTCAGTCAGTGATTCCAGCATCAAACCCATAACTCCTGGTAGAGCTACAGCAGATCTCTTACAACTTCAGCCAATCTTGATTTAAAGACCTCAAGTGATGGAGAATCCATTACATCCCTAGGTCTGTTGTTCCAAAGGTTAATTATCCTCACCGTTAAAAAATTGTGCCTTCTTTGTAGTTCGAATGGCTTCTAGCTGTTGCACCTTACTCTGCCCGGTAAATTAAAGAGTCCTTAATTATCAGAAATCTTCTCCCTGTGTAGGTATCTATAAACTTGCCTAAAACAATAATGCAATGCTCAGCTAGTTAGTGCTGGCAGTATTGACTCTTTCTTGTCCCACACTAAGCAGGGTGAGTGAGTGCCAAGAATGTAAGAAAGAAGAAATCTGTTGGAAGCAGCTGTCTAATTGTGTTAATTAGCTCAAGGTTTTGCAGCTCCAGATCTGCATGGCCCCACAGCATCTGCTCTGCTCTCTCCGGTGAATGTTAAGGTCCTCAGCAGGGCAGTGACCTAGTATTGACAAACCCAAACATCCAAAAATCACAGAAGATTTTAATTCAAAATCATGAGATCAAAACAAAACACAGATTTGGGCTCTTTTAATTTGCCCGCTGACTTTTCAGTCTTTTAGCGATCGTGGGGTTTTAAGCTTTTCCCCCCGCTATGAAGGCTAGACCGTTGTTCCTCTCCTCTAAATGGAGGCTGAGATTATCACATACCCTTTGACTCTAGGACTTAACACTGAATAGTGCAAGAGTTGACCCCTACGCTCCGGTTGCAAGGAAAGCAGAAATTCTACCTCTAATTAAATGCACATTCCTAATATAATCACAAGTACAAACATTGGTTTTCTCCAGTGTCCCCTCAGTGGTCCCAGTTCTGCTTTGACTGCTGTGAAAGTGGGAGATATTATGTTGCAGTAAAACTGATGTGACTTCAGAACCAGGCTCGGCATTGCCACCTGTTTTATGTATTGGTGCTAGAGGGAAATTGCTTTGCTACTGATGGGGCAGTGACTACCTAGGGGAAAACAGCAGCCACTAGGAGCTCCCTCCACCCTCTGACACTTAAACCTGCTTTAGTGCCTGACAGACTATGAGCCAGAGCCCTGAGGTTCTCTACTAAGCTCTGCAGGGTCACGATGCTCTCCTCAGGTTCCTGTCAGCCAAGCAAGGGATGACTGTGGAGTTTTCATTCCCATCTGTTCTGCTGCCATGGCAGAGCCCAAGGAAGGAAAATGGGGAGGGGAAGCCTGACTGAACTTGGGTGCTACTAGGTGCCCTCAGCCTGGTCCGGCCGTTCCCCAGCACTCCCGGGAGCCAGCGCCTTTCATACCCATACTAAGTTGCTCTACGACAAGGTTTTGTTTTCCCCAGATATGGAGATCCACACAAGAAAGTGGGTTTCTTTCCTTACCTGCTGCAATGGCTAGACTGACCTCACCAGACAATTTCTCTGCATCCCTGAAGGGCTCAGGAAGACATTTCAAGGAGATACTTGTATTTAATATTTTGTTCAGCTCGCAGCCTTGGTTCAGACAAAATCAACTGGAAACCTCCTCTGCTGTTACAGAAATGGATGGAGGGGGGTAGTCGTGAGTATGTGCAGGGGGAGGGTGTGCTTGTTTGGGGGTGCAGGAAGGGGTTATCTGTGTGGCCAGACAGCTGCACTTTCCCCTCTCCTCTGCTGGATCCCACCCAAAGGACAGAGGCTGGGGGAGCAGGGGCTGGAAGGGGGCAGAATGGGTGAGGGGGGGAGATGAGATTGCTGCTGGATTTCCTACCCTCCTTGCCCCCCCCCCCATTTCAATCCACCAAAGCCTTCTCCCCCCACTTCTCCTTTAGGTTCTCTCCACCCACACTCCCTCTTGCCCATGGCTCTCCCAACCCTTCACCAGCCTCTCCAGCCCTACTCCCCCAGAAGAAACCCTGGGGCGGAATGAATGGCTGGTTCTCACCTGTAAAAAATGCCACATACAAATGTGGCCATTCTCTGTGGGGAATGGAGGGAAGTGTGCGTGTGTGTGCATATATAGGAGATGCTGTGTGAGGGGTCTGGCCAGCACCTGGAGGGCCATGAGAGGAAGGATGTGTCTGGGTGCAGGATACTCCCTGGCAGGCAAAGCCAGTATATGGGGGTGGGGTCTGGCATATAGGGAAGGTAGCTATATATGGGGGCTGAGAAGTGTTTGGGGGTGGGGAGTGTCTGTGGAGATGGAGATGTGGGTGTATGGAGAGTATGCATAATGAAAGAAGCAGAAGGATGTGTGAGGATGGCAAGGCTGGGGGGAGTATGAGGAGGGAGGGGTGGGGCTGGGGCAGGAGGTCTATGGAGTGGAATAGGGTGTGGGGCTGTATGTGCTTGGGGATACAGGCAAGGCTGTATAAGGTTGGTATGTGTATGGGGAGACATGGGGTGGGATGTGTGTGAGGATGGGGTGGGGGTGCATGGAGAGGGAAGGTTTGTGGGGATAGGGGCAGGGCTTGTATGGGGAGGGAGGATTGTAGGGCTATATGTATGGAGCGGAGAGAAGTGGCGAGATGCATGGCCTATATGAAATTTAAAAGATGGGAAATTTAAAACCAAACGAAGGAAATACTGTTTCACACAACGTGTGATTAAACTGTGGGAACTTGCTGCCACCTGATGTTATTGTGGCCAATAGTTTAGCAAGATTCAAAAGGGATTTGATATTTATACGGATAACAGGGATAGAGGCGGGAGGGGCACATGTGGGGGGAGGAGCAGGGAGAGGGCAGGGGGTGCACAGGGAGGGGGATAGAGTCAGAAGGGGTGCACGGCAGATGGGAGGAGGGGGGTGCATGGGGAGGGAAATGGGGGGCACGAGGGAGATAGAGGTAGGAGGGGCAGGGAGGGTGCACGGAGGGGGGCGCGAGGGGGATAGAGGCGGGAGGGGCGCAGGTGGGGGGAGGGGAGCAGGGAGAGGGCAGGGGGCGCACGGGGAGGGGAGGAGAGGGAGGGGGCGCGAGGGGGATAGAGGCAGGAGGGGTGCAGGTGGGGGGAGGGGAGCAGGGAGAGGGCAGGGGGCGCATGGGGAGAGGAGGGAAGCAGGGAGAGGGCAGGGGGAGCACGGGGAGGGGAGGAGAGGGAGGGTGCACGGAGGGGGGGCACGAGGGGGACAGAGGCGGGAGGGGCACAGGTGGGGGGAGGGGACCAGGGAGAGGGCAGGGGGCGCACGGGGAGGGGAGGAGAGGGAGCGGGGCGCGAGGGGGATAGAGGTGGCAGGGGTGCAGGTGGGGGAGGGGAGCAGGGAGAGGGGAGGGGGCGCGAGGGGGATAGAGGCGGGAGGCGTGCAGGCGGGAGGGGAGGGGCAGGGAGAGGGCAGTGGGCGCACGGGGAGGGGATGGGAGGAGAGGGAGCGGGGCGCGAGGGGGATAGAGGCGGCAGGGGTGCAGGTGGGGGTAGGGGAGCAGGGAGAGGGGAGGGGGCGCGAGGGGGATAGAGGCGGGAGGGGTGCAGGTGGGGGGAGGGGGCGCGACGGGGATAGAGGCGGGAGGCGTGCAGGCGGGAGGGGAGGGGCAGGGAGAGGGCAGGGGGCGCACTGGGAGGGGGATAGAGGCGGGAGGGGAGGGGCGCAGTGGGGGGAGGGGCAGGGAGCGCTCGGCGGATGGGGGCGGGGAGGAGCGCGGAGCCGCAGCCCCCGCACAGCGCCAGGCGGGCCCAGGAAGGGAGCCGGGACGCAGGAGGCGGGCCCGAGCCGGCCCCGGCGCGGCCGCAGCATGTGACCGGCGGGGTGGGGAACGGGGCTGACCCAGTGGCATGTGCCCGGCTGCCGGGCTCCAGCGGGGCATTTAAATGGCAGCGCCCGCCGGGCCTGCAGCAGAGCTCGCCCCTCTCCGCGCCCGGCACCATGAGATCCTCGTTGGCTCCCGGAATCCGCCTCATCCGGGCTCTGCCCCGGGAGAGCTGGTAAGCTCGGGGACCGGCCCGCTGCAGGGGCACCAGCGGCGCTGCGATGCCCGACAGGCCCGTGCGGGCTCCGGTGGGCGAGCGAGGCTGGTCCTTCCGCCGAGGCCTCCTAGCTAGAAGCCTGCCCCGGAGCCACGGGGATGGGCCGGTTCATCCCTGACCCCAAACCCCAAGTGGTGGCACTGTTTGTTCCAGGAAGACTGGACTGGGGTGGACTAGCGGGGCGCCAGGGAGGGTGCACGGCAGAGCTGGGGGGAGCCCCAGGCTGGACTGGGCGCGGGGTGGCACTGGAGAGCTGGGGGGGAGCCCCAGGCTGGACTGGGCGCGGGGTGGCACTGGAGAGCTGGGGGGGAGCCCCAGGCTGGACTGGGCGGGGGGTGGCACTGGAGAGCTGGGGGGAGCCCCAGGCTGGACTGGGCACGGGGTGGCACTGGAGAGCTGGGGGGAGCCCCAGGCTGGACTGGGCGCAGGGTGGCACTGCAGAGCTGGGGGGAGCCCCAGGCTGGACTGGGCGCAGGGTGGCACTGCAGAGCTGGGGGGAGCCCAAGGTTGGACTGGGCGTGGGGTGGCGCTGCAGAGCTGGGGGGAGCCCCAGGCTGGACTGGGCGCGGGGTGGCACTGCAGAGCTGGGGGGATCCCAAGGCTGGACTGGGCACGGGTGGCAGTGCAGAGCTGGGGGGAGCCCCAGGCTGGACTGGGCGCGGGGTGGCACTGGAGAGCTGGGGGGATCCCAAGGCTGGAATGGGCGCGGGGTGGCGCTGCAGAGCTGGGGGGAGCCCCGGTCTGGACTGGGCGCGTGGTGGCACTGGAGAGCTGGGGGGATCCCAAGGCTGGAATGGGCGCGGGGTGGCGCTGCAGAGCTGGGGGGAGCCCCGGTCTGGACTGGGCGCGTGGTGGCACTGGAGAGCTGGGGGGAGCCCCGGTCTGGACTGGGCGCGTGGTGGCACTGGAGAGCTGGGGGGATCCCAAGGTTGGACTGGGCGCGGGGTGGCGCTGCAGAGCTGGGGGGATCCCAAGGTTGGACTGGGCGCGGGGGTGGCGCTGCAGAGCTGGGGGGAGCCCCAGGCTGGACTGGGCGCGGGGGTGGCGCTGCAGAGCTGGGGGGAGCCCCAGGCTGGACTGGGCGCGGGGTGGCGCTGCAGAGCTGGGGGGAGCCCCAGGCTGGACTGGGCGCGGGGTGGCGCTGCAGAGCTGGGGGGAGCCCCAGGCTGGACTGGGCGCGGGGGTGGCGCTGCAGAGCTGGGGGGAGCCCCAGGCTGGACTGGGCGCGGGGGTGGCGCTGCAGAGCTGGGGGGAGCCCCAGGCTGGACTGGGCGCGGGGTGGCGCTGCAGAGCTGGGGGGAGCCCCAGGCTGGACTGGGCGCGGGGGTGGCAGTGCAGAGCTGGGGGGAGCCCCAGGCTGGACTTGGCGCGGGGTGGCACTGCAGAGCTGGGGGGAGCCCCAGGCTGGACTGGGCGCGGGGTGGCACTGCAGAGCTGGGGGGATCCCAAGGCTGGAATGGGTACCGGGTGGCACTGCAGAGTTGGAGGGGAGCCCCAGGCTGGACTGGGCGTGGGGTGGCACTGCAGAGCTGGGGGGAGCCCCAGGCTGGAATGGGTACCGGGTGGCACTGCAGAGTTGGAGGGGAGCCCAGGGCTGGAATGGGTGCAGGGTGGCACTGGAGAGCTGAGGTGTGGGGCTGAGTTGCTGGTCACGGTTGATTTTTTTGTTTTGTTTTGTTTTTGTTTGTGGGCAGATGTGCGGGTGAAGGAGCGCTCGCAGCTCTTGAGTTTATTGCATCTGTCACAAACTCCAGGCCCTGCCCCATGCACCAGCTCTCTGGCATCTGTTACTTTGTCACTGAAACAAGGAGCTCACCCAGATCAGTCTGTAGCTAGAAAGTTCCCTGGGTGGTTATTTTGTCATTTGTGGACTTTCTGTTCCTACTCGGTTGGCACCTGTTCTATTTCATGCTGAGCAATGAATTTCCCCAAGTCTATGCCAGTTTCTGCTGCAAGTTGCTGGGCAACTTGCTGGTGCATCTCTGTGGACCAACATTAAGTGTATTTAGGGCACATCTACATTCAGGAGAGTTAATCAAAATTAACATAGGCCTGGTGTACACTAAAAAGTTAGGTGAACCCATGATTGTCGCTCAGGGGTGTGAAAAATGCACACCCCTCAGAGACGTAGCTATACTCAATGGAAGAATTCGTCCATCAACCTAGCTGTTACCTCTCGTGGAGGTGGATTACCTACACACCGATGGGAGAAGCTCTCCTGTTGACATAGGTGGTGACTATACTGAAGTGCTACAGAAGTGCAACTGTGCTGCTGTAGTGTTTTAAGTGTAGACATATCCTAAAACTGCATATGAAGTGGATTAGTTAAACTGCATTAAACTCCTGAGGCCACTCATTCAGAATTGATTGACGTGGTCCGTTCTAATTAATTTGGATTAACTTTTCTGAGGTCGGCTCTACGCTACACACCTATATCGGTATAACTGTGTCCCTCAGGGGTGTGAAAAATCCCATCAATTTAGGCTGCATCTACACTGCCACTTTCAGCATTAAAACTTTCAGGGGTGTGAAAAAACACCCCCCCCCCCCCCCGAGCGATACAAGTTTTAGCGCTGAAAAGCCCCAGGCTCCCGGCGATAAAGCTACCACCGCTCGTTAGGGGTGGGGTTTTTTTTAACACTCTCCCAGCGATAAAGCGTGTCTACACTGCCCACGTCACAGTGCTGCTGTGCTGTAACGTGGGTAGTGTAGACATACCCATAGCTACTGCCTCTCAGGGAGGTGGATTAACTATGCCAACAGGAGAGCCCTCTCCTGTCGGCATAGAGCATCTTCGTTAAAGTGCTACAGACGTGCACTGAGTGTCTCTGTGTAGATAGTTCTTATGTGGACTATGGAAACACCAACATAATGCTGGTGGCCAGCAATGAAACAAATATTTTTAAGATTATTTTTGTGGCTCTTTAAAATCTGCAAATCCAGTGAAAATAAATGTGAAATAACACTTTTCATACAATGTTTGCTTTGTTCAACTTCAGAGGTTTATATATCAGCAGAACCTTAGAACAGGGTGTAGTATGCGTGGGCTCTTAATACTTCACGCTTCCTATTTAATCCAAGGATCACAATTTATTGTGTAATTAATAAATCTTGCAGCATCCCTGTGAAATAGACTCATCTTACAAATGGGGAAACTGAGGCACAACTAGCAAGGGACTTGACAATGTCACATTTGTGACAGAGCTGATCTTAGAAACTGTCAGCCTCAGTTTTCTCTCATTTGCTTTAGCTGGACCCTATGTCCTTTGCATGCAATAATTTTCACTGCTTGCTGTCCATCTTAATGCATCTGTCTTCCAGATGTTACTCTGTTAAGATAAAACAGTAAACTTTGCGGACTTCTGTTGGGGTGGTTTGCTGCAGATATCCTATTCTACTTTAAAAGTGTTTCACTTACTCCATACATTTGGCTTTTAAGTGACATTAGTATCCATAGTCATATTGTGACATTTCCTATAATGCTATATTGTATCACTGCAGTTCATGACTGTGCTTTGTAAAAGCCTGTCATTTGATATACCCTTATAAAGTGACAGGATTATAGGAGATAAAGTGAACCTGTTTTACCTGTATCAGCTAAACCATGAGAGTGAAGCTTATTTGGCTTTTTCAGTTCACTAAAGGAAAATAAAACTCATCTGTAGCTGTTCCCCTCTTATAGCTGATTCTCCCCTGCCCAGGCCTCTCCTCTTTGGCTACAAGAAAGGTTCTGCCTTGTTAGTCTGCTGAGTTGCATTCCAATCCCTGAAGAATTCTCAGGGCTTTGTTGGCCTAAGCTTCAGGCTCTGTAGGGGACTTCAGTCTGCCCTGCTCTGAAAATGAGAAGATTAGTGGGGCTACAGAGATAGAAATGGATGTCTGCAACGTTCATTTCCCTTTATAATTGGGCAGGGCTGGGAGTGGGAAAGCTTTTGAGCCAGATAGGCAAAGATCTCCTGGAGGGAGACTTGGTCCCCACAAACAGAATGTTTACACGGCTTCTGGCTTCTCTTTTTACAGTCCGTTTCTGATATTCTCTCTCTTTTTTGAAATGTAGATGGGGGAGGCATGGAAGCCTGTAATTTTTGATGAACTCTCAAAGCAGCACAAGGAGTGGCAGTGCAGTTCCCATTAGGTTTAGTGTAGATAACCCCCTTACGCCCTGTTTTCAAACCTGACTGTCTAGTCTGTGTGACTTTTTCTACAGAATGAGAGCTTGAAACCTTTCAGTTCCTAGTATGGCTATTAGTATAAATACTGAGTCATCACTTCCAGGGGGGATAGTGGCTTGTGCCTCTTTGACATGTAATCTGGCATTGTCACATGATAGACACGAGATCGCTGAAGAATCGTGGAAAGTATTGCTTTCTTCTAGCACTGAGCAAGGAGCCCTTCTGCAGTAAAGAGAAGCATTCTTCCTAAAGCAACTTTGTCTTGCTCTGCTTCAGTTTAAAGCTTCTACTGACAATCTTACCAGCTACCCCTCACTTATCTCACCTAGCCTGACTTCTTGCTGCAATTTTAAAGAAACAGTAGACCTTCTCATTGTGCCCATCACCATTGTATCTGGATGGTCATGAAATCTGGTATATGATAATGTACTGTAATGTCCCTTAGAAAGCCAGGATAGAGGTACACATCCATTCTAGTGGTTAGAATCTGTCAAATACATATGTATGGTACGTAATTACATGGTGTGTTAATGGTTCAGTGTGTAGGTAGGTAGGAAGCTATGAAGCCTTTCACGCTTGCATCACCATACCAAACGTGTGGTCTGTGGTGGCTGGCTGGTTGCCTGTGCATAACGAGTTGGCTGTCTTGGTTCAACTCCAGATGAACTGGGACCCAGTAGTGAATACTATCAATCGTCCCCTGAGCGAAATCTTTTGGCAAATAGTAAATTAGCAGGAAAAAAAATCACCTTTTCAGGGCAACCCAACTATTTGTGTATTTGGGTTGAATTCGACTAATAGTTTTGGGGAAAAAACCCCAGAAATGTCGAAATACTTTATTTTGACATTTTTGAAACAAATTGTTTCAATATTCCATTTCAAAATGTTGTTTGGTTTTGGTTTTTGATTTTGGCAACCAAACCAGAGTATCAATTATTCATTCAACTCTACTGGGCCCTCTGCTGCTAGTGAGTGACTGGGCCATGGAGACAGCACTCTCCTCTCAGCTATAGAGGTGATTTCCCCCTCTCCTCCCCCCCCCCCCCCCCCCACAGCTCAGGGCCAAGTCTGGAAGGCTGCATTATTGTCACATTAATGAATATGAGGCGCTCTGACACTATGGGGATGAGCACCATAGAAATACCTAGAAATAAATACATCTAATGGATGTAACTGATCTTGGTTAGTCTCTGATTGCTAGTAAGGCCATCTGACTATGGGACATGGGTGTGCCACAGGCTTTCATAGCAAAGCAGCACACATGTTAATAACTCACTCAAAGCTGTTGCCAAGGAGTATCATTCACAACAGTCACTCCAACACTGTGTTTGAGTGGGCCTTCAAGAGCTAACTAACCATAATGCAGTGTGGATGATGCAAGTATTACCTGGGGAGTAGCGACAAGCTTTTGGGCAACTTAATTCTTGCTTTTCTATGGCTTTTAAAAAAATTCCTGTTGGCCTTTAAACTGCAGAGATGTAGGAAGAAAGGACACACCTCTGTATTTGACACTGGTGTGACTATTACTGGAACACTATGTCCAGATCCAGTGTCAACAGTCCAAGAAGGATGTTGATAATAGGAGAGGGTTCAGAGAAGAGCCATGAGAATGATTAAAGGATTAGAAAGCCTGCTTTATAGTGATAGACTGAAGGAGCTCACTCTATTTAGGTTAACAAAGAGAAGGTTAATGGGTGACTTGATCACAGTCTGTAAGTGTGGATATGAGGAATAAATATTTTTGATAATGGGCTCCTCAGTCTAGCAGAGAAAAGTCTAATGCAGGGGTTGGCAACCTTTCAGAAGTGGTGTGCCGAGTCTTCATTTATTCGCTCTAATTTAAGGTTTCCTGTGGCAGTAATACATTTTAACGTTTTTAGAAGGTTTCTTTCTATAAGTCTATAATGTATAACTAAAGTATTGTTGTATGTAAAGTAAATAAGGTTTTTAAAATGTTTAAGAAGCTTCATTTAAAATTAAATGCAGAGCCCCCTGGACCGGTGGCCAGGACCCGGGCAGCGTGAGTGCCACTGAAAATCAGCTCGTGTGCCACCTACCCCTGGTCTAATGCGATTTAGTGGCTGGAAGTTGAAGCTAGACAAATTCAGACTAGAAATAAGGTGCAGATTTTTAACGCTGAGGGTAATTAAGTTGTTCCAGTGGTTACTAAGAGTTGTGGTGGATACTGGCAATTTATAAATCCAGTCTGGATGCGCTTTTAAGATCTGCCCTAATTCAAAAGGAATTATTGTGGGGAAGTTCTATGGCCTGTGTTAAACAGCTCACACTGGATGATCACAGTGGTCCCTTCTGGCCTTACAGTCTATGAATCTCCTCACACGTGTTGGGCTTTTGTACTGGGTTTCAATCCAGTGTTCAATTGATTTTATGCATTAAGCATAATAAACTCTTGGAAATGGGTCAGCACTGCAGCTAGATCAAGTGTGATATGTGCCATACAGTTCAGCCTGTACTGGGGGGGGGGGGGGGGGGGAATGGCAGAGGACGCTCAAAACACATACCTCATTTAGTGAAACTGGCTTTTGTACATCATGGGATCAGGGCTCGGTCTTCACCTGGCTGCAGATTTGACATTTCTGCACCACAGAGTAGTGTGTGGGGCAGGTGAACCAGGCTGAAATGAAGAAAAAAATAGTGGTCACTCTGAATGCATCTCTGGTGCTTCCTGTGTACCTAGTGCATTCCCTTGAAGGGGCAATGGGTGTGGGAGTAACCCAGAAGGGGAAGCCTAGCTGGATGGGTCCCAACAACAGACGCTTATGATATTGCAATTATTTGTCCAAATGATGCCAGTTTACAAGGATTGTGTGTTTAGATGAGCAAACAGTGGTGTGTGGGGGGAGGTATTAATAGCTTAACTTGGACCCTCAGAAGTGATCAGGAGTGACCCTTCCCCTACTGCCCCAGTGCTACTATTGCCAGCTCCTGTGTTCCATTGCTCGGCTGGGGAGTGTCAGTGCTTGGTGCTTAGTGCAGCCGATCAGCCTCTCCTACCCCCATGCCTCAAAACAAGAGAGCGAGTGAGGGTTCAGCTGCTGGACAGCTGCCAAGGGACTCCCTTTCTCTGGTTCTAGAGGCCTCCTCTATACTGGCATTTTTCTTAGCCTCTCCCGCTGTTGCTGTAGCCCTGGTGCAGCCCCACTGGTGATGGCATATGGTAGGTAGCTGCAGTATTTGTGGCTCATCCTGTTGCAGAGTGCACCAGCCAGGAGGCAGCACACAGGAGAAAGCTGATGCCCTCCTTCTCTCGCATCAGCATTAGGGGGCAAAAGAAAGAATGGGGGTGGGGCTAGCATAGAGGAACATGGAGTCTAGAAAGGTGTGGTTCTGTATTTAGAAAGGGGTATGAAGGTTAGAGGGATGGGGATGAAAATCATCTGTCCAGAGGAAAAAGTGAACCTACCTGCTAGGGGCAGGCGAGCAGGACAGTTGCTCTGGGTGCCAGCTTCCAAGGGGAACTGTATTGCTACCCCACTTGAATTTTTGTTCCACTCTGATTGACCAGCTGCTTTTGTACTGCTGATTGACTGGCTTTTTTCCCTTCAGCTGTGTGTGCTGGATGCCCACACACATACCCAGGGGGTCAGGCGCGATGGCACTTGGGTGGCTAGCTTGAGTCACCACTCGTGTCACTGCAGCCACATTGCTATTTTTAGCATGCTGGTTTGAGCAGAGTTTAGTGCATCTGTCTACCCAGGCTGGGAAGTACCCTCCCAGCTGCAGTGTGGACATGCCCTTTGGGAATGCTAGAGGCATGAAAAAACTACTCAGAGGAAGGGTGCCTAAATCTGGCCTTAAACGATTCTGAGTGTTTGTGGTGGACACTCCACAGTTTTGTGAGTCTAGAGCACAGTTTCTCAAATGCGGCCACCAGGTGGTTTCCCTGTGGCCACGGCAGTTTCCTGTGCAGCATGTTCTTTGTTCGGCTCGGACTTGAAGATTTTTCGCTTTCCTCTCCACAGCATGGGATGTGGTTCGCCTGCTGGGAGCATTTGGGCATATCTCACCTAATCAATTCCTTGCACTGCAGGGGTCTCTGGCATTATAAGTACCTTGATTTCTCTGTTCTATCCCTGTGGCACACAGTTTAAACTAAAACGTTTCAGTCCTCAGAAGACTAAAGTCTCTGGGCTTAACATAGGGGTATCTAGGTGGAAATTAATGACCTGTGAAATATAGGACAGACTAGATGATCCAATGGTCCCGTCTGTCCTTAAATTCTAAAACTATGAATTTTAAAGTGGCTGCCATTCCTGACTCGAGTGCCCAGTAATATTCTAGATGTTTAAAAAAGTAAATTGAAAAAACAAATTCCATCATGACTCATGTGGTTGGCATATCAGCAGGGTTGGAACCTTTAGCTCCATCAAACAGACCTATGCCCCTTAAACTAGTGGAGTAATTGAAAGCAACATTAAATCCTCTATGTGGATTAACATGGGGGGTGGAGGGGGTGAGACACACACTTTGTGGAAGGGTTTCACAGATATTTGCTGACTGCAGAGGAGTGGTGACTCAAGAATCTTGGATTCCATTCCTGGCTCTGGAGGGGGAGTGTGCTTTGTGGTCACAGACTCTTCTGCCCTGTCCACTCCAACTTGTCCCTATCCCAATCCTGTCTCTTCCCCACCATTGGCTTCTCATCCCAGTTCCATTCTCCTTGCCTAGCCTATCCCACTCCTCAAGCTTCTCATCCAAGTCCCAGTGTCGTTGGCCAGCCAGCCCTAGTCTCCCCCTCTGGGATCCCCATCTGAGTCCCAGTCTCCCCCTACTCCCAGTATCCTTGTTCAGTTAGTCCCAGTTGTCCCAGGAAAGGCACTGAGAGTTAAAGTAACTTTGCTTGGAGGTGACAAATGCATGGAACTCTGTGTCCAGGTTCACAAGACATTTTTGAAAACTGATGCTACCTGGTCACCTGACGTTAGTGAGGATTCAAACAGGACCCCAAGACTTCCCACCACTTTGAGAAATGGGAGCTGTGCGCTTTCTATGGAAGATAGCAACAACATTTTGGCTGGCTCTTCAAAGTGTTTCCTCTTTCCAGTCAGCATTGCTTCAGTCGTGCCTAGGTTCAACATGGGCCAGCTGCTCTTCATAGGAGAGCTAATTTCCTGTCGGAATTCTGACTCTTGAGTGTTGGTGGTGATTCCGCCAGTTGAGGTAGGTAGTAGAGTGTCATTGGCATCCTGGAGCAGCTGAGTCCATGGCGTCTCTGTGCTCTCCTGTAGCTATTGAAGGGGAGTGGGATAGTATGGATCCTTGTGGAATCCCACCTTTGGGGAGGAGGAGCAGTTACCTATCACCATTCTCTGAGTTCTGGTGGAGAGAAATGGTTGGAACCAATTAATTGTAATTGAAGGCTGTCCCATAATGCAGACATACAGGGGGACCAAATTAAGATTGCATCAGGAACCTTAATTCTGGCATTTCCTAACTTTTGAGTGCTTGATTTAGCAACCTTAATGTCCTTTGAATGGTGTGTGTGTTTGTGCGTGTGAATAAATGTTCTGGAAATGGGGGAGAAGGGGGCAATGAGGAAGCAAAATTTGCAGATAGCACAAGATTAGTTAGATTAGTCAATTCCAAAGAGAACTGTGGGGGAATATAGGGGAACCTAACTACCCATGATGTCCATTCCCTTGATAAATGCCAAGTAATGCATATTGGAAGGAAAACAATAAACTATTTGTACACCTTATTTTATGTAGCTGTATTGACTCAGAAAAAGGATGTGGGTGTCATTTAGGACAGCTCAATGGAGACTTCTGCTTAGTGAGAAGCTGCGGTCAATAAAGCAAACAAGATGTTAGGATGCATAAGAAATAGGCTGGAGAATAATAGCAAAACTATTGCAATGCCCTTCTGTATATCAGTGGTGCAGCACCATCTGGGTATTGAGTGCAGTACTGGTCACTTCATCTCAAAATGGATATTGCAGAATTAGAGGGGGTTTAGAGAAGGCAACAAAAATGATTAAGGGCCAGGAAAAACTCTAATATGAAGAGAGATTGAAATGACTGTGATTGTTACCTTTTACACATGAGACGAGGGGACATGATAAAAGTCAATAAAATAAGCAATGACCTAGAGAAGGTAGACTGGGAGTTTTTGTTCACTCTGTCTTGTAACACAAGAACAAGGAGACATTCAATGAAATTAAAAGATAGCAAATTCAAAACTGATCAAAGGAAATACGCTTTCACATAGTGCACAGCTAAACAGTGGCACTCCATTGCCATAGGCTATCACTGAGGCCAGAAACTCAGTGAGATTCGAAAAGATCCCAAAGAGATCTCGTCAAACAAAATACTAAACTCATGAGGTGCTACTTTTTTGATCTAGTTAAAACTGTTGGAAGAGTGTAGGCTGGCCTGCTAAAATAGCAGGTTTAGTCATGCTGAGTGACGTATGCATCTGAGTTGAACTTGTTAGTATTAGGAGTTATGTAAGAGAGGAAAACCTTGCAAAGCCTCTATGCACTGGGAACCTTAGGCTGCTAATACTTGTCTTTTGGAGTCTCGCTCCTTTTCCAACTGCACGATTTAATGTTGAGGTTTCTACAGTAGAACCTCAGAGTTATGAACACCAGAGTTACGAACTGACCACACCTCTCATTTGGAACCGGAAGTACACAATCAGGAAGTACACAGCAGAGACAATCTTTCCCCCCAAACAAACAAACCCAGTACAGCATTGTGTTAAATGTAAACTACTATGCAGAAGAAAAATGATGCGTGGTTTTTTTTTTTTGTTTTTTTTTAAGTAAAGTTTCAAAGCTGTATTAAGTCGTCTTGTTTCTGTGCGGTGGAAAGAAATGAGGGATTTCCAACTCTGGAGATGAGCAGTTGTCTAGCTCTCCTATGTGGAGTCTGCACTGCATGCTTACAATGCACTTGTAATGATTGATAAAATCGGTTGGGCTCACTGCTGTGGAGGCCTGATCCAAAGCCAAATGGAATAAGTGCAAAGTTTTCTATTGGGCTTTGGATCAGCTCCTACCCAAACCACAGTGTGGCTTCTTCTGATGATTCCCTACCACTGGAAGTCTTTGCGGCAATCTGCACTTGACTCCCGAGTGACTTGGATGCAGTGTGGTGGGGGAGTAGGGTTTTTTGTGTATGTAGCACATACTAATTCGTTACAGACAGAGCACCCAGCCCGGTGTTTGTACACAGGCTTTATAGAGCTCCGGCATCTCCTTAATTTGTGGATCTGGCTCCTCATCCAGACAGAGAAATGTGGGGTTGGTGTTAGTCCCAAAGCCTCTTGGCTCCAGTTCCCTCTTTTCCCAGCAAATACAGGACCTGCATATGCTTTGCCTGGGTCAGGTTTTTCTTGGTCTCTCTTGTATTGAGAGATCCTTGATGGACAGGCCTGAGAGATCCTAACTCCTGTTGCTCACCACATCATGGGCCTGCAGTTTCCTCTCTGAACTCTTCAGCCCTCTCTACTGTCCACTCTTTCCTCTAAAATAGATGAATTCTAGATTGAGCAGGGGCAGCAAGTTCCACGAAAGGGCACTGTGCATCCCCCATTAGGAGCTGCCTTGCGTTCTCCTCGGCCCCCTCCCCCAAAGGGTCTTTACTTTCTCTTTGCAGGATTTTCTTGAACTGTGTTTTATGTCTAAGTCAGCTCTCTCTTAAGCAGAAGTGAAACCAGTTTGAGGCAAGAACAGAAGCTGCTCAGTTCAGAAGATTAATTCTCTGGGGGAAGGAAACCAAAAGCTACAATGGCATACAGTAGTTCCCTGGCTAGGCTGAGCTCTGAGGCACTCATGTACAAGTCACTAGTGTCACATCTGTAGCTGATCTTACACAGTCCTCTGTTGTATGTTCTTAATCGTTCATACAGACTCGTCAATTCTATGTACTGCAGCACTGATCCTCCTCGGTGTCTGATCAGCGCTAAGAAGCACAGCCTGGTGACTGGCTGCTATGTGGCACTGCTTTGGCAGCTCTAACGCTTATTCCTGACTTCTTGCTCCCTTTCCTCTCCTTGGCTCTTCTTAAACAGAAATGAGAGGAGGACATGGCTTTTAACTGTCTCATGCTGCCTAAAAAAGTCCCCATGAGACGAAATTTCCTGTTCAGTACAGAGCACAAGTTCCTTGCCACGCTCTGGCCCAGCACAGCCCCTGAAAGTTATGAGGACGTGATGCTGTTTGTTCAGAACTCACTTGCCTAGGGAGTCCCTTATCCATTACTAATAGCCCACTGAGTTGACCTACTTAGTGTGCCTTGTGAAATCTGCTAGATGGGTTTACATGTCTCGTCATCTTGACACTTTGGGACCAAGGGAGCTGCAGCCTATACAGCTGTCAGCTTGTATCTTGAAGAGTAGAGGTCCCTGGATGTGTCCATTTCCCCCCCTCTCTCGGCACACCTGTGGTGCTGCCCTCAGTTTGGGATAAAAGTACCTGGGACTGGTAAATTGCTAAACAGTTTCCTGCTGTGTTGGGGCTGAAGCTCCCCCCTGGCTGAAGTCAGTGTGATTGTTTTCACTGATCTCTCTATGCTAATGAGGGAATAGATAATCCCTGCCTGAGACCCTGACCCTTGAGGAGCCTCTCGGACCCAGCATCTTCTCTCCCTTCTTCCCACAATACAATCGTCTTCAAGCCAATTTTGTCTCTAGCCATTCTGTGCGGGGCAGCTGTTCCAGAGGCAGCGCTGTGGGACATAAATGCTGAATCAGATGCTAAGAGGATGTTGGGGGTGGGGAGCTAGGGCGAGAGTCCTCAGCTGTTTAATGCTGAAGTTGTGTCTGTGAGTGGCTAGAGCAGGGCCTTAGTTTCCTATCTCTTCCCACCTCCGTTGCTCCCACATAAAGGCCTTATCTTCGTCTATGCTAAGCACCCACAAATCCCACCAAAGCCAATGGGAGCTGCTGGTGCTCAGTACCTCTGAAAACTGAGTCATCAGTACTTACCTGCCTGCACCACAGAGCAGTATCTGCATAAGTGGGGTATCGAGGGAAATATACTGAGAACTGTTGGCAAATGTTCATTTTTTATGGGGACTGTTACCCTTACCAGACTCACAGGTGGGCCAAGACTCCATTAAGTAAGGATCTTACACCAGCATCACCCCTAAAGCAGCCTAAGACCCGCTTGTCTTCTAGCATGTCTGATCTTTTTCACTCTCCGATGCATTCAGGGTTGTGAAAAAACAGACTTTTCCCAGGAGACAAAATGCCAGCGTGGTGGATTTTGCTCGTTTTGTTGGATCTTTGTTTTATTTTTCACTTTTTGAATTCCTTGTGTCACTTTGAATGATTTTATAGGCATATAACATACCTGAAAGTGTCTTTGGATGCTAGAAACATTCTCACTTCAATGTGTGAATGGAAACTTTATTCGGAAGTTACAAGGGAAGTGATGAGACTTGCCAGGCTCTTATGCCCATCAGGAATGTGTAAAGCTGGCTAAGTCATTGCATTATTTTTTTTTTTATTTTTTTGTCTTCAGATTGTTTAATGCACTAATGGTGGCGTCTTCTTCCTGTAGTAAATGTGAAAGCTCTGGTCAGTACTGGTCACCAGTAATCACAGATATCTCAGTCTGAATTGCTGACTCTCCAGGCCTGAAGTGGAAGGCACAGTGACCAGCATTTGAATAGACCAAAGTAACCAAACCAAAGAATTCTTTTGAACGAAGATAAAGCTCTTCTCAAGGTTGAGTGGGCGGATGGGAAGGACTCATGCTAATATCAGAGCAGAGATGACGTGTAATTGAATGAGATCTTGTCTAGTGAAGTGGAAAAGCAGAAAATGGAGTTAGGCGATTTTGCAGATGAGGTATTTTCCATGCCATTGTTTTTGGGATGAAGCTACAATGACAACTTATGTCACTGATCTAGACCTCCCTGCACTCCTCCCTCCCACCCCCATTTTTTCGTTCAGGTTAGGGAAATTCCCTTATT
Source organism: Emys orbicularis (assembly GCF_028017835.1). Classification (NCBI taxonomy): domain Eukaryota; kingdom Metazoa; phylum Chordata; order Testudines; family Emydidae; genus Emys; species Emys orbicularis. The sequence goes on along the minus strand of NC_088697.1, from coordinate 16,724,382 downwards.
TTGTGTGCAGAATTGTGGTCTGGGCATGGGCTGGCCTGCCTGAGAGTGATCCCTATGGACTAGGGTGCTGATTCTTGATCATCCTTCCTGCATCATGCTTAAGTGCTTGGTCCTGGGAGAGAGAAATATTCTCTGAATCTTTCCTTCCCTGTCCTGCCTGTTTCTCTGCGTACAGTGCATGCAGCAGGGCTTGAGTGGGAACTTGGTCACAGGGAGGCAGTAATTCCACTGCTTCTCCCATGTGACACTGGAAACATATTAGTCATTCTGTGATTCAGTTGCTTGTCTGAGGGAAATACTGAAATGGAAATATTCTCATTTCAGTGGAATCTGCTCCAGATAAACAGCTGACACATGAACCACCATCAAAGCCTAGGATTCTCTTGCAGATTTCTGCTGCCTTTACACATATATCTTTCAATAGCTCCCTAAATTTCTAAACTGTGCTTCCTGATCGATCATAGATTTTTTTTTTTTTCTTTTTTTTTTTTAAAGGCCAGAAGTGATCAGTATTGAGCATCTAGTCTGACCTTCATAACACAGGCCACCGAACTTCCCTGAATTAATTCCTGTTAGGAGTCCCAATAGTTGTGGCTGAACAAAGCACATCTTTTAGAAAAATAGTCCAACTTGATTTTTTTTTTTAAAAACTGCTAGTGGTGGAGAATCCACCACAGCCCTTGGTAGGTGGTTCCAGCTGTTAATTACTCTCCCTGTTAAAAAAATAAATACAAACTTTAACAATTGCTTCTTATTCCTATGGTCTGCATTTGCCCAGCTTCCACTTCCAGACATTGGATTATGTTAAGTTATACCATCCTCTGCTAGACCGAAGAACCCTCTATCTAATTTGTAACATCTTCTAGAAAGATGAATTAGCTGCTAGGCCCTCCCCTCAGAAATCTTGAGCTGCTTTATTTAGGCATTTATTGGAACCATTAAAAGCTTATAGAAAAGGCTGAGAGTACCTCTTAAAAACTACCTTTTAAGCTAATTTTTCTTCTCATGAACTAAGAACATAGGAGGAATTTTCCTGTTGATCAGTGTTGTGGCCCTTCATTGAAAGCTTCTTCTAATGTACAATGTAATCTGTTGTCAAAATGCGGTAGGTACGGTAGGGAGTGATCCTGCACGTGTGGGAGATGGACAGGTTGAGCTAATTGTGCTTTTCCGTCTCTGATTTCTGTGACTGCCCTTCAATGATCAGTCCAGAGTAATGGAATGACTAGGAACTGCTCTGTTCTCTCAAATTTTAAACAAACGTGTCCCGTGCTGTGAGGTGCTCTGTTCCATCCAATCCTACATAAAGAGGGTAGAAGGCACTTAGTATCTCACGTGATTGGCCCCACTGTTCGCAGCATTTTCTCTTACTGAATATGGCCATATGCTGAGAGCTGCTCCTTCTTGTACATTGGCTCCTATTAAACTGCAACTTATCTATGCCTTTTCATGTACACTTCTATAGTGAAACATGTGTGGACATTAAGGCTCGTGGGAAAAAGTTAAGGCTAGCGAAACAAGTGACTGTTGCCAGAAGGGCAGGGGCACAGCGAGGGGAGAACGTTGGCCTATCTAACACCTGAGAAGGGGGTGGGGTGAAACTCATGACTCCAAAATGACAGGCTGAACTTTTCCCCGTCTCTGTTGTTGAGATCTTTGAATATATAAATAATCTTTTGGTAAAGAAGGAAGATCCTGCCAAAATAACTTGTTTCCTAAACGGCTGCTCTTAAGCTTGGTCATAGAGGCCATACAGGTCATCAGATGACCTGAATTGCATGAGTCTTCGTGTGCAAGGGAACTAACTAATGAACTCACTGAATCAGTGATAATTATAGTTTGTAAAAAATCACATGGAAAACTAGGGAGGTATTAGAAGTGTGGAGGACAGCAAACTCTGTACCGCCTTTCCAGAAAGGAAAGAACTGCCAGGATCACTTAACGTTCTGTATCCCCTAAGTCCTAACTCCTGTCCACAGTAGTGCATTTTCTTCTTAAAGAGGCTAATGGAGCCATGAACGAGAGGCATTGGGAATTTGGAAAGTACAACTCTTTCTGGACGCACTTGATTGCTTTTTTTTGGTTGCTAGAACTTGGTGAATGAGTGGGAATCCAATAGGTGAACTGCCTCTTCATCATTCACTATGAAGCCTAAAGATGGGTTTTAAAGTCAGCTTTTGACTAAGTAATTTTTTTAGAAAGAAATCCATACCTACTCTGGGGTTATGAATGGCATTTAAGTAGAACTTGTCCACTTCCCTGCATTCTGACCCTGGGGGAAGTTCTGTAGTGTGGTAAATGTGGTGTGGGTCCAAGTATCAGGAAAATCTCCCTGACTGCCGGATGTATTGTCCTGTTGAATAGTCTCCTCAGGGAAGTGGTGAACGTCTTCTTGCTTGGGACTTGTAAAACTAGACTGAGGACAGTGCGAGTACACATGCCATAGGGAATATTTCTGCGCTGGGAGAGGGACTAGATGATCCAGCAGGTTTTCATCTCTAACTCTTGAGTGTCTGAATCACCTAATAAACAGCTGCTGGAGGAACCAGAATTCCAGCTGCTGTACTAGAACTGGGACTGCTTAATTTCCAAACTGGGCCAGGTGCAGAGAAGGGCTGCTAGGATGCTCATGGGAATGGCTAAGCTATATTAAGAGCTTGGTTTGTTTAACCTAGCAAACCACAGGCTGAGAAGGGCCATGGTTGTGCTTGATAAATACATCAGGGGCTACACTAAGGAGGAAGAAGAGCTATTGAAGAATTTGGTACAAGAACAAATGGGAATAAACTGGCCAGAAATAAATTGAAGCTGGAAATGAGAAGCAGGTTTCTAGCCAGTTCTGGAGGAGTGCAGTTCTGGAACAGCCTCCCACTAGGAGCAGTGGGGACAAGAAACCTGACTGATTTTAAGATGGAGCTTGATCAGTTTATGAACAAGATTACATGTCAGGTTTGCCTGCCATAACAGGGACTTGACCTGATGGCCCAGGAAGTCCTTTTAGTCCCACATTATGTTCTAAAAATAATGTTGCACTAAGGCATCAGCCACTGAACCTGATCATGTTGGCTTTAAATGGCACCAGTTGGTCTGTCGTTCATGTGTGATAAATACAGCCCGTGTTCCCTCGGGTCTTCTAGTCTCTACCCTAGACCCGAAGAAGAGCTCTGTCTAAGCTCAAAAGCTTGTCTCTCTCGCCAACAGAAGTTGGTCCAATAAAAGATATTGCCCTCACCCACCTGGTCTCTTTAATATCCTGGGACCAATATGGCTACAACACCACTGCAAACAATCTCTACCCAAAACAGGGCAAGAGATGGCATTTTCAAGAAAATAGAATCATAGAAGATTAGGGTTGGAAGAGACCTCAGGAGGTCATCTAGTCCAATCCCCTGCTCAGAGCAGGACCAACACCAACTAAATCATCCCAGCCAGGGCTTTGTCAAGCCAGGCCTTAAAAACCTCCACCACCTTCCTAGATAACCCATTCTAGTGCTTCACCACCCTCCTAGTGAAATAGTGTTTCCTAATATCCAACCTAGACCTCCCCCACTGCAACTTGAGACCATTGCTTCTTGTTCTGTCATCTGCCACCACTGAGAACAGCCTAGCTCCATCCTCTTTGGAACCCCCCTTCAGGTAGTTGAAGGCTGCTATCAAATCCCCCCTCACTCTTCTCTTCTGCAGACTAAATAACCCCAGTTCCCTCAGCCTCTCCTCATAAGTCATGTGTCCTAGCCCCCTAATCATTTTCGTTGCCCTCCGCTAGACTCTCTCCAATTTGTCCACGTCCCTTCTGTAGTGGGGGGGGGGGGGGGTCCAAAACTGGACGCAGTACTCCAAGTGTGGCCTCACCAGTGCCGAATAGAGGGGAATAATCACTTCCCTCAATCTGCTGGCAATGCTCCTACTAATACAGCTCAATATGCCATTGGCCTTCTTGGCAACAAGCGCATACTGCTGATTCATATCCAGCTTCTCCTCCAGTGTAATCCCCAGGTCCTTTTCTGCAGAACTGCTGCTTAGTCAGTCGGTCCCCAGCCTGTAGCGGTGCATGGGATTCTTCCGTCCTAAGGGCAGGACTCTGCACTTGTCCTTGTTGAACCTCATCAGATTTCTTTTGGCCCAATCCTCCAATTTGTCTAGGTCACTCTGGACCCTATCCCTACCCTCCAGCCTATCTACCTCTCCCCCCAGCTTAGTGTCATAAGAACGGTCGTACTGGGTCAGACCAAAGGTCCATCAAGCCCAGTATCCTGTCCTCTGACAGTGGCCAATGGCAGGTGCCCCAAAGGAAATGAACAGACAGGTTATCATCAAGTGATCCATGCCCTGTCACCCAATCCCAGCTTCTGGCAAACAGAGGTTAGGGACACCATTCCTGCCCATCCTGGCTAATAGCCATTGATGGACCTATCTTCCATGAATCCATCTAGCTCCCTTTTGAACCCTGTTATAGTATTGGCCTTCACAACACCCTCTGGCAAGGAGTTCCAGAGGTTGACAGTGCATTGCATGAAAAAATACCTTCTTGTGATTGTTTTAAACCTGCTACCTATTAATTTCATTTGGTGGCCCCTTGTTCTTGTATTATGAGAAGGAGTAAATAACACTTCCTTATTTATTTTCTCTATACCACTCATGATTTTATAGACCTCTGTCATATCCCCCCTTAGTCACCTCTTTTCCAAGCTGAAAAGTCCTCTCCTCATACGGAAGCCGTTCTATACCCCTAATTATTTTTGTTGCCCTTTTCTAAACCTTTTCCAATTCCAATATATATATTTTTTGAGATGGGGCAACCACATCTGCACACAGTATTCAAGGTGTGGGCATACCATGGATTTATATAGAGGCCATATGATATTTTCTGTCTTATCTATCCCTTTCTTGATGATTCCCAACATTCTGTTCGCTTTTTTTACTTCCGCTGCACATTGAGTGGATGATTTCAGAGAACTATCCAATGACTCCAAGATCTCTTTCTTGAGTGGTAACCGCTAATTTAGACCCCATCATTGTATATGTATAGTTAGGATTATGTTTTCCAATGTGCATTACTTTGCATTTATCAACATTAAATTTCATCTGCCATTTTGTTGCCCAGTCACCCAGTTTTGTGAGATCCTTTTGTAGCTCTTCGCAGTCTGCTTGGGACTTAACTATCTTGAGTAGTTTTGTATCATCTTCAAATTTTGCCACCTCACTGATTATCCCTTTTTCCAGATCATTTATGAATATGTTGAATAGGACTGGGCCCAATACAGATCCCTGAGAGACCCCACTATTTACCTCTCTCCATTCTGAAAACTGACCATTTATTCCTACCCTTTGTTTCCTATCTTTTAACCAGTTACCAATCCATGAGAGAACCTTCCCTCTTATCCCATGACTGCTTATTTAGCTTAAGACCCTTTGGTGAGGGACCTTGTCAAAGGCTTTCTGAAAATCTAAATACACTATATCCACTGGATTTCCTTTGTCCAAATGCTTGTTGACCCCCTCAAAGAATTCTAGTAGATTGGTGAGACATGATTTCCCTTTACAAAAACCATGTTGACTATTTCCCAACAAATTATGTTAATCTAGGAGTCTGACAGTTTTGTTCTTTACTATAGTTTCAACCAATTTGCCTGGTACTGAAGTGAGGCTTACTGGCCTGTAGTTGCCAGGGTCACCTCTGGAGCCTTTTTAAAAAATTGGCGTCACATTAGCTATCCCCCAGTCATTTGGTACAGAAGCTGATTTAAATGATAGGTTACAGATGACAGTTAGTAGTCCTGCAATTTCACATTTGAGTTCCTTCAGAACTCTTGGGTGAATACCATCAGGTCCTGGAGACTTATTACTGTTTAGTTTACCAATTTGTTCCAAAACTTCCTCTAATGACACCTCCATTTGGGACAGTTCCTCAGATCTGTCACCCAAAAAGAATGGCTCAGGTTTGGGAATCTCCCTCACATCCTCAACAGTGAAGACTGATGCAAAGAATTCATTTAGTTTCTCCGCAATGGCCTTATCATCTTTGAGTGCTCCTTTAGTATCTCGATCGTCCAGTGGCCCCACTGGTTGTTTAGCAGGCTTTCTGCTTTTGATGTATTTAAATTTTTTTTTGCTCATCTGTGAACTTGCTGAGGGTGCAATTCATCCCATCCTCCAGATCATTAATAAAGATGTTGAACAAAACCGGCCCCAGGACCGACCCCTGGGGCACTCTGCTTGATACCGGCTGCCAACTAGACGTCGAGCTGTTGATCACTACCTGTTGAGCCCGATAGCTTTCTGTCCACCTTGTAGTCCATTCATCCAATCCATAATTCTTTAACTTGCTGGCAAGAATACTGTGGGAGACCATATCAAAAGTCGCCCTCTTCCCAAGTGGTTGGGTCTCTATCTGTATACGTAGGGAGTGGGTGCTTCTGTACCATGTCCCCTGCCCATTAACTTGCCCTGGTGGGACCAATATTCCACGTGTGTCACACCGTGTCTTAGTAAGTGTGTCATCCAGTGATCCCATCTTTGTCCATCAGGCTCCGTGCTAAATGCATTCAATCTACAAATTCAAAGCAGGCTCTTCTAACTGCCAGCCCTGCAAATTCAACCTGGCATCCGGGAGTCAAAGTGGGTACTGATTGCTTTGTGCATTAGCTGCAATAAAGGTTCCATAGGCTGAGTTCTGCTCTCAGAGACTCCTGGGCAACCTTCCGGAGCTTGCGTAGGTGTGACGCTGGAACTCCACAAACAATTGTGTTGATGCACAAGAAGGAATAGATTTCCCCCCCCCCCCCCCCCACTCTCTCCTCTATTGCTCTGTGGAGCAATAGGAAGTAAAAAGCAATAAATAATTTTATTTTGTCACTCAAATCGGATTTGATTCTGTTGCACCCAGGGAGCAGATATCTGAGGATAGAGAGTGCCATTTTACATTAGGCCTTTCTGTGAACTGCATCCACACCTGGGAAAACATGCCTTGAGGTCAGGGCAAAGCTCCGGCTTGAGGTGCCAAAGTTCCGTTAGTACGGACAGTCTGATTCCATTCCATGGGCTCCCCAGATTCCCCTGTGTTAGGAATACTTCCTTATCTGGTAAGTATTGCGAGATGCTTGGGTACCCAGACCAGAGCCAGACCCTCACATCCTCAGCCGTGAAGACAGATGCAAATAATTCGTTTAGTTTATCCACAATGGCCTTATCGTCCTTGAGTGCTCTTTTAGCAACTTGATCGTCCATTGGCCCCACTGGTTGTTTAGCAGGCTTCTGATGTACTTAATTTTTTTTTTGCTATTACTTTTTGAGTGGCAAGCTGTTTTTCAAATTCTTTTTTGGCCTAATTATATTTTTACACTTCGTTGGCCAGAGTTTATGCTCCATTCTATTTTCCTCACTAGGATTTAACTTCTACTTTTTAAGGGATGCCTTTTTGCCTCTCTGCTCTTCATTGTTTGGCCACGGTGGCACTTTTTTGGTTCTCTTACTATGTGCACTTCCTTATATGACATCTCTGAAATCCAGCCTTTCCTCTCTGCCCACATAGCCAGATGCCTGTCGAGGCCTCAGTGTGTCCCGCTGTGGCTGCTCCACTCCTGCTCCCCTTATGTCTATATGTGCTGTTGGTGCTGAAATCACCACCTTGGCTTGTTGCTTGGACCCTGTCAGCCCCCTCTGCATCCCTCCGCTGCCGCCCATTTACCTATACAAGCTTCTTGCCTTCACCTTTCTTAAGGCCCTTCATCACTTAATCCCATCCTGCTTAGCTGGTCCAATAACTTAACACATGGATCCCCACCTTCCTTCTGGCAGTGCTCCCAGGCTTCACTGCCCACCAGTCAGCTTCTCTCCTACCCACCTCTGGGCTGTTTCCCATTGTCCCATGTGGTTGGAAGGGTGGGGGGAATCTCCTAGGTAAAATCCAAGCAGCCTCTATCAAAACCTTCTCAGGTTGCTCCAGACTAACCCTTGCCCTGATGGTGATCAAAGCTAGGCAGGTGACAAGCTGTGACTATTCCTCTCCCCTTTCTTTCTGTACTCCCTTCCTCCCTAGCTTTATCCTCCCCTGAAATGCCACCCATCTGATGGGATGACTTGTTCACCAGGTTCTTTTGCTTGCTCGCATCCTCAATTCTGCCCCCTCCCCTTCCCTTCCCTTCTCTTGTTGTGCCTTTATGTTGTGAGCCTTCAGGGCCGAGATTGTGCTGTCCAAACAAGGAAAGACAATGGGGCCCCGATCCTGATCACCTTTGTTTGCTACTAAAATATAGATATTTATTTTACAGGCAAAAACCAAAGACAAACAGACAAAACCTGTTCAAAGCTATTTAGGTTACTACATCAAGCACTCAAAAGTTAGGAGACCCCTGATTTACAGTTGTCCACATAACCTTAATTTCATTCTCTTCACTTCTCTCACTGAATGAGGCAGGGTCCTGTGGAAAAAAACTAGCATGTAATCATGGAACTAAAGACTGTATCATAGTGCATATGCACAAGGGCACCAAACTAAGGTTGCTTGGGCAGCAATAAATCTTGCATTTCCTAATTTTTGGGCGCTTTTACTCTGTAACCGAAATGTTCTTTAAATGCAGTTTTTTATTTAACGTGTGTGTGTGTGTGTGTGTGTGTGTGTGTGTGTGCGCATGCAGTTTCTTGTTTTAAAGTTGGAGAGGAAAAAATAAAAGCAAATGATATAGCTATGACTATAACAGTCTCTCATGATGAATCGTGAATGGGCTTTGAACCTTGGGCCTTCTGCAGTCCAGACTTCTATCACCTGAATTACTGGACTAGCTATACTAGCTGGCAGCAGGAGAAGGCTGTTTTCTCTCAGAGGTGTGGACTGCTGGCTCTGGGGAGGTGTAGGAGGATGGGGTACTCCTCTCTCCCCACCCCTGGAAGTTGGGGGCGCACCGGCTGAATGTGGTGTCCCCAAGGGAGGGAGAAA